>NC_090437.1:397683291-397986791 GCF_031143425.1 Pleurodeles waltl
TTTAAAACGACAAATCTTTGCGACTCACCTACCTTTAATGGACATGGGGAGTGGTGATTTTTTAATGTAAATAAACCATTGTGTGGTAGTGCATGGTCAGGCATCACAATTTCAATTGAAATGTCCACTAAATCCAGACATACAGTTCCAATGATAAAACTAACAAGCTTTGGCAAAGCCAAGAAGTCTCGCCTATACAAGAACTATTGGCTTTGGCAGTGTGTTTTGCCATATTGTACACCAGTGAGGCTGCAGTCCAGCATAGCTAAAAGTTAGTGGTGTGGAGTGTCAGAGGGGAGAGGGGAGTAGAGTGTTGAAGAGTGGAGTAGGGGGGAGCAGAATGTCAGAGTTGAGAAGAGGGGAGTAGAGTTCAGTGGTTTAGTGGCAGAGAGTGTTGTGGAGTGGGGTGGTACAGGGTGGAGTGGACTGAGGTAGTGGGGTGGATTGGAGTAGAATGGACTGGATGATATTGGGGTAGAGTGGGGTGGACTGGGGTGGGGCTGGAATCAAATGAGGTGAGGTGGATTGGACTGAGGTGGATTCAAGTGGGGTGGATTGGATTGGCGTGGGTGGTTTAGATGGGAATGATAGGGCTGGGTGGGGTGGACTGGAGTGGTGGAATAGACTGGACTGGGGTGGATGGGATTGAAGTGGGGTAGATGGGATTGGAGTGTGGTAGATTGGCTTGGATTGGAATGGGTGGACTAGATTAAGTGGATAGGAGTGGGGTAGATGGGACTGGAATAGAGTGGAGTGGATTGGAGTGGAGGGTGAATTGGACTGGGGTGGGGTGGAATGGATTGGAATGGGGTCAAATGGATTGGAGTGGGGTGGACTGATTTGGAATAGAGTAGGGTGGACCGGAGTGCAGTGTAGTGGACTGCAGTGAGCTGGGTGGAGTGGAGTGGGTGGATTAGGGCAGAGTTGGGTGGGTTGAAGTGGGGTGGAGTACGGTGGACTGCATTGGGATGGATTGGATTATGGTGGGATAGGGTAGATTGGAGTGGGGAGTGTTGGATTGGTTTGGGGTGAATTGGAGTGGGGTGGACTGAACTGGGATGGGGTGGCGCAGATTGGATTGGAGTAGAGTAGGGCGATTTGGAGTGGAACAGATTAATTTGGATTGGAATTGGCTGTTTGGTATTGGAGTAGGTGTGAGAAAAGGCCTCTTTTGTCATGGTTAGCCTCCCACTTTTTCGCTAGTATTTGATGTAGTTGCAAAGTTGTTAGCGCCCAGGACCCCAGCTAACCAGGTTCCCTAGGCCAGATCTCTTTCCCTAAAACTATTGTGATGCATTTGCACAATTGGAAACACCTTTAGCTGCCACTACAAGTCCCTAGTAAATGGTACTTAGGTACTAAGGGTAGGCCCCTGAGGGAAGCAGCAGAGATAGTGCCACCCTTTAGGACCATGCATCCAGGAGCACCATGCACTACCACTGTAGGCTGAGTGTTCTGATGCAATCTTAAAAGACAAACTCAACATGGCACACAGTCTGCGTGCCCTGTGCACTACATAATGCAAGCACTATAGGTAAGCCACCCCTATGGCAGGCCTTCCAGCCGTAAGACAAGGTGCACAATAAAGTATGTGTGGGCATAGATGCTTGAGCAGTATGCCCCTTCTGTGTCCTTGCCAAACCTGGGACACAGTAAGTGGGACACAGTAAGTGAACAGAGCAGCCATTTGTATACATGTGCTGGACACTCGTCAGTATGTGTTTCAAAGCTACATGATGGCTACTCAACCCTTGGTTGTTTGGTATCAAACAACTCAGAATGATAAATCCAAACTGGTACCAGTATTGGGTTTATTACAAAATGAGGTGCCCCCAGCAAAAGTTAACTACCCTAACATGGTTGCTGGCCGGTCACAACCAGCCTGCCACCACCAGACAAGATTATGGAACCCTGGGGTGAGAGATCCTGCTCTCTGGGTCCCAGAACAAAGCCCTTCCTAGGAGGAGGTGCAAATGTCCCCTTCCTCAGAAATGTGCGCTGCCCTGTTAGTGAGCATCAAAAGGCTTACCACCCTTGAAACTCTTCCCCCAAGCCTGTCGCTAGCAGCAGATGGCTTCCCCAGTTCCAAATCCTAACTTTTGGTGGGAGCAACGGTGGGAAACCACACAAAGGACAGGAGGAGGAGTCATCCTTAGCTTGCACACCCACCACGGTTTTGCATGCAAGGTGATCCCTTCATTTAATTTTCCTCCATCTTGCATGGAAGGAAAATAGCCAATCAGGTTTAGGGAAGCGACCTCTGCCCACAGGAAGTGGTCACTTAGTAGTTTTAGTCACTGTAAGGAAGATGGCCCATTGGTCACTAATAGTTACTCCACTAAAAACAGTATTTAGTGTGCATCCCTAGACCAAGAAATCAGATTCCAAGGACAAAAGAAGACCAGCAACAAAGAAGACCCAAGGCTGGAGAACCGAAGTTCTCCTGCACCAAACCTTACCTGCTGCACCAAGGACTCAACAATCACCGCTGAGGGGTTGCTTAGACGTTGGACACTATACAAATCCCCAAAGGACCTCCACCCTCCGAAAACCGCCAAAGATCTCCCACCAGAGTGAAGGCATCACTCTACAGCAACAAGGAACCAAAGACTCAGTGAAGGCCACTTCACTGATCGGCTGCTTACCAAGAAACTGGACGCCACAGCCCAACCAAACTCCACCCGACGGACTGTGAGGACAAGCCCTGCAAGTGTGCCAAGTTTGGCGGCACTGCACCTTTCAGTGACCAACCCGTGCAATAGCCCTAGGTAATGGTCACCTCACGTTGGACACCAAGAAGGACAGTCCCCTCCAGACTGTGAAAGGACCAGGAGGAAGCCGCAGTCAAGGGACTTCAGACACCACCAGGACCTTCTACCAGGGTGCCCCTGCTGACTTGCAAGCGGCCCTCCAAGTGACATACCTCCTGCTTCCAAGGGCACCTTTGCACACAGCTCCTGGCTCACATTTTTGCTCTGCACCCGGCTGCCCTGTGCCCTGCATGGGAGATCCAGCTGTGCCCTGAGGGTCCCCCACTCCTTGTGACGTCAACAATCCAAGGGGACCCACCAGATTTACCTTTAAGTCCACCTGTGCAATGCTTTTCCAAATGGTTCCCCACACTGGCCTGGCACCAGCTCAAGCGACTTTCTGCAGCTGCGCCCGCCAAAACCGGGAGCCGCCCGAACTTCTCCAGCTGGTCCATAGTGCCCACTAATGACCTCGACATACCTGTAAAAGGAGAGATTGGTAAACAAATTGCCTGATTTTATATGTATTTTTAAAGTATTTCTCCATTGATTTTTATGGTGCGTAATTACGCACAAAAAGACTATTTTTAGTAAAACTTCTAAAATTCTTAACTTAAAAAGCACTTACCTGATTTTGATGATCCTGGTGTTAAATGTTTAATAAAAATCTGAAGTATGTTTGTAAATTGGTCTTGAGTTATTCTTTTGAGTGTGTGGTCCCATTTATGGATACTGTGGGTACAACAAATGCTTGGCACTTCTCCAAGATTAGCCTAACTGCTCGACCGAGCTAGAGCATTAGGTGGTCTAATTTTTACCTCTGTAAACAAACGGTGTGGTTGCCTGGACCCCCTGCGCAGTGTGCCTAGTTTTGCACACTACATAGAGGGCCAGCCTCCTACAGTGCGGCATGGTGGAGTGGGGCAGACTGTTCTGGATTAGATTGGGGCAGATTGTAGTGGGCCGCTTGGAATGGGACAGATTGTTCTGGATTGGAGTGGGGCAGGCTAGGGTGGGCCAGATTGTTTTGGATTGGAGTGGTACTGGAGTGGGGTGGATTGGGTTGGTGAGGGGTGGGCTGGATGGCAGTGGGGTGGACTGGACAGAGTGGGGTGAGTTGAAGTAGGGTGAACTGGGGTGGAGTGGGGTGGACTCAATTGGGGGTGAGGCGGATTGGACTGGAGTGGGGCACATTGTTGTGGATTGGGGCAGATTAAATTGGGGCGGTTTGGAGTGGGACAAACTGTTTTAGATTGGAGTGGGGCAGACTGTAGTGGGGCAAAGAGTTTTGGATTAAAGTGGGTAGACTGGAATGAGGCAAATTGGAGTGGGGCAGATTTATTTTTTATTGCAGTGGGGCAGATTGTTTTGAATTGCAGTGGGGCAGATTGTTTTGCATTGCAGTGGGGCAGGTTGGAGAGGGGCCGAATGTTTTGGATTGGAGTGCAGCAGATTGCAGTGGGGCAGATGGCTTTGGATTGGAGCAGATTGTTTTGGATTGGAGTTGGGCAAATTGTATTGGAGTGGTGTAGATTGTTTTGGATTGGAGTATGGATAACTGGAGAGATGCAGCTTAAATTGGAGTGGGGTTGAGTGGACTGGATTCGGGTGGAATGTGGGATAAGGTAGGGTGGATTGTAGTGGGGTGTACTGCATGATTATATGTTAAAGCATCATTTTAGAAATTACACGTAAAATGTTGCTTTGCAATGTTTAGAACAAGATAATCGTCATCACTGGCATCAGTGTGGGTTTATTATTCTGAGAAGTTTGATTCCAAACTTCCCAGTATTCAGTGTAGCCATTGTGGAGCTGTGGAGGTTGTTTTTGACAAACTCCCAGACCATATACTTAATAGGGCCATACTGTACTTACAATGTCTAAGAATAGACTTAGACACTGTAGGGCAGAGGTCTTCAAACTGGGGGGCCTCAAGAGATCCCAGGGGGGGCCCCAAACTCTGGCCAAAAGAAATATTATACAGGTAACATGGCTTTGTTTTAAGCAGAAGCATGTTATTGCAGTTTTAAAACGGTAACAGTACTTAACTGCAATGTTTAAATAGGTTTAGACCTATTTAAACATTACCATCTTTCTAAAATGATTGTGAAAAATTCTGAGGGGGGGCCCAATGATTTTTATTTTTCAACTGGGGGGGCGCGGCATTAAAAAGTTTGAAGACCACTGCTGTAGGGGCATATTGCTCATGCATCTATGCCCTCCCCTGTGGTATAGTGCACCCTGCCTTAGGGCTGTAAGGCCTGTTAGAGGGGTGACTTACCTATGCCACAGGCAGCATTTTGTGTGCATGGCATCCTGAGGGGGATGCCATGTTGACTTTGCCTTTTTCTCCCCACCAACACACACAATCTGCAATGGCAGTGTGCATGTGTTAGGTGAGGGGTCCCTTAGGGTGGCACAACATATGCTGCAGCCCTTAGGGACCTTCCCTGGTCACAGGGCCCTTGGTACCACTGGTACCTGTTACAAGGGACTTATCTGTGTGCCAGGGGTATGCCAATTGTGGGAACAATGGTACATTTTAGGTGAAAGAACACTGGTGCTGGGGCCTGGTTAGCAGGGTCCCAGCACACTTCTCAGTCAAGTCAGCATCAGTATCAGGCAAAAAGTGGGGGGTAACTGCAACAGGGAGCCATTTCCTTACAGGGGTATTCACCAACTCTTCTCCAATCTCAATCCACACTGAAAAAGGTGGACACGACCAAGTCCTGACAGGACCAGATGTAAAACCTTTTCCAGGATGGGGGGGATAAAGCATCACTACCGAAAGTAAATTTACAATCGCTTAGCAGATTTCAGCATGAGCAGATATACACATGAATATTTATCTAGGTCATGATGAAATTCACAAATATTGGTAGGACAATGGTTTACATGCATACTTCTGTTATTCTGGGATTTCCTGAAATCATAAATCTACATCATTGCAAGGACATATACCTGCAGGTGCAATTTAGTGGATTTGTGGCCAATTAGGACCCTAATGTATCGTCATGCTGCCCACAATAGTTTAACACTGATTCTCCATTATTAATCTTTTAGGTCTGTCTTTAGCTGGTTTTCCAGACTACTATTTTATCAAAATAATAATACATAATATGTATACAGAGAGGGCTCTTGGTCAGCAGGTTTATGGATTGGTCAGTGTGATGTGTAGATCGAACGTAGATCGATCTACGTCATAATGGGATGTGGGAATTCGAGGCACTGAAGGTTCGGTGGGCGATGGTTGGAGGTGGTCGACAGTTTTGCCTAGGTGTACTTGCCGGCATTTGCTCTAGTTATGGACCGTCCATTTTTTTGAATAAAAGATTGCTCTTACCTACGTGTATCGTCCATCTTTACAATGGCGAAGGAGCGGGTAGAAGCAGTGTTGGTGTAACCGTGGTTGGCAGCCGCGCATTCCTGGTTAGCTGGTCCTGACATTTGTGCTGCTAGCTTTGCTATGTGCTCCAGTCAAGCGAGGAATGTAGACGTTTCCCATGTTCACTGTTTAAAGAGTTTATTGAAATCTTCTGATGCAGTAACAGTGTATGGAATTCTGGATAAACGTGTGCCCAAATTCCTCTCGAACTTGAAGTTTTACTGACACAGCGATGACGTGTGGAATTCTGGGTAGGAGTGTGCCCAAATTCCTCTTAAAAGCATGCTACATTGCGTGCGGCAGCCATTTTCACAAAATTTGAAAGTTTACCCTCTTTCAAAACTAGTTACACAGTGATAGGTACACCTTGTGTCTAACCAACAATTATAATCTTCCTTGGACAGTAATTGAAGCTGATTTGACAACGGTGATAGGCACACCTTTGTGCCAGTCATTTGTTTCCTACATCTCTGAACTGGCTTTAAATTGGAACACTATTTTGAGAGCTACTTACATGGAATAGCATTTTTATGCATTATTTTGTCAGACACTTACACTTTTCTTCACAGTGATTAGCACACCATGTGCTGATAACTACTGGATTAAGGAAAATGTTGACTATTGTTTTGTGGATTTGGTTTTGTTTATATATATATATATACACACATATATATACATACATACATACAAACAGGACTATTTTGAAAAAACAATTTGTTGATGTTGTGCAAAATGTCTAGTATTCAACCTCCACCATTTTTCTTAAATTAACCAGGAGATCCTCCTGTTCAGTGGGAATTATGGTTGGATTTATTTGAGGCGTACGTAGATGTATTTGAAGAGGGTGAATGTTCGCCAGAAAGACATTTGTCTTTGCTTAAATAAAGGGTTGGGGGCTATTGGTTTGAGGGAATTGAAAAATTTACCACCTACAGATAATGTGAATGGAGAAGATGTGTACAAATGTGCATTAAATCAATTACAGGAGAGGTATGGCAGGAAGATTAATGTAGTTATGTAAAGATATAAGTTGTATTTCAGGGAACAGAAGGATGATGAATCTATTGACCAGTATATGGCAGTGTTAAGAAGCCTTGCAGTTAGTTGTGCTTTTGATCACATGACATATGACCACGTTTTAAGAGATCAATTATTAATGAAGACCAAATCTAAAAAAATACAGGAGAAACTATGGTCGTCAGGAGAAATATCATTAAAGACACAGCTATTGAAGTGGCAAGAGGTATCGAGGTAACAAAGAGTTGTATACAAGTTATGAGGAAAGAAATCAAGGATAATGGCACTGTATGTGCTGTGAGTAGTGACAGGGATTGTAAGGAAAAAAAGAAAAGGGTTGAAACATTTTTCTGGCGGGGGTAACAAAACCAGGACAAATAACAATTGTGTTTTAGGTGTGGTGACAACTCGCATTTTGCAAATTTTAGTAGGTGTCCGGCCATTGGCAAAATTTGTAGCACTTGTAAGAAAAAAAGGACATTTTGCCAGAGTATGTAAAATTTTAGGGAGGAAGGTGAGTTGTGATGTGGAGAATGTGACTGATGATGAATTTATGCAGGAAGGTGTGCAGAATATGGTGTTAAGTATTCAAAGTAGTAATGTTAACGGAGAGATTTTCAGTTTCCTAAGTGTTGCTTAAGTATTGATGGCGTTCAGGTAGAAGTTATGTTGGATTTGTGTGCATGATACAATATAATGTGGAAACCGTTATTTAGTCAATTATGGCCTGGAAGAGAATTGCAAAGCACTAAAACTAGTCCTTGTAGTTATTCGGGTCATAAAATTGGGATTGTGGGAAAAATGCAGGCAGAAATTGAGTTTGCTGGGAAGAAGTGTACAGGAGAGGTTCTCATAGCTGAAAGTGGGATGAAGATGGTAGGTTGGCCGCATATATGTGAATTGGGGTTGAAAGTAGACCCTAGTGCCAGTCCGCCAGTGTATGCTGTGAATGTGGATAAATTGCAGAATGATTTGTACTTTGATTTTAAAAAAATTATTCCCAACAGTTTTTAGTAGTCAGTTGGGGAGTATGAAAAGGTTTCAACATACTATTGTATTAAAAGAGAATGCCATTCCTGTAAGACAAAAATTGAGGAATGTTCCATTTAACTATAGAGGGAAATTGAAGGAGATGTTGCGGGATTTGTGTGACAAAGATATTATTGAACCCATTGAGAGCTCTGATTGGGTTTCTCAGATTGTAATTTCAGTGAAGCCTAGTGTGGACCTCAGGCTGTGTGTAGTTCTGCGGGCACTTAATGATGCTATTTGGGTAGATGCTTTTCCACTGCCAAATTTACAGGAATTGATGTCCTCCATTGGTGATGCCACAGTATTTTCAACCATCGATTTGGCTAATGCCTATCAACAAATACATTTGAATCCTGATTCTAAGCATTGTACGTCGTTTATTCCACCAGAAGGAATGTTCCAGTATAAAAGGATGCCATTTAGATTGGCTAGTGGATCTGCAGTTTTCCAAAGGGAGTTATCCAAAATACTTTCAAATGTAAAGGGTGCAAAGGTGTTCGAAGACAATATATTAGTTTATGGAAAGGATAAAATCGAACAGGACAGGAATTTACAGGCAGTGTTGTAGGCACTGAGAGACTATGGACTAACTGTTAAAGATCAAAAGTGCAAATTTGGAGAGAGTCAGTGGAATATTTATGCCATATTATCTCTAAGGAAGGTATTCGACCAAAGATTAGTCATCTGAACGCTATTCGTAAAGCTCCAGAACCCAAATGCAAGGAACAATTGTTATCATTTTTAGGGTTAGCTGAATTTTAACTCTCGTTTTGTGGAAAACTTTGCATCCAAGGTGGAGAACCTTTGTGCTTTGCGGAGGAAAAATGTGACATTTTGCTGGGAACAAATACATTCCAAGGAATTTGAAACTATAAAGGAAGAAATTATAAATGCATCTTGTCTAAGATCATTTGATGGAACTGCTAAATGGATTTTATCAGTGGAGGCTTGTGGATATGATATTGGAGCAGTATTATCTCAACAAAGGAAAGGGAACTCATGGGTAGTTGCATGTGCATCTCGTACTTTATCTCATGCAGAGAGAAACTATTCTGTGATTGAAAAAGAGTTGTTGACTGCTACTTGAGCCCTGCAATGATTTAGAACGTGTATATGAGGGCGCAAATTTAAAATTTGTACAGAACACAAGCCTCTGGTTAACATTTTGAGTTCGGGAGGGGGAAGGAACCTTACTCCAAGATTAGCAAGACTGGCTTCGAAATTACAAATGTATCATTTTGATATTTTGCATCTTCCGGGGAAGAGTAATTGTGTGGCAGATAGGTTGTCTCGTTTACCACTGTCCATTAGAAGTGTTGAGGAGGTTGATGATGGTGAGTGTGATGTTACATTCACTCATGATGATGTGATGTTCCTGCAAAATGGGAGAATGGATTGTGGGCTATCTTAATGTGTGTGGATGGAGGAAATGCAGAAGGATGAGATTTTGTTGAACGTGAGGGATTTTATCTTGAAGAGGTGGCCATTGGAACGGAGTTTGCAAAGTGAATGTAGTACATACTGGAAGGTTAAAGAAGAATTGTAAGTGTCGAATGACATTATTTTGAGAGGTGATAAAATTGTGCCTCCCTATGGTATGCGTGGGACTATTGTCAGGTTGGGGCATGAAGGTCATGGGGGTATGGCAAGTACCAGGAGGAAGATTAAGGAAAGTTTTGGGTGGCAGGGTCTGGATGGTACGGTGGACCATTGGATAAGAGAATGTAGTAGATGTATGTTGAGTGATAAATCTGTGAAACCATTAGTGGTGCCATTACAAATGGTTGAATTGCCTGATGGGCCGTGGCGTAAAGTAGCAATAAATTTCATTGGGACCGTTTGTTACTTTACCTACTAAGGAAGCATATGCTATTGTCCTGATTATTTTTCCAAATGGCCAGAGGTTCGTATGGTTGGCAATATAACTACTGATACAGTTATTACATTTTTGAAGGACGTGTTTCCAAGGGAAAGCATTCCTGAAACTATCGTTTCGGACAATGGGATGCAACTTACCTCTGACAAAATGCAATCCTTTTTGAAGAATTGTGGTGTAAATCAGGGACATGGTCAGGTTGAAAGGTTTAACAGAGTAGTCAATGAAGCTATACAATTAGCTTTGGCATCCAATTTATCCTAGAAGGAGGCCATCCAAAGTATGTTATTGTCTTACAGGATTACACCACATTCTGTTGCTGGCAAAACAATTTTTGAGCTATTGAGGGGCCAGAAACCATCTTCTAGATTAATTTCTTGGTGGTTACGGAACAAAAAACAAAGAGGACTGGTTAAAAAGGATTTTATTTCTGTGAGCGAACATGTGAAAGAGTATCAAGGTAAAGTACTGAGGAGAGTTAACAATGAAAAATCAATGCAGAGGTTGATAGTTATACAGTATGTACGTGTGAGGAATCATGGCTTGATGGGTAAAGGGGATGGTCGATGGTCATATCCTGTGAAGGTTTTGGATAGTGCTGATAAACTTGAAGATGGAAGAATACGTAATTTGCGGCATGTGAGTTTGTTTAAAGGGTGTGGTATTCCCGAGGGGAAGGAGTGCAATGATCCAGATGAAGCTAATGGGTACTTATGATTCCATCTTGCAATCAGATGAGGTGTGTTCTAATGGTGTTGATGAGGGCGAGTCTGGTGTTGTTGAGGGTGAGTCTGGGTATCGTGGGAACAATATGATACCTATTAGGAAAAGTCAGAGCGAGAGAGAGAAAGTTACCAAGATACTTCAATGAATTTGTGATGGGAAGTAAATAAGTAGTTGTTATAGTACCTACATTTTTAGGTCATGGAAGGAATAATTTCATATGGAAAAAAATGTATACATGTACATATTATGTGTTGTTTTGTATAGGAACAAAAAAATAATAAGAAGATAATTTGGGAAAATGTGTAATGTGTAGATCGATCTACGTCATAATGGGATGTAGAAATTCGAGGCGGTGAAGGTTCCGTAGGCGGCGGTTGGAGGTGGTTGACAGTTTTGCCTGGGCATACTTGCCGGCATTTGCTCCTGTTACGGACCGTTCATATTTTTGGAATAAAAGATTGCTCTTACCTACGTGTATCGTCCATCATTAGTCAGTTAAACTGTCACTGATATCTTGCTTCCACCCCCCATCATTGGGCAACTGGCCAACCACGTTACACATTAGCTCCCCTTTCTATAAGTGACCGCAGAATGACTGAGCACATTGTTAACATCCACTTAGAAATGTTCCTCTCTCTTCATTGAGTGAGCTCAAAGTGTGCTTTTCTATTTCTTTTTTATTTTAACCTTAAATACTTGCTATTTTTGCTTGCTCTTCGGCTGCAAAGTTATGATGGAGGTTTATTTTCCATCTGCTGCTTTAAGTTGCTGCTTGAAAGTGTTTGATATTTGTAAGATTTAAGCTGTCTGCATTTTGAATGCTTAGTTAGACTGTTATTTATTATCATCTCGGCCACAAACAATAATATAAAAAAATTGCATGGGGCAGATACAAACCTTGTGACTTAAAAACACAATAGTAAAATAGCCACATCACAGAATGTTTTTGTATTTAAACTTTTCACTGCACAGCTTTGGCAGCCATTGTTAAGGCGTGGCATGTTTTCTTTTTCTTACTATTTATTTTTGTGGCATATGCCTGGAAAATATATATATATATATAAATACATATATATATGTATAAAACATAACAATAGCACTAGCTTGTGAAGGCCATATCCACTGCCTTTGCCAAACTTCTTCTAAATACAGGCATACTTGAAGTCGAGTTGTTCTCTTTCTGTTCTTGTGCCCCTGTAGCAGGTTCAAGGGGACCAGCAACCTGATCCTTGGAGTCACTGAAGTTAGTATAGCTAAGAAATCAAGTTTTGCCAATGTCAAGAGCTACAGAGGCTAGGTTCCAGCTCACTAGCCCAAAGGTGCAGCAGGTGCAGTCCTTTCAGCGATGCTACCTCTCTTTGTGAAATCAAAAGCCGGCAGGACACGCCTTCTTCAGCCCTTGTCCTTTGTGGCTCCCTAGACCTCATCCTTGTCAGATTTGGTGGCTGAAGCCGGGCCGAAATACAACTAACTTATTCAAACTTTCCAAAAGTTTTCAACCTTTACGTTTGCCAATACTTTTTTGCCGTTTCATTTAAAAGTATTTAAAGTTCTAAAATCTGTAGCTCCTGAACCCTCCGGCCCATTTTTAATGGCCACAGACTAATAATTCATAAAGATATGCTATATTTTTATTAATTGTTGTTGTGTCTCTTTACTGGTGTGTGATTTTCTTATTTTGCTATTTGTTGCTGTTAAATACTTTACATTAAGTTCCTTTACTGAGCCTTAGTGCTCGCAGCCACAGCTACCCAGGGTTGAGCTAGAGGGTAAGTAAACAAAATTGTTCTTTCCCAAATGGGTCTCTGTGAGTGTACTCCATGATAAGGCTACCCAGCTCTATTATATAGTACACCCAGATCCTCACAACTGGGGAAACATTAGTAAAAAGATTTATGAAGAGCAAGGCAGACTCCTGCATAATAAAAAAAATGAAAATGTGGAAATTATACATGTCGATGGGGTGTTCTGGAGTAGAAGCCATTTTCAAAATAAACAGAGGGGATAAAGTTCTGATAAGTGTGACATTATTTAGGTGAGTAGACCTTTGAGAAATAACCATGAGGTGTACTTAGGAATACCAGGCTTAATAGGCATTTGAGATATATGCTGAATCCAAGTGAGAACCGAAGCTAGATAATGGAGCCCATTACAGGTCTCTTTATAGTAAATGAGGGCTATCATGCATTGTCACATAAAAGAATGAATCTCATTGACAAAAATGTGCTTGTTGAAAATAAGTGTTGAAATGTTGAATATGCTCAATCATGTTGAAAATGTGTTAATTGGCCATTTCTTTAGTCTAGGTCCACTGTAAACTGAGCAATTAAGCTGGAATAAATTGATTGATGGGTCCTGAGAAAGATGTTTTTGAAGAGTGTACTCCCTCTGAAAGATGAACTTATGGTCCAACCCACATACCAAAGATCCTTGTATGGGTGATTAGACTTTGGTGTTCTGATAGTTATTGTTTTTGTGGTGGGTTTGAGTGAAGATCGACCAAGATGAATGAAAGGTTATGTCTGAATGCAGACAAAAGTGGACTAATATAGAAGAAGTGTTTATATTTATTACTACACAAAAACATTTTGTAATGTAATATTTTTCTAACTCGTAAATGAATTCTGTATGAAGAATTACAAAGAAATCTACTTTGAAAACAGATGGTGTAAATGAAGCCATTATGTGCAAGACACTGAGACCTTATTGCATACATAGGCAAATAATTTTTGTACTGTAAGTTAAGTACAGAGGAGGGCGTCAGATGTATATGGAACTGTCCAATATGAACTGACTGGGGCACAGCTAATAATGGCTTGTTTAGGGTCTCTTCAGACCTATGCTTAAATAAAGGGAGTTATCTCTTGTTCAAGATTAGATTCATGAGTGAAGGAAAGTTATAATGGAGCTGCAAAGGGACAATGACCCAAACTCTGTGACCCACACTTAACTAAGAAAAGCTGTTCACCAAGCCTCAGGGAAAACCAGCTATAAACTTCACAGTGGGGAACAGTCCTTAACCTCTAATTATAAACAAGCATTTCCAATGGAATAGGTCTCCAATTTGCTTGTGTTGGAGCTATTGAGGCTCTACATACATAACTGGACTTTTCTTGCCACGTAAACTGGCCAGCCCTGCTAAATAATTTGGTCCTCTCTGCCACAATTTCAGTGGTGCTGCATATAACTAAAGCACTTCCATTTACCTTCTTCCTCTATCTGCACCAAAAAATGAAAATATTTCCATTATTTATTATATTTTATATTATTAGTTTGGGGCCCCCAGTGAGTTACGGGCAAAAATATTTTCTAAAAGGAATGGCCCACAAAGCATTACGGGGCGAGTTTTCGAGTACAGCGAATATTGTAGTATCTTGACTGTAATGCTCAGAACAACCTCAAGAGGGCACCACTATAAAAATAAAATGTGCAAGAAACATGGTCATGTAACCATGTAGTCAGCCCTAGAAGGCATAACAACATAAAAACAGAATAGCAGAAAGTAATGCAGTGTAACCATATGCATAACTCATGGAGGGCTTTGTGCCTTACATATTTTCAGGCTTAGCAAGGCTACTGCAATACCATTACAAACAAGACCCTTAAAACACAAATTACTCCCAGCTGTAAAACAAAAGTTCCAGTCATGGTAGAGCTTAAAAAGACATTGAATGGTGGGAGAGGTTCCTATTTTGGGGTCATACCCAACCTAGTGAGGGGAACCAGAGCTGACCTAGACAGAAAGAGCGCGTCACATTGAACTTTTTAATGGTGGTCCCATTGTCGAAGGACCATCACAGGGTGTTATGAACAAACATGTTTTGTAAAAATAATGCCCAGCAAAGCATTATGGGGCGAGTTTCCCCTACTGCAGTGAATATTGTAGTATTGGCTCTCCTGCTGTGCCAGGAGAGCCGTTTTGAGGATTTCTGTGTTAAAAAATATACAAACTGGAGCATTTATTAACTGCTGAACGTGTTCAGTGGTACTCATGTTGACGTTGGCAAAGACCAGAATGATGTCGGATTTGATCCCCTTGGTGATGCATTTTTAATTCTTTATTATCTAGCTTTACTGTGTGCATGCATAAATATATATATTCACTGCAACATATTCATTGTTGATATATTGCATTATTCTGATTATTATTATTCAACTGGTGTGACTATTGTAGTTGCTCATTCAAGTTAAATGCTCACGTTAATATTTTTGTATACTTTAGTTTGATCCCTGGGAAGTGCCTTAATAAATTCATTACTCAGACTGAAAGTGCTGCTTTCTTTAGCCTTGTTCCCTCTTAGTTTTAAGATAAGGAGAACAATTTGGCGTAGTCAGCAGGACACGAAGTGAAAGATTTAAAAGTAAAAAATATTTGGCAAAAAGACAAAGGTGGTTTCCCAGGTTCCAAATGACATACCAGGGTGGAAAAAAGCACTCGATCATGTTCTTGCGAATGAATAGCCTTGTGGAGCAGGATTATGTGAGAACTGGGATGGACTTTTTAGCAAAGCTGAGCTAAAAACAGTTTTAATCTGTTTACAGAGAGTACCTGTAGAACGGGGATGTGATTTAGCTATTTTAGACAGACAGGGCTGGATCCGGTTATCTGCTTATAGAAAAATGCCCAAATTATATGTGCAGTTGGAACAAGAAAACCAGCAATTAGAGAGGCAGCTGTTTGAAGCTAAAAATTATGTAACCATGCTGTCTTGTCAGAATAAGTTATTGCACGATAAGGCGGATACTTATCAATCTGTTACGGAGATGGCAGCAGCTTGAGTTGCCCAATGCAGGTATTGAAACGTAGGGGTAGAGTCAATCAAAAGAAAGTTCATTTAGCTATTGTTAAAGCAGGGTTAAATTGGGATCCAGAAATCTGGCTGTAAGAAGTTGGCTCTGTATGCACTATTTCATAGTAAGGAATAGTATGCACAGAGTCCAAGGGTTCACCTTAGAGGTAAGAAAGTGGCAAAAAGAGATAATACTAATGCTCTATTTTGTGGTAGTGTGGTCGAGCAGTAGGCTTATCAAAGGAGTAGTGTTAAGCATTTGTTGTACATACACACAGGCAATAAATGAGGAACACACACTCAGAGACAATTCCAGGCCAATAGGTTTTTGTATAGAAAAATATATTTTCTTAGTTTATTTTAAGAACCACAGGTTCAAATTCTACATGTAATACTTTGTATGAAAGGTATTGCAGGTAAGTACCTTAGGAACTTTGAATAATCACAATAGCATATATACTTTTCAAATGAAACACATATAGCTATTTTAAAACTAGACAGTGCAATTTTCACAGTTCCTAGGGGAGGTAAGTAATTGTTAGTTCTTGCAGGTAAGTAAACCACCTACGGGGTTCAAGTTTGGGTCCAAGGTAGCCCACCGTTGGGGGTTCAGAGCAACCCCAAAGTTACCACACCAGCAGCTCAGGGCCGGTCAGGTGCAGAGTTCAAAATGGTACCCAAAACGCATAGGCTTCAATGGAGAAGGGGGTGCCCCGGTTCCAGTCTGCCAGCAGGTAAGTACCCGCGTCTTCGGAGGGCAGACCAGGGGGGTTTTGTAGGGCCCCGGGGGGGGACACAAGTTAGCACAGAAAGTACACCCTCAGCAGCACGGGGCGGCCGGGTGCAGTGTGCAAACACACGTCGGGTTTCCAATGTAAATCAATGGGAGACCAAGGGGTCTCTTCAGCGATGCAGGCAGGCAAGGGGGGGGCTCCTCGGGGGAGCCACCACCAGGGCAAGGGAGAGAGCCTCCTGGGGGTCACTCCTGCACTGGAGTTCCGATCCTTCAGATCCTGGGGGCTGCGGGTGCAGGGTCTTTTCCAGGCATCGGGATCTGGGAATCAGGCAGTCGCGGTCAGGGGGAGCCTCGGGATTCCCTCTGCAGGAATCGCTGTGGGGGCTCAGGGGGGACAACTTTAGTTACTCACAGTCTCGGAGTCGCCGGGGAGTCCTCCCTGAAGTGTTGTTTCTCCACCAGTCGAGTCAGGGTCGCAGGGTGCAGGGTTGCAAGTCTCACGCTTCTGGCGGGAAATGCTGTTGTCTTTAAGTTGCTTCTTTCGAAACAAAGTTGCGGTCTTGGATGAACAGGGCCGCTGTTCTCGGGAGTTTCTTGGTCCTTTTAGAGCAGGGCAGTCCTCTGAGGATTCAGAGGTCGCTGGTCCTGGGGAAAGCGTCGCTGGAGCAGTTTTCTTCCGAAGGGGGGAGACAGGCCGGTAGAGCTGGGGCCAAGGCAGTTGGTGTCTCCGTCTTCTCTGCAGGGTTTTTCAGGTCAGCAGTCCTCTTCTTCTTAGGTTGCAGGAATCTGAGTTCCTAGGTTCAGGGGAGCCCTTAAATACTAAATTTAAGGGCGTGTTTAGGTCTGGGGGGTTAGTAGCCAATGGCTACTAGCCCTGAGGGTGGGTATACCCTCTTTGTGCCTCCTCCCAAGGGGAGGGGGTCACAGTCCTATCCCTATTGGGAGAATCCTCCATCTGCAAGATGGAGGATTTCTAAAAGTTAGAGTCACCTCAGCTCAGGACACCTTAGGGGCTGTCCTGACTGGCCAGTGACTCCTCCTTGTTTTTCTCATTATCTCCTCCGGCCTTGCCGCCAAAAGTGGGGCCGTGGCCGGAGGGGGCGGGCAACTCCACTAGCTGGAATGCCCTGTGGTGCTGTAACAAAGGGGGTGAGCCTTTGAGGCTCACCGCCAGGTGTTACAGCTCCTGCAAGGGGGAGGTGATAAGCATCTCCACCCAGTGCAGGCTTTGTTACTAGCCACAGAGTGACAAAGGCACTCTCCCTATGTGGCCAGCAACATGTCTCGAGTGTGGCAGGCTGCTAAAACCAGTCAGCCTACACAGGCAGTTGGTTAAGGTTTCAGGGGGCACCTCTAAGGTGCCCTCTGGGGTGTATGTTACCATAAAATGTACACTGGCATCAGTGTGCATTTATTATGCTGAGAAGTTTGATACCAAACTTCCCAGTTTTCAGTGTAGCCATTATGGGGCTGTGGAGTTCGTGTTTGACAGACTCCCAGACCATATACTCTTATGGCTACCCTGCACTTACAATGTCTAATGTTTTGCTTAGACACTGTAGGGGCACAGTGCTCATGCACTGGTGCCCTCACCTATGGTATAGTGCACCCTGCCTTAGGGCTGTAAGGCCTGCTAGAGGGGTGACTTATCTATACTGCATAGGCAGTGTGAGGTTGGCATGGCACCCTGAGGGGAGTGCCATGCCGACTTACTCGTTTTGTCCTCACCAGCACACACAAGCTGGCAAGCAGTGTGTCTGTGCTGAGTGAGGGGTCCCCAGGGTGGCACAAGATATGCTGCAGCCCTTAGAGACCTTCCCTGGCATCAGGGCCCTTGGTATCAGGGGTACCAGTGACAAGGGACTTACCTGGATGCCAGGGTGTGCCAATTGTGAAACAAAAGTACAGGTTAGGGAAAGAACACTGGTGCTGGGGCCTGGTTAGCAGGCCAAAGCACACTTTCAATTCAAAACATAGCATCAGCCAAGGCAAAAAGTCAGGGGGTAACCATGCCAAGAAGGCATTTCCTTACACAACCCCCCCCCAAACGAAAGAGGATGAGAATAACCTTTCCCAAGAGAGTCTTCATTTTCTAAGTGGAAGAACCTGGAAAGGCCGTCTGCATTGGCATGGGCAGTCCCGGCTCTGTGTTCCACTATAAAGTCCATTCCCTGTAGGGAGATGGACCACCTCAACAGTTTTGGATTTTCACCTTTCATTTGCATCAGCCATCTGAGAGGTCTGTGGTCAGTTTGAACTACAAAGTGAGTACCAAAGAGGTATGGTCTCAGCTTCTTCAGGGACCAAACCACAGCAAAGGCCTCCCTCTCAATGGAACTCCAACGCTGCTCCCTGGGGAGTAACCTCCGGCTAATGAAAGCAACAGGCTGGTCAAGGCCATCTTCATTTGTTTGGGACAAAACTGCCCCTATCCCATGTTCAGAGGCATCTGTCTGCACAATGAACTGCTTGGACTAATCTGGAGCTTTTAGAACTGGTGCTGTGCACATTGCTTGTCTCAGGGTGTCAAAGGCCTGTTGGCATTCTACAGTCCAGTTTACCTTCTTGGGCATTTTCTTGGAGGTAAGTTCTGTGAGGGCTGTCACTATGGATCCATATCCCTTCACAAACCTCCTATAATACCCAGTCAAGCCAAGGAATGCCCTGACTTGAGTCTGGGTTTTTGGAGCTGCCCAGTCCAGAATAGTCTGGATCTTAGGCTGGAGTGGCTGAACTTGGCCTCCACCTACAAGGTGGCCCAGGTAAACCACAGTTCCCTGCCCTATCTGGCATTTGGATGCCTTGATAGAGAGGCCTGCTGATTGCAGAGCCTTCAAAACCTTCTTAAGGTGGACCAGGTGATCCTGCCAGCTGGAGCTAAAGACAGCAATATCATCAAAATAAGCTGCACTAAAGGACTCCAAACCAGCAAGGACTTGATTCACCAACCTTTGGAAGGTGGCAGGGGCATTCTTTAAACCAAAGGGCATAACAGTAAACTGATAATGCCCATCAGGTGTGGAGAATGCTGTCTTTTCTTTTGCTCCAGGTGCCATTTTGATTTGCCAGTACCCTGCTGTTAAGTCAAAGGTACTTAAGAATTTGGCAGCACCTAATTTGTCAATCAGTTCATCAGCCCTAGGAATGGGATGGGCATCTGTCTTGGTGACAGAATTAAGTCCTCTGTAGTCCACACAAAACCTCATCTCTCTCTTTCCATCTTTGGTGTGAGGTTTGGGGACTAAGACCACTGGGATAGCCCAGGGGCTGTAAGAGTGCTCAATTACTCCCAATTCCAGCATCTTGTGGACTTCCACCTTGATGCTTTCCTTAACTTGGTCAGACTGTCTGAATATTTTGTTTTTGACAGGCATGCTGTCTCCTGTGTCCACATCATGGGTACACAGGTGTGTCTGACCAGGGGTTAGGGAAAAGAGCTCAGCAAACTGTTGCAGGACCTTCCTGCAGTCAGATTGCTGTTGGCCAGAGAGGGTGTCTGAATAGATTACTCCATCAACTGAGCCATCCTTAGGGTTTGATGAGAGGAGATCAGGGAGAGGTTCACTCTCAGCTTCCTGGTCCTCATCTGTTACCATCAACAGATTCACATCAGCCCTATCATGGAAGAGCTTAAGGCGGTTCACATGGATCACCCTCTTGGGGCTCCTGCTAGTGCCTAGGTCCACCAGGTAGGTGACCTGCCTCTTCTTCTCTAGTACTGGGTAAGGGCCACTCCATTTGTCCTGAAGTGCCCTGGGAGCCACAGGCTCCAAAACCCAGACTTTCTGCCCTGGTTGAAATTTAACCATTGCAGCCTTTTGGTCATACCAAAACTTCTGGAGCTGTTGGCTGGCCTCAAGGTTTTTACTTGCCTTTTCCATGTACTCTGCCATCCTTGAACGTAGGCCAAGTACATAGTCCACTATGTCTTGTTTAGGCTCATGAAGAGGTCTCTCCCAGCCTTCTTTTACAAGAACTAGTGGTCCCCTTACAGGGTGGCCAAACAGAAGTTCAAAGGGTGAGAACCCTACTCCCTTCTGAGGCACCTCTCTGTAAGCGAAAAGCAGACATGGCAAGAGGACATCCCATCTCCTTTTGAGATTTTCAGGGAGCCCCATGCTCATGCCTTTTAATGTCTTGTTGAATCTCTCAACAAGGCCATTAGTTTGTGGATGATAGGGTGTAGTGAATTTATAAGTCACTCCACACTCATTCCACATGGGTTTCAGGTATGCTGACATGAAGTTGGTACCTCTGTCAGATACCACCTCCTTAGGGAAACCCACTCTGGTAAAGATACCAATGAGGGCCTTGGCTACTGCAGGGGCAGTAGTCGACCTAAGGGGAATAGCTTCAGGGTATCTAGTAGCATGATCCACTACTACTAGTATGTACATATTCCCTGAGGCTGTGGGAGGTTCAAGTGGACCCACTATGTCCACACCCACTCTTTCAAAGGGGACCCCCACCACTGGAAGTGGAATGAGGGGGGCCTTTGGATGTCCACCTGTCTTACCACTGGCTTGACAGGTGGTACAGGAGACACAAAACTCCTTGACTTTCTGGGACATGTTGGGCCAGTAGAAGTGGTGGACTAGTCTCTCCCACGTCTTGGTTTGTCCCAAAAGCCCAGCAAGAGGAATATCATGGGCTAAGGTCAGAATTAACTCTCTGAACTCCTGAGGCACTACCACTCTCCTAGTGGCACCAGGTTTGGGATCTCTTGCCTCAGTGTACAGGAGCCCATCTTCCAAATAGACCCTATGTGTTCCAGTTTTCTTGCCATTGGACTCTTCAGCAGCTTGCTGCCTAAGACCTTCAAGAGAGGGACAGGTTTCTTGCCCCTTACACAACTGCTCCCTTGAGGGTCCCCCTGGGCCTAAGAGTTCAACCTGATATGGTTCCAAATCCATAGGATCAGTTCCCTCAGAGGGCAGAACTTCTTCCTGAGAAGAGAGGTTCTCTTTTGTTGTTGTGTTGCAGCTGGTTTCCAAGTTGTCTTTCCTTTCCTCTTGGTAGGCTGGGCCCTTTTTCCAGACTCCAGCTCTACTTTTTCACCCTGAGCCTTGCACTGTGCCCTTGTCTTGACACACACCAGTTCAGGGATACCCAGCATGGCTGCATGGGTTTTCAGTTCTACCTCAGCCCATGCTGAGGACTCCAGGTCATTTCCAAGCAAACAGTCTACTGGGATATTTTAGGAGACCACCACCTGTTTCAGGCCATTGACCCCTCCCCACTCTAAAGTTACCATAGCCATGGGATGTACTTTAGTTTGATTGTCAGCAATGGTGACTGGATAAGTTTGTCCAGCCAGGTATTGACCAGGGGAAACCAGTTTCTCTGTCACCATAGTGACACTGGCACCTGTATCCCTCAGGCCTTCTACACTTGTCCCATTAATTAAGAGCTGCTGCCTGTATTTTTGCATGTTAGGAGGCCAGGCAGCCAGTGTGGCTAAATCCACCCCACCCTCAGAGACTAATGTAGCTTCAGTGTGACACCTGATTTGCTCTGGGCACACTGTTGATCCCACTTGGAGACTAGCCATTCCAGTGTTAGCTGGAGTGGAGTTAGAAGTGGTACTTTTCTTGGGACAGGCCTTGTCTCCAGTTTGGTGTCCAGGCTGATTACAGTTACAACACCAGGCCTTTTTGGGATCAAAGTTTTTACCCTTGTACCAAAATTGTTTTGTGAAGAGGCTCTGGGCCCACCCTCCTGTGCAGGTTTTTGGGGGCCTGAAGAAGACTCTTTACTATTTTTGTTTTTGGATGTCTCAACACTCTTCCCCTGGGGAGGCTTTGTGACCCCTTTCTTTTGGTCACCCCCTGTGGAAGTCTTGGTCACCCTAGTCTTGACCCAATGGTCCGCCTTCTTTCCCAATTCTTGGGGAGAAATTGGTCCTAGGTCTACCAGATGCTGATGCAGTTTATCATTTGAACAATTACTTAATAGGTGTTCTTTCACAAATAAATTGTACAGCCCATCATAATCATTACCACCACTGCCTTGAATCCAACCATCCAGTGTTTTCACTGAGTAGTCCACAAAATCAACCCAGGTCTGGTTCGAGGTTTTTTGAGCCCCCCTGAATCTAATTCTATACTCCTCAGTGGAGAATCCAAAGCCCTCAATCAGGGTTCCCTTCATGAGGTCATAAGATTCTGCATCTTTTCCAGAGAGTGTGAGGAGTCTATCCCTACACTTTCCAGTGAACATTTCCCAAAGGAGAGCACCCCAGTGAGATCTGCTTACTTTTCTGGTTACACAAGCCCTCTCAAAAGCTGTGAACCATTTGGTGATGTCATCACCATCTTCATATTTAGTTACAATCCCTTTAGGGATTTTCAACATGTAAGGAGAATCTCTGACCCTATTTATGTTGCTGCCACCATTGATGGGACCTAGGCCCATCTCTTGTCTTTCCCTTTCTATGGCTAGGATCGGTCTTTCCAAAGCCAATCTTTTGGCCATCCTGGCTAGCAGGAGGTCCTCTTCACTGAGGCTATCCTCAGTGTTTCCAGAGGTGCCGGTCCCTCCTGTGAGGGAAGCAGCATCTCTGACTATCACAGTTGGAATCAGGGATTGGGTGTCCCTGGGTTCCCTAGTTAGGACTGGAAGGTGGGAATTCTCCTCCAGGTCACTAACATCCTCCTCTGGGTTGTCATCCTCAGAGGGGTTGGCTTTTTTAATCTCTGCCAAAAGCTCCTGGAGCTTTAGTTTGGAGGGTCTTGAGCCAATTGTGATTTTCTTTAGGTTGCAGAGTGACCTTAGCTCCCTCATCTTAAGATGGAGGTAAGGTGTGAGGTCGAGTTCCTCCACATTCATCTCTGCACTAGACATTATGTTTCTAAAAGTTGGAATACTTTTTAAGAATCTAAAACTGGTTCTAGAATCTATTTCAAACTTTTATAAAACTTTTAAACTCTAAAAGAAATGCTACACAGGGACTAACACAAGGCCCTAGCAGGACTTTTAAGAATTTAGAAAAATAGTTCAAATTGCAAAAATCTATTTCTAATGACAATTTTGGGAATTTGTCGTGTGATCAGGTATTGGCTGAGTAGTCCAGCAAATGCAAAGTCTTGTACCCCACCGCTGATCCACCAATGTAGGAAGTTGGCTCTGTATGCACTATTTCAAAGTAAGGAATAGTATGCACAGAGTCCAAGGGTTCCCCTTAGAGGTAAGATAGTGGCAAAAAGAGATAATACTAATGCTCTATTTTGTGGTAGTTTGGTCGAGCAGTAGGCTTATCAAAGGAGTAGTGTTAAGCATTTGTTGTACATACACACAGGCAATAAATGAGGAACACACACTCAGAGACAATTCCAGGCCAATAGGTTGTTGTATAGAAAAATAT
Organism: Pleurodeles waltl; assembly: GCF_031143425.1. NCBI lineage: Eukaryota > Metazoa > Chordata > Amphibia > Caudata > Salamandridae > Pleurodeles > Pleurodeles waltl. The sequence continues at coordinate 397,706,967 of NC_090437.1, forward strand.
ATTTTCTTAGTTTATTTTAAGAACCACAGGTTCAAATTCTACATGTAATACTTTGTATGAAAGGTATTGCAGGTAAGTACTTTAGGAACTTTGAATAATCACAATAGCATATATACTTTTCAAATAAAACACATATAGCTATTTTAAAACTAGACAGTGCAATTTTCACAGTTCCTAGGGGAGGTAAGTAATTGTTAGTTCTTGCAGGTAAGTAAACCACCTACGGGGTTCAAGTTTGGGTCCAAGGTAGCCCACCGTTGGGGGTTCAGAGCAACCCCAAAGTTACCACACCAGCAGCTCAGGGCCGGTCAGGTGCAGAGTTCAAAGTGGTGCCCAAAACGCATAGGCTTTAATGGAGAAGGGGGTGCCCCGGTTCCAGTCTGCCAGCAGGTAAGTACCCGCGTCTTCGGAGGGCAGACCAAGGGGGTTTTGTAGGGCCCCGGGGGGGACACAAGTTAGCACAGAAAGTACACCCTAAGCAGCACGGGGGTGGCCGGGTGCAGTGTGCAAACACACGTCGGGTTTCCAATGTAAATCAATGGGAGACCAAGGGGTCTCTTCAGCGATGCAGGCAGGCAAGGGGAGGGGCTCCTCGGGGTAGCCACCACCTGGGCAAGGGAGAGGGCCTCCTGGGGGTCACTCCTGCACTGGAGTTCCGATCCTTCAGATCCTGGGGGCTGCGGGTGCAGGGTCTTTTCCAGGCGTCGTGATCTGGGAGTCAGGCAGTCGCGGTCAGGGGGAGCCTCGGGATTCCCTCTGCAGGCGTCGCTGTGGGGGCTCAGGGGGAACAACTTTAGTTACTCACAGTCTCGGAGTCGCCGGGGAGTCCTCCCTGAAGTGTTGTTTCTCCACCAGTCGAGTTGGGGTCGCTGGGTGCAGGGTTGCAAGTCTCACGCTTCTGGCGGGAAATGTTGTTGTCTTTAAGTTGCTTCTTTGGAAACAAAGTTGCAGTCTTGGATGAACAGGGCCGCTGTTCTCAGGAGTTTCTTGGTCCTTTTAGAGCAGGGCAGTCCTCTGAGGATTCAGAGGTCGCTGGTCCTGGGGAAAGCGTCGCTGGAGCAGTTTTCTTCCGAAGGGGGGAGACAGGCCGGTAGAGCTGGGGCCAAGGCAGTTGGTGTCTCCGTCTTCTCTGCAGGATTTTTCAGCTCAGCAGTTCTCTTCTTCTTAGGTTGCGGGAATCTGAGTTCCTTGGTTCTGGGGAGCCCTTAAATACTAAATTTAAGGGTGTGTTTAGGTCTGGGGGGGTTAGTAGCCAATGGCTACTAGCCCTGAGGGTGGGTACACCCTCTTTGTGCCTCCTCCCAAGGGGAGGGGGTCACAGTCCTATCCCTATTGGGGGAATCCTCCATCTGCAAGATGGAAGATTTCTAAAACTTAGAGTCACCTCAACTCAGGACACCTTAGGGGCTGTCCTGACTGGCCAGTGACTCCTCCTTGTTTTTCTCATTATCTCCTCCGGCCTTGCCGCCAAAAGTGGGGCCGTGGCCGGAGGGAGCGGGCAACTCCACTAGCTGGAATGCCCTGTGGTGCTGTAACAAAGGGGGTGAGCCTTTGAGGCTCACCGCCAGGTGTTACAGCTCCTGCAAGGGGGAGGTGATTAGCATCTCCACCCAGTGCAGGCTTTGTTACTAGCCACAGAGTGACAAAGGCACTCTCCCCATGTGGCCAGCAACATGTCTCGAGTGTGGCAGGCTGCTAAAACCAGTCAGCCTACACGGGTAGTTGGTTAAGGTTTCAGGGGGCACCTCTAAGGTGCCCTCTGGGGTGTATGTTACAATAAAATGTACACTGGCATCAGTGTGCATTTATTGTGCTGAGAAGTTTGATACCAAACTTCCCAGTTTTCAGTGTAGCCATTATGGTGCTGTGGAGTTCGTGTTTGACAGACTCCCAGACCATATACTCTTATGGCTACCCTGCACTTACAATGTCTAAGGTTTTGCTTAGACACTGTAGGGGCACAGTGCTCATGCACTGGTGCCCTCACCTATGGTATAGTGCACCCTGCCTTAGGGCTGTAAGGCCTGCTAGAGGGGTGACTTATCTATACTGCATAGGCAGTGTGAGGTTGGCATGGCACCCTGAGGGGAGTGCCATGTCGACTTACTCGTTTTGTCCTCACCAGCACACACAAGCTGGCAAGCAGTATGTCTGTGCTGAGTGAGGGGTCCCCAGGGTGGCACAAGATATGCTGCAGCCTTTAGAGACCTTCCCTGGCATCAGGGCCCTTGGTACCAGGGGTACCAGTTACAAGGGAATTACCTGGATGCCAGGGTGTGCCAATTGTGAAACAAAAGTACAGGTTAGGGAAAGAACACTGGTGCTGGGGCCTGGTTAGCAGGCCTCAGCACACTTTCAATTCAAAACATAGCATCAGCCAAGGCAAAAAGTCAGGGGGTAACCATGCCAAGGAGGCATTTCCTTACACTGGCACTCAACCAATTTTTCAGATTCCAGTGATGAGTCAGTTAAAAAAGGTAGGGACCCGCTTGAGCCAGAAAAACAGAAAGTGGTTGGTGCACAGCCAGTATTTAGATGGAAAACACAGGCCACTCCACAAAACCATTGAAGGGAGGGGCGAATTGAGATGCGTTCCCTAGAAGATTACACCCAGCAGGAAGTCAATGATATTATAAACAGATTCAAGCAGAGATCTGGGAAAACATTACTTACTTGAATGGTGCAATTTGACATAGGAGCCTCTGGAGTAGGAGACGCTCCTAAGTTTTGTACTCTTAGCACTGACCCCATAATACAGGAGCAGTTTAGGGGTTATCAGGGTAACCAACAGATCACCCTACTGCAGCTAGCAGTCATGGGGTGTAACCATAAGTATCCTACTGAATCAGACTGGCCACAAAATGACAACCCCTGGTATACATTAAGAGATACAATGTAGAGAATTGAGGAGGAGGGAATGAAAACTGCTATTTTCCTGGGTGATGCTCACCGTCTGTTAGACAGACTACCTCTCTGTGCCAGTGTGAAATAAAATTCTGAATTCTGGGAGGGCATGAGGAAATAAGTGAGACTAAACAGGAGTTGATGGAGACAGATGTGGTGGCTCCAGTCACCATCAAGTGGACAATCCTCTGTGGCCAGTGCACCGACTGGATGGGTGCTATAGAATGACTATTGATTATTGCGAATTGAACAAATATACTCCCCCCCGCCTTGACTGCTGCAGTCCCCGACACCATCACTTTGATTAAGAGAATCCAAAAACATAAAGGGACCTGGTATGCAACCACTGATATTGCCAATGCTTTCTTTTCTATACCATTGGCCCCTGAGAGTCAGGAACAATTCAGTTTCTCATGGAATGGCAGACAATTCCCAATTCTAAGGCTCCCCCAAGGGTATGCACATAGCCTCACCATCTGTCACCAGCTGGTGGCAGAACACCTGGATGAAGTATCTGTCATTCCAGGGGTGCGATTGTACCATTATATTGATGATGTGATGATTCAGAGAGAGACACAAGAACAGGTGCAGTGTCAGTTGGAGAGGGTTGTGGAACTCTTGCAGAGCAAAGGGTGGATAATGAATCCAGATAAGACATAAGGACCCTCTCAAAATGTGAAGTTTCTAGGAAGTCGGTGGAATCAGGGACATAGAGAGGTGTTGCTGCAGGCAAAACAAAAGATCTTAGAACTTGCCACTACCCATACTAAGCAGGAGTCTCAGCGATTCATTGGATTGTTTGGTTTTTGGAGACAGCATATCCCACACTTGAGTCTGATGTTGGCCCCTTTGTACAAAGTGACAAGAAAGAAACATGAGTTTGTATGGGAAGAGCAGCAGCAGTGTGCGTTTGACTTTGCAAAGGAGTTACATATAACCGTTCAGGGGCAATATGCATATTGGAGCATGTGGCAAAAACAGGGAAGAAAGAGGATGCCCCTGGGTTTCTGGACCAAAAGCTGCCTGATGCTGGAGAGTGATATACTCCCTTTGAGAAACAGTTACTTGCTTGTTACTGGGCTCTAGTGGATACTGAGCAAATGACCCTAGGTCGTAATGTGATTCTGAGACCTGAGATTCCAATAATGTAGTGGGTGAAAAGTTCACCTAAAAGTCACTGCATATGACATGCACAAGAGACTGGTATAATTTGGTGGAAGTGATACATCTAGGACAGCCTCCTGGCTTCCCACAAGGCATGCACCTAACTGGTAAATACATTCTGAGGATGTGTGGCAAAAAGCTGTGGCAAGAAATTTGGGAAATGCTAGAGCAATGTACCATTACTGTGTAACAAGTAGATGCCCCCACTGTCCCACAGATTCACTAGAACAATGGTTTAATTCCCTTGCAGACGACAAAGCCAAAATCTCAGAAGCAGAAGTGGCGACACAGGATTCTGACTTGGTGGGGATGGATAAGTGGGCACCCCAAAAATGTGGACATATGGGAGAGAAGGCCACTAACAGGTGGGCGGAGATTAGAGTGATGCACATTCCCTTAGATTTGATCAAATCCATGAGCATGCACTGTCCTATTTGTCAACACACACAACAGAGATCTGTCCTGCAAACGGTCAAAGGTCAATTGGGGAGAAGGAAGTTGCCGGGCAGATATGGCAAATTGATTACATTGGGCCACTACCGACAAGTTGTGGGTGTCAATATGCTTGCACAGTAGTGGCCACTTATTCTGGTTACCTGATTGCCATCCCTTGCAAACGTGTCACTCAGTATAATACCATTACAACTCTGGACTTGTTGATGTTGTATTGCGGAGTCCCACTCCAACTCCAGAGTGACAACGGGTAACATTTCAAAGAAAAATTGATGCAAGATTATTGCTCACAACACAATATTAAGTGGTTTATCATATTGCATATTATCCACAAGCTGCAGGACTGACTGAGAGAATGAATGGCTTGCTGAAAGCCCAATTACAAAAATTATCAGATGGAATTTTGAGAAACTGGAGAGAGCATTTAAATGAAGCCCTCCAAATTTTGAATAACAGGCCATTGGCAAATGCAGAGACCCCTTTAATGCGAATTTTGACCCTAGCATTACAGATACAACCCCATGTAGTGACCAACACCTTCATGTATTGGGAAATAAAACCAGGAGACTTGGCTCCATACCAAGCCACACCAGAACCAGCAGGTCTTGATCTACATGTCTTAAAAACACATCTATTGAAACCAAGACACATGGCACTTCTTGAAACAAGTGTTGGAATACAGATTCCCCCAGAGCATTTTGGATTGATTGCTCCCAGATCTGGGTTGGCACTCAAAGGTATTCAGGTATTGGGGAGTGAACGATGCAGACTACCAACAAGAATTCAAAACTATTCTCCTGAATAGAGAAGACACTGACTTGATAATACAACCTGGAGATAGAATTGTTCAAATTGTAATGATCCCAATGTATGGAGAAATAGTGAAAAAGGGGACTACACCAGCCCTTCTTACAGTGCGTGGAGAGAGAGGTTTTGGCTCCACTGACAAAAACCCTGGTGCTAAGGTGTGGGTAGAATCCCCAAATCGTCCTCCTGAACCAACTGAAATCATAGCAAAGGGCAAAGACAATGTCCTATTAGTCATGAATCTAGGACACGTGAAATGGGAGATATACCAGCGGATAAATGTTATTTGCGAGAATGATTATACTTGTCTCTTTTACAGATCATACTACAACGTGTCTTTGTGCTAGCTGTTCTAGGTGGTCTCCCTCTGGGAGTGTGCATGTGGGGTTGGGAGGGACCGAAAGCCCACCACTCAAATGACTGACCGACCACACCAATCAACACCTTTACTGCACTTGACCGAATGTTTTTGGACTCATCTGGCATGAATCGTGCTCAACATATCGGATTTTTGCATGTCTAACATACAAAGTACTGTTGATTACATCTCTACATGTTTGGTCACCATACCAACTCCTGCCAGTGTTTTGCTGCAAATCTTTACTGCCACCAACAAGGATGGAGCAGTTTAAAAAGTGACATGTTGTCACACTTTTCTTTGTATCAATACTGCAGGTTTTGCCAAGAGGTAACTGGTGAGAAATGGGATAACCTAACCCATGTGATTACTTACCACATTACTATCGGTGATGTCTGCCACAACTTAACTTGTGCTTATCACAAAATCGAAAAACTTGATCAAATTTGCCTAGAAACAACAACGGGGTCTCCTCAAGAAATCCCTTGGGCACAATGAGTACTGTGTCAGCATAGAAACAAACAAACTTGTAAGAACATGGACAACAAAGTGTTCTGCCAACATACTGTGCCTGCTGCTAGCCACATCAAGCATGTCCAACTACCAGTGGGGTGGTTGTTCTCTTGTAGAAATACTACTTATAGATACATCCCTACCAATATAACTGGTGGACGTGTGTTTTACGTGGTTAGGACTCATGATGTTTCCATTTCACTCTGTACATACTCGCTATACAAGGGAAACAGTGCAATTAAGGGAAGACTGTGACTCTGAAATTCTGTTATCTAAATCAGAATATCTTAGTTGAAGCATTTCTATAGTAGGGGTTCCAGGATTAGCTGTTTTGAATACTTCAGTTATTACTGAGTGAGCATGTTTGATGGTTAAGAACATCAATCACACATCTATCACCTTGAGCAAACTTCACCCGGATATACGAGGTACTAGAAAAGCTGCACTGCAAAACAGGGCAGCCATTGACTACTTGCTCTTGAAGCATGACCATGACTGCTCAGAGTTTGAGGGAATGTGTTGTTTCAACCTACCAGACCACTCTAAATCTATCCAATCTCATATTGACGCTTTGCATGAATTGGTGAAAGGAGTAAGACAAGATGTTGACGGTTATTTAACTTGCTACCCGAATTTGGGCAATTACAAATTATTTTAGGTGGGCATACTAGTAGTGTTTTCTATTATAATAATGCTGTGTACAATGCATACCTAATCTATTTACAATGTTTAAATTGAAAAAGAGTTACTTTTAGATCAGGACGTTATGAGAGTCACTGGTCAAAGTGTGGAGTGTAATGCTATCTGTATTTAACCACCGATTCCATCTTGATCACTGACTCCATTTTGTGCTTAGCTTGGCTTCAAATGCCGTCACATTGGTGGCGCGGGTATTTTTCCACGCACAGTTTGTTCTCTACATTGACTGTGTTTTCGCTTTGGTATCCGGCCAATACTTTTGTGTGTTTTCAACACTGACCAAGTACAGCCAGCGCTTGGATTTCACAACTCATTTGAAGGGTAGGGGGAGGTTATACGAATAGGAACTATTTCTAGAATCACTGTTGAACTCATAAATCCATGTATCCTTCATACCCATTTTTCATTTGTTCCACTTTACCTTATGAAATGAGACAAGGAAATATCATTATAAATTGCAGTTCAGTTGCCATTCGGTGTCGCACGTGTTTAGACATCCAGACAGTATATATCCTTACAACCGGAAGAAACTGACACACCTAACAGTATATTGTTTTTGTAGGTTGGCTGTAAGGGCTAGAAAGTATTACACATGAAAGCTCTGTCAGCCATTTCTATTTTTCCTATTTTTATTTCAAAGACTAATTTTACTGGGGGGAAAACCATGAGCTATTTAAAAAAATATCACCCCTTGTTGAATTCATAATTGTGTCTAGTTTTAAGAAATGCATTAACTTTCTGGGTAGATTGAAACAGTAAATGGACTGTAAAAACATTTCAAAATGTATTTCAGTAGTTATGAAATCACATTGTTAGTAATGCTGTGTATCGAACAAAGATTTTTATAGGATGAAAATAAATCCAAGCACTTTACTTGATGATGTGAAAATGATTAATATTTTTGCTGAAATCTAATTTCCACAGATTATTGTTCACATGCTAGTTAGTATTATTAGTAAACTTCCATGTTTGTGGGAACGATTGTGGCCGTTTCAATGGAAAATGTGCTGTTATTAAATTACAGCGTGCTACTACATCATGCTTTAGTAGTATATTTATTAAAAGTGGGATTTTAAACATGAACTGAGAAACATTCAAGCCCTAGCCCTGATGGCAATTCTATTAGTGAACTAAGGCATGTCAGAGGTCATGTGTGCCCTATATGTGAGCTTGATTCTTGTTGTACATGGAGCAAACATTTAGGGGGTCATTCCGACTCCCGCCGGCGGCGGTAACCGCACACCCGGCGGGAGCCGCCGAATGACCGCACCGCAGTCAAATGACCGCGGCGGCCATTCTGGCTTTCCCGCTGGGCTGGCGGGCGACCGCCAGAAGGCCGCCCGCCGGCCCAGCGGGAAATCGCCTTCAACGAGGAAGCCGGCTCCAAATGGAGCCGGCGGAGTTGAAGGCGTGCGACGGGTGCAGTGGCACCCGTCGCGATTTTCAGTGTCTGCTTGGCAGACACTGAAAATCAATGTGGGGCCCTGTTAGGGGGCCCCTGCAGTACCCGTGCCATTGGCATGGGCACTGCAGGGGCCCCCAGGGGCCCCACAACACCCGTTACCGCCATCCTGTTCCCGGCGGTGAAAACCGCCAGGAACAGGATGGCGGTAAGGGGGTCGGAATCCCCATGGCGGCGCTGCAAGCAGCGCCGCCGTGGAGGATTCCCTGGGGCAGCGGGAAACGGCGGGACACCGCCGGTTTCCCATTTCTGACCGCGGCTGTACCGCCGCGGTCAGAATGCCCATGGAAGCACCGCCAGCCTGTTGGCGGTGCTTCCGCGACCGCCAGGGTCAGAATGCCCCCCTTAGTGTTTTAATGTACATCAATCACACATATTTGAAGGTGCTCTCATATATGTCAATGAAGAAAAAGGCAGCTCTGTAAAATAAAATATTTGTAAAGGATTACATAATTTGAACCCAGTTGATGGGTCAAGTACATTACAGTTAAGTCAAGTAGATTGTTCAAGTCAACAGATCTGCAGGTCTGGTAACATTTGTATGATTTTTCAAGACCTTTTTTTTACAAAACCGCTCAGCTGTTCTAAATAATTTTTAAATATTTTTATGGGATTTTAGAGAATCATAACATAATGGCTATGAACCAATGACCATTACATAACAGAAGACAATGCGGAAGTTCACCAAATAGTTGCACAAAATACAATAATAACAATCTGAAGGCAAACAGAGAAGCAATATTAACTTGACAAGTGCAATCAATGAGATAGCTAAGGGTATTAACTCTGAGTGGGCAGCTCCTCCGCTAAGGTGGAGGAGCGTCACCTCAATGGATTGTGGGGAAAGGAAAAATAAAATGAAAATAACGAGACATTATTAACATTTCCTTTTTCCTGGTAAAAGGGGTGGGGTGGGGCTGGGCTGGAGGGAGGGGGCTGAAGGAGGGGTATATACACTATACATGTGCATGTCTGTTTGGCTGGCCATGTTGGGCTGGCCAAACAGACATGCGCACTTTGCATGTTCTCTACCTGGCTGTATTGCACAGCCGAGTGGAGAAAATGTTCAGACTCCCACTCCCAATACGAACAGAGAAGCAGGCCACTCAGACCAATCACAACGCTATTGTTGCTGGTGACCGCAGCATCGTGATTGGCTGGGAGCCTGGGGAAAGGAAGAAGACAGAGAGGAGACGAACAAGTCTCCCCCACGGGTAAGCTTTTTTTTCAGAAAAGTTTTCAAGTCCGAACGTAAATGGCTTTGAGGGTACCAACACTAAACAATATCTAATCAACGCTGAGACCTTCCTGGGCACAGACTTTGCCTGCTTGAGGCTTTCCCATCTTCGATGACAACCGTACTGGGACCCCACTCTTCCGCAACCTGCAGTTGTTGAGCCTCACTTCGGATCCAACTTGCAGCCAGTGGTGTAACACAAAATGATGCCCTCCTGCCCAGGCAGGATGTGAAGAGTGGTCCCTGTGTCTCGTATATAACACTGATATTCTTTAGCTTTAGGCTGAATGCTCCCTCTCCCCCCAGCACTACAGGGGCTGCAGGGGTCTATATTACATCCCTGCTTGCAGCTATACCTGCCAATGACTCATCAAGGACCACTTTTCCTCCATAAATGTTTCTAAGTCAGAAGGTAAACTTTAGCTCACACTCCCTCACAGTCAGCCTTAACCTTTGACCTGGACTAGCGCAATCAGATAACCCGGGTTAGTGCGTTCTGCTTCTATCTGTAACTCAAATTTTTTAAATGTATATCTCCAGTTCTACTTAACTGACTTGTGTTGTTTTTGTTAAATGTGATTGATTCAAATATTCTACATTTCTCTAACTTGGTTTGGTACATTTTCTTGCGTTGTGTTTCAACTTTATTACTGCTTGAGAACAACATAAAAACTTTACATATTGCCTCCAAGTTAAGCCGGACTTCTTTCTGCCAACCTCCCAGTGGGTCAAGCACAGATTTATATAGTGACTATAGTATTTCATCCTGAGAAGGATTATGATTATTAATTGAGGTATGTTCTCCCCCAACTCATGTAATAATCCAATTTCTTACACCATGCTTCACCCTTATTCATTATCATTAAGCATCACTGTTTCAGAACTGCAGTTTTGGAAGAGGAGGCAAGACCATTAACAGGGCAGTAATTGTCTATGTATTTCAGGTCCACTTCAGCCTTTTTTAATGGTAATTATAATGCTCTTCTTTATGGAGGAGCTAAGATTGTCTTGTTGAAAGGGGCATTTATTACACTTTCCATACAGAGAGAAAATAGACCTGAAGAATTTGACAAAATTAGGTGGTAAGGCATTAAGCAGATAGCACACACGTTTTGTAGAGGTGATTAATTCTTCCATAAATACAGATGTGATTTTGTTTTGTGGAGTAGTTAATTCTTCCATCATCATACATGTTACATTTTAAGTTTAAAAACTGGATGTCTGATGGTAGTTCAGAGTTATTGTTTACAAAATGAAGAAGTATCTTTAGAGTCAAGCTCATCAGAAAATGAAAGTGTTTTGTTTGCCAAAAGATTAGCTAAGGTCCCATAACTGTCCCGATGTTGTCATCAGTCACCACTTCTGGCATTATGGATTAATTGCCCAGATTTAAAATTTAATTAAAGCCAATTTAAATGGTGTGTTAATACTGCACTTCAAAATGCTCCCATCTGTCCAAAGGCATTCCCACTTACATGTTTCTTAAATTTGTAAACTCTATACATCCTGTTGTATACCATGTACTTCTTCACTCCCCCACTGAAGATCATCCTGTGTGCCAAACATTCCTCCTGCTGATGAGAACTTACAAACTAAAACTACTAAAAAAAATAAAAAAAGACAATGGTCAAATTATTCCTATTGTAAAAAAGGGCCTTAACTAGAGGCCGGCAAACTGAACAGCTACCACTTAATCACATACCTCGTATTACTGAGAATAATAGCAACAGTCACTATTCAACTGACAGCCAACCCAGACCCAGGTCATCCATGCCTATCAGGTTTCCTATTCCACTTAAGCAAAATAACCATCCTCAAAGATGCTTCCACTGCCTTCAATACCCAAGACACCAGAAACACCCATACATTTTCGGCATACTAGAAGTCTCACTGTGCAACACATGTGCTACCCTCCATTCCATCACTTGACATGGGTTACATAATAGACTTTTTAGATCTGGCTTGACAGCACAGCTATTACAAGACCTTATGTGATCATCAGAAAAATAACTTTGAGAAGCAATAGCGAAAGAGGGGCATTGGATCTACCCAAAAGTTGATAACCTGAGTACAGATTCTGACTGGGCAGGTGTGTGTTTCTGATGAAGAGTGTTTGTACTACACGTTTTGCAATGTGGGACAGCATATGCTCAACACAGTAGGATTGATTGAGTTATGCTGAAAAGTCAAGGCTAACGGGCTGATCGGATTATTATGCATAACGTAAACAGTAGGCATGACATATTTATTGTGGAGAGAATAGAATCCCAGTGGGCTTTCAGGGTGGAGTGCCATTACACTGTGTTCATGTAGGAGGCTGGCCCTCTATGTAGTGTGCAAAGCTAGGCACACTGTGCAGGGAGTCCAGCAACCGCACGTTGGTTTACAGGGGCAAAAACTAGATCACCTAATGCTCTAATTTTTTAGGTAGCTTGGTTGAGCAGTTAGGCCAATCTTGGAGAAGTGCAAAACATTTGTTGTACTCACAGCATCAATCTTGCAACTCAAACACTCAAAGGAATAACTCAAGACCAATTAATAAAAATACTTCTGATTTTTATGTAATTTTTAAGTCTAAGATCATTAAAACTGGTTAAGTACATTGAGATATTTTTTGAAGCTTAATAAAAATAGTCTTTTTGTGCATAATTATGCACCATAATAATCAACGGAAGATCACATTTAAAAATACATATCAAATTGTACAGCTGGTTTACCAAGTTCTTCTTTTGCAGGTTGGTCAAGTTCCTCAGTAGGCACACTGTGCCAGCTGGACAAGATCGGGTGGCTACCAGTTATGGCAAGAGCAGGTCTCTGGAACTGGTGCAGGGCCACTGCGGGGCACCACTTGGAAAAACACTGCACAGGTAAGTTTAACAATGGTTCCTTGGGGGCCCTTTGGAGTGTCGAGTTCGCAGCTTGTTCTTCAGTGCACGGCACAGGGCAGCTGGGTGCAGAGCGAATTGGTGAGCCAGGGGCTGTGTGCAAGAATGCCCTCAGAAGCAGGAGGTAAGTTAGTTCAAGGGTCGTTTGCAGGACCTCTGGCGGGAGGTCCAGTGTTCCTGAAGGCTCTTGACTGAGGCTTCCTCCATGGCCTTTTTCAGCCCCAGGAGGGCTGGTTTTCTTGGTGTCCGACGTTAACCAACCAATACCCAGGGTATTGTACGGTTTGACCACTGCAGAGTGCATTGCCACCAAACTTGGCACACTAGCAGGGTTTGTCCTTGCGGTCATTGGTGTTTTGTTTGATCCAGCTGCGGTGCCCCGTTTGGGACCCTCACTGGCTTGCTGTTTTTTTTTGCTGTAGTAGAGTTGTATCTACACTCTGGCGGGGGTTATATAGGCGATTTTCGAAGCCTGGAGGTTCTCTGGGGTTCTTTAGAGTTTGTCCAGTTGTCCAGCAGCTCCTCAACTGCAATTGTTGTGGACTGGGTGCAGCAGGCAGGGTTTGGTGCCTTTTCTTTGTTGCAGTAGGTCCACAGTTCTTGTGCCTTGGATCTTCTTGGTGCTGGTCGTCTTTTGTGCATCGAATCTGATTTCCTGGTCTAGCGATGCCCACTACATACTGCATTTAGTGGGAACCTGGTAGTGACCAATGGGTCACCTACCTTTGGGTGGCTACACCCGCTAAAGTGACCAATTCCTGTGAGAGGGGTCACTTCCCTATCCCTGATTGGCTGTTTCCTTCCATCCAAGATGGAGGAAAATTAAATGAAGTGCTTAACTCGCAGGCAACATCTCAGGGGTGGTGCATGCCAGATGAGGCCACTCCTCCTACCCTTTGATTTTCCTGCCATTGCTCCTGCCAAAAGTGGTGGTTTGCATGGGGGTTACCATCTGCTGCTAGCAGCAGGCCTGGAGGTCGAGTTTTAAAGGCGATTAGCCCTTTGAAGAATACCGCCAGGGCAGTGCACATTCCTGAGAAAGGGGGTGTTGGCACCTCCACCCAGGAAGGGCTTTGCTCTATAAATCACAGAGACAGATCTCTCCCCCAAGGTTTGTAGATTGGGTGTCTGGAGGTGGGAGGCTGGATAGAACCAGTCAGCAACAATGCCAGGGTAGTTAGCTTTTGCAGGGGCACCTCTAAGGTGACCCATGGGTATCTTTTATAATAAATCCAACACTGGCGCCAGTGTGGATTTATCATTCTGAGTTGTTTGATACTAAACAACCCAGGGTTAAAAGTGCCCATCATGTTGCTGTGAAATTCGTACTGACCAGTGTCTAACACATGCATTTTAAAATGGTTGTTCTGTTCACTTACTATTTCCCAGGTTTGGCAAAGACAAAGTGGGGGCATATTGCTCATGCAGCTATGCCCTCACATACAATACAGTGCACCCTGCCTTAGTGCTGAAGGCCTGCTAGAGGGGTGACTTGCCTATGTAGTATGCAGTGTGGAATGGACAGGGCACAGTAGTAGTATGCCATGTCGAGTTTTCCCTTTTAGGTTTGCATCAGGGCACTCTGCCTTCAATGGCAGAGCTGGGTCCACCTGAATGCAGGGCCCTAGAGGGTGGCACAATCAGTGCTTCTGCCCTCAGGGTCCTACCCTTGGCACCCCCTGCCCTCGGCACCTAAGTACCATTTACTAAGGACTTATGGTGGCAGCCAAGGGTGTCTCCAATTGTGCCAATGCATCACAACAGTTTAGGGAAAGAGCTCTGGCCCAGGGAACCTGGTTAGCAGGAGCCCTAGGCACTATCAATTTCTAGGCTACATCATACATCAGGCAAAAAGTGTGGGGCTAACCATGTCAAAAGAAGGCCTTTTCTCACACTCCCCCCCCTCCCCCCCCTCCAAATGAAAGAGGATGAAATACCCTTTCCCTAGTGAGTCTTCATCATCTAAGCGGAAGAACCTGAAAAGGCCATCTGCATTGGCATGGGCAGTCCCAGGTCTGTGTTTTATTTGAAAGTCCATTTCACTACCCACCTAGGTAGTTTGGGGTTTTCACCCTTCATCTGCTGTAGCCATCTGAGAGGCCTGGGGTCAGTCTGAACTACAAAGTGAGAGCCAAACAGGCATGGTCTCAGCTTCTTCAGGGCCCACACCACAGCAAAGGCTTCCTTCTCTATGGCACTCCAATTTTGTTCCCTAAGGAGTAGTTTCTTTCTTATAAAAGCAGCTGGCTAGTCATGTCCATCATCATTTTTCTGGGAAAGGACCGCTCCTATCCCCATTTCAGAAGCATCTGTTTGGACTATGAATTGCCTGGAGTAGTCTGGTGCTTGTAGGACTGGAGCAGAGCACTTCTTCAAAGTGTCAAAGGCCTTTTGACAACTCACTGTCCATTTGACCTTTTTGGGCATTTTCTTGGAGGTTAGCTCTGTGGGGGAGGCAACTATAGTGCCATAGTCCTTCACAAATCTCCCATTGTACCCAGACACACCAAGGAATGCCCTGACTGTGCCTGGGTGGTGGGAGCTTCCCAAGCCAGAATAGTCTGAATCTTAGGTTGGAGGGGTTGTATTTGGTCTCCACCAACCAGGTGGTCCAAGTAAACAACTTTCCCCTGATTAGATCATTTCTGATTAGTCGGTGGTATTATCTTGCCACTCCCATCAGCCCCTCTATATCACTTCACTCCAATTACTTTGAATGTATTGGACTGCATTAAAGTGGTTTTTGTGCATTACATGGTTTCTTAGTTACTTGACCAAAACAAGGTTAGAACCACCCTGTAAATCTGAGGAACCTGGGTAGACAAACAGGGTCAAGCATAGTGTTCAAGTGTAAAATATCATTTTGAAGTTACTTTTTTGTACTACATTGTTGAGTTTAAGATACTGTATAGACAAATAATCAAAATAGTCAAAGAAAGCCGACTTGCTGATACGTTTCAACCATTTTAGCACTACAATAAAAGTATGAGGAATATACATATCAGTAAGAAATATTTAATGACCCCAAGGTATAACTGAATGAATTGTATAAACGTCCTCTTTGCTGTCTGTTTTCGAATCATTACATTGGCTGGAACTCTTCTGAAGCTATGACCGAGTCCTCCTTTCATCAAACTACGTTTCCCTGGTCCTAGAATTTTACCTTTTAAAAAAAACCTAGGCCTATATTTACGTGAAAATAACAGAGTGTGACGCTGCGCCAAAAAATTGGCAGCGCTGCGCTCTGTCATTTTCACAACGCAGGGATGCGCCGTACTTAAGTGAATAAGGCGCACCCCTGTGGTGTCCCCTGCGCTGGCGCTAAATTTCGCTCCCAACGCAGGCATCCTTGCACCATTGTGTAAGGATGTCTGAGTTGAGGGGTGTGATTGTTTATGTGCAACAAGGTGTCCCTTCCCGCACATAAACAATCACTAATGGTGCTTGGCATTTCTATGTGTGCTCCAGAATGCAGCACACACAGAAGTTCCAAAGCCTAATTTTCAAATGAATGTTTATGTGCAGGAAGGGACACCTACCCGCACATAAACAAACATTTCTGGCATTTTGCTCTTTCTATGCGTGCTGCAGAATGCAGCGCGCATAGAAAGAGCAAAAAACGAGGAGGAATAAAAGCATTCCTCCTCATTGTGCCTTGCTAACCCCAACCCTAGGGGTGGCGTTGGGTTTTGGAGCTGCCTCAGCTTTACGAAATCTTGCAAATCTGGGGAAGCATCAAAATGCAATGGGTGTTGTTGTGGCATGCCCACAGCAACACCCATTGCACGCCCTTCTGACGCAGATAACTGCAGAGGGGGCTATATTTACAAGGAGGTGTAACACCACATAACGTCACGCTACACCTCCTTGTAAATATGGAGCAGAGGGTAGGGCCACTGGAGCGTCACGTAAAGTGACGCTCCAGTGGGGCTAGGGGCTTATAAATATGCCTCCGAGTACCTAGAACTGTAAAACTGTGTTCAAAAAAGAATTATGATTTGGGACTATAAGTTCTTCTGTCCCTAATGAGGGTATTTAAATAGTCCATGCTCTGCTAAATCATGGCAAAAGAAAATATTGCGTCATAAAATGACAAGCTCAAATTTATTGACTTTCTTTCATTATATTACATTGACACTGGTATGTCCAGCAATAAAAAAGGTGAAGCGTTTTTCAGATTATATTAAATTTGCGGCAACATACTTTACTCAAATTACTTTAAGCAAGCTGTATTCATTTCTGTCGGGTGCAGTGCAAAACAGGGCACTCAAGAACAGAAAAGTCACTTTATTGCTTATTTTGCTAGTCAAACACTAAAGCGACCCTCAATCGACAGTATGGTGTCACTTAACAATTTAATCACACAACATACAGAACATAAAAGCAGCCTCATTTTTTTAGGCTGCATTAACCTGGCAGTGCAACACTGTTTTGGAAAAATGAACTAAATATTTTTACTCACTTTGCAATCGAACGACTTGATTTAATTTCCTTAATTAAATTTAACATTCATTCACTTAACTATATCCAGACAGAACAAAAAAAATCACAACATATTTGCTCCCATATGAAATGAGTGAAAATTCTAAATCGACTGCAACGTCAAAGCACGTTCATCATCTTCATAATCAAGCAAACTGTCTCCACTCTGTCTATTTTTATAACGTTTGATAGGAGCCAAACATTTTCTCCTCTAAAAGGTTAAAAAAAGAGAACCGTCCAATAAAATACATTTAAACAATTAAATAACAGTGCTTCAGAACTGACCATGCATGTTCTCAATTTAGCTGGCGTCTCAAAGGGAAGTAACTGTACAAACCTTATTTGTCGTAATTGTGTAAATCATAATACGACATTTTAATTGGTCGTGATTCGTGAGACAAGAGTGGCCACTGTAGTATAAGTCACATATTCCAAATAAATGCCTTTCTCTAATCAAGAGTTGGTTGGCTACGCAGGACTTTTGTATCCCACAATCCGAAAATTAGCTATAAACCTTGCTAGTGGAACATCGACATTATAACCATTCAGCAGACCAAAAGACTTAATCCACCACTACAAAATAAGAAAGATTATTCCTGTATTTTAAGGCACTAGCTGTTTGGAATTAAATCGAGATGCAAAGTAAGAGACATGCAAAGAAAAATGAATGCTGCTACCCACCTAAATATACCACAGAGCTCCAATCTAACAATTTTAATTAGAGTAGTCGGCCTTGAAAGGAGCAAAGGAGCAGTCTTCCAAAAAATAAAAATAAATAAACCATATCTAGTGAGGAAACTTGGAACTTCGAGTAGACCCATTACCATGAAGGCAAGACTTCAGTTACCCAGGTTCGAAAGAATTGCAAACAAGACTCCCCAAAGGATCTAGAACTCTTTCTACTTCCCCACACAGCCCTGCAATGCATTCACTCTCATGGACTTGAAGTAAGCACCCCTTCTACCTAAATGTGTTCATTGCTTCTCTCCATAACACTTGCTTCCTTTTTGATGGTTTACCACTTGTTTCTCTGTATATCCTTTAGCATAATCCCCATAACTGACAAACTTATCACTGGAAGTTCTGTCAATAGACTCAACTGAGTTCATTTTTACTGCACAGACTAAACTTCTAGGCAGGCACTTTGCAGTCAGAGCGCAGTGTGCACCATAAATTCTTCTAAACCCATCAATGTGATTTAGTTGGCAGACCACCTATACAAAAAATGACTTAGCTTTCAGTATCTACGTTTACTCAGTATACCAATTTAATGCATAGAAGTCAGCCAGCGCTAGGTACCTTAGTGGCCGATATTTGTAAATCATAATAAGACATGTTAATTGGTCGTGAGTAATGAGACAAGAGTGGCTATTGTAGTATAAGTCACAAATTCCAAATAAATTGCCTTTCTCTAATTAAGAGTTGGTCAGCTATGCTGGACTTTTGTATGCCACAATCCTAAAATCAGCTATAAACCTTGCTAGTGGAACATCGACATTATAACCATTCAGCAGACCAAAAGACTTTATCCACCACTACAAAATAAGGAATATTATTCCTGTATTTTAAGGCACTAGCTGTTTGGAATTAAATCGAGATGCAAAGTAAGAGACATGCAAAGAAAAATGAATGCTGCTACCCACCTAAATATACCACAGAGCTCCAATCTAACAATTTTAATTAGAGTAGTCGGCCTTGAAAGGAGCAAAGGAGCAGTCTTCAAAAAAATAAAAATAAATAAACCATATCTAGTGAGGAAACTTGGAACTTCGAGTAGACCCATTACCATGAAGGCAAGACTTCAGTTACCCAGGTTCGAAAGAATTGCAAACAAGACTCCCCAAAGGATCTAGAACTCTTTCTACTTCCCCACACAGCCCTGCAATGCATTCACTCTCATGGACTTGAAGTAAGCACCCCTTCTACCTAAATGTGTTCATTGCTTCTCTCCATAACACTTGCTTCCTTTTTGATGGTTTACCACTTGTTTCTCTGTATATCCTTTAGCATAATCCCCATAACTGACAAACTTATCACTGGAAGTTCTGTCAATAGACTCAACTGAGTTCATTTTTACTGCACAGACTAAACTTCTAGGCAGGCACTTTGCAGTCAGAGCGCAGTGTGCACCATAAATTCTTCTAAACCCATCAATGTGATTTAGTTGGCAGACCACCTATACAAAAAATGACTTAGCTTTCAGTATCTACGTTTACTCAGTATACCAATTTAATGCATAGAAGTCAGCCAGCGCTAGGTACCTTAGTGGCCGATATTTGTAAATCATAATAAGACATGTTAATTGGTCGTGAGTAATGAGACAAGAGTGGCCACTGTAGTATAAGTCACATATTCCAAATAAATGCCTTTCTCTAATCAAGAGTTGGTTGGCTACGCAGGACTTTTGTATCCCACAATCCGAAAATTAGCTATAAACCTTGCTAGTGGAACATCGACATTATAACCATTCAGCAGACCAAAAGACTTAATCCACCACTACAAAATAAGAAAGATTATTCCTGTATTTTAAGGCACTAGCTGTTTGGAATTAAATCGAGATGCAAAGTAAGAGACATGCAAAGAAAAATGAATGCTGCTACCCACCTAAATATACCACAGAGCTCCAATCTAACAATTTTAATTAGAGTAGTCGGCCTTGAAAGGAGCAAAGGAGCAGTCTTCCAAAAAATAAAAATAAATAAACCATATCTAGTGAGGAAACTTGGAACTTCGAGTAGACCCATTACCATGAAGGCAAGACTTCAGTTACCCAGGTTCGAAAGAATTGCAAACAAGACTCCCCAAAGGATCTAGAACTCTTTCTACTTCCCCACACAGCCCTGCAATGCATTCACTCTCATGGACTTGAAGTAAGCACCCCTTCTACCTAAATGTGTTCATTGCTTCTCTCCATAACACTTGCTTCCTTTTTGATGGTTTACCACTTGTTTCTCTGTATATCCTTTAGCATAATCCCCATAACTGACAAACTTATCACTGGAAGTTCTGTCAATAGACTCAACTGAGTTCATTTTTACTGCACAGACTAAACTTCTAGGCAGGCACTTTGCAGTCAGAGCGCAGTGTGCACCATAAATTCTTCTAAACCCATCAATGTGATTTAGTTGGCAGACCACCTATACAAAAAATGACTTAGCTTTCAGTATCTACGTTTACTCAGTATACCAATTTAATGCATAGAAGTCAGCCAGCGCTAGGTACCTTAGTGGCCGATATTTGTAAATCATAATAAGACATGTTAATTGGTCGTGAGTAATGAGACAAGAGTGGCTATTGTAGTATAAGTCACAAATTCCAAATAAATTGCCTTTCTCTAATTAAGAGTTGGTCAGCTATGCTGGACTTTTGTATGCCACAATCCTAAAATCAGCTATAAACCTTGCTAGTGGAACATCGACATTATAACCATTCAGCTGACCAAAAGACTTAATCCACCACTACAAAATAAGGAATATTATTCCTGTATTATAAGGCACTAGTTGTTTGGACTTAAATCGAGATGCAAAGTAAGAGACATGCACAGAAAAATTAATTCAGCTACCCACCTGGTTTTCCCACAGAGCTCCAATCTAATAATTTTAATTAGAGTAGTCGGCATTGAAGGGAACAGTCTTAAATAATAAAGAAAAAAAGCATATCTAGTGAGGAAACTTGGAACTTCGAGTAGATCCATTACCATGAAGACAAGACTTCAGTTACCCAGGATCCAAAGAATGGCAAACAAGACTCCCCAAAGGATCTAGAACTCTTTCTCCTGTCCCACACATCCCTGCAATGCATTCACTCTCACGGACTTGAAGTAAGTACCCCTTCTACCTAAATTTGTTCGTTGCTTCTCTCCATAACACTTGCCTCCTTTTTGATGGCTTACCACTGGTTTCCCTGTATAGCCTTCAGCATAATGCCCATAACGGCCAAACGTATTACAGGAAGTTCTTTCAATAGACACAACTGAGTTCATTTTTACGGCACAGACTAAACTTCTAGGCAGGCACTTAGCAGTCAGAGCGCAGAGTGCACCATAAATTATTCCAAACCCATCAAGGTGATTTAGTTGGCACACCACCTACAGAAAAAATGATTTAGCTTTCAGCTTCTACGTTTACTCAGTGTACCAAGTAAATGCGTAGAAGTCAACAAGCGCTAGGTAGTAACACATAATAATCAGAATTATCTTTATTGTTTCAACAATTCGCCTTACAGTTCTAAACACGGGTAATGCATTTGCAAAATACACTTAAAATGATACGTTAAAAATAATTCCGTATAGTAAAAACATATGTAAACAACCAATTAAAGTCCTAACATGTCTGCACATTACAAGCTCTGTAGTTTCACATATATCGATGAGTCTCCACCAAAACATAACGACTGGGCTTGTGAATAAATCCACACCCCCTCGAATTGCATTCACAAAAGAACAAGAGAAAACAAAACTACTCAATTTTACATTAATTGTGCCAACAAGCACACTATAGACATTTACAGTAATGCCAGTGCAATGTTGTAATAAATTACTAAAGCCAAACAACCGTTAAAGTGGTAGGCTGCTGGCTCAGTAACCAAACCTCGATTGTTTTTTTCTCTCAATTTTTCAGTCCTCAATACAACAAATAATAACAAGTAAAGGAAAAGAAAACGTTTATAATTCAACGTTCCTCGAGAAGTCGGCATATTCAGTAGAAAGTGGCACAGTACGAACGAGCACATCAAAGCTTTTTTGCCACTAAAAAAAGAGACGATCATGAAGTGAGTGGGCTCCACGGATCATGCTTAAGTATTTTTCCTAATACCAAACTGTCATGGTTCGATTGCTGTCTGAAGCAAATACGATAAGGACTCGATAGGTAAAATATGAATATTGAGGCAATGGCTTTTCTGAAACCTTAACCATGAAAAGTGTTTAGTGTAGTAAACTATTATAACCAGGGGCGTGAGAGGAGTTATAAGGGAACACGGGGCAGGTGGGAACAAGACTTACACGTGCAGGCCAGTGTGGAAAGCCTTTCATCTTTGCAAAGATAAGGTCTCCGGGCTTGAAGTTGCGACTCATGGCGACTTCGCTGACCGCTGGCAGCAAGCAGATGTTAGTAACAAAGTTTCCCCTGCAGAGAAGAAAATAATATAAGTGGTTATTTCCTTTCGCTGCCGGTGGTAATTCCACTATTCTTGCACACCGTGGCAGTGGGAGCGGCTGTAAATGTAAAGGCTAGCAACGAATGCGTGCATAAAAGGTTTGCCTGTCGCCACTGGGCAGTGCATTACAAACAGTGGTGAAGAGGATTTTAATCGTCAGAGTGGGCCCCTGATCTCACAAAGCGCAACCGAATAAATGTGGGGGTTACGCCAGAGCGCTTCTTTAGGGCGGCACGATGAGGTGTTTTGGGAGGCGGGAGGGGCTGATCAAGCAGCGAACAAGCATCACACAATCCAACAGGAGTGGACGTGCCTGCTTTTCCACTACGGTTCTCTGTATGCTCTCAACTGCGTATTCATATAGCTGTCAATAGATTTTTCCAAATCGTTCCAATACGTGATGTCTACGAATTGGAGCTGCGCGCAGTCTGTCTGCTGGGACCAACTTAGAGAAGCCTCTGGTTGGCTTATGTGAAGTGACACATATCCGCTACATACACAGGGAGTCCGTGAATTGAATCTAATATATAATGTCCGTTATTGCCATTATAAAGAATAACGTTTACCCGTACCATCACTACATCCGGGTCGCACAACAAATACCCAATCCCGTTATCGAATTTATCTTGGGAGTCGTATAAGGTGGGAGGGATTTATTCTGCGTAACATAACCTAGGATTGGAGTATAGTCAGCAATTCAGCCAATCCCAGTGCGCTGCACAACATTCCAACGTGATAATTGGTAGCTGAGTCCGCACGTGTCTCTCCTCTCCTGTGTATAAACACTGCCCTAGCAGTCGTCTGTCATTTGGCGGGAGCTATTTACCCACGTGTTAAGGGACAGGTTGTGTTTGGCTGAAGAATGAACTGAGTGACGTCTGATACTGGCAGTCCTTGTGCAATATTTTTTATTGCTTGCTTTTTATTCGGTTCTCAATTCTCGTCTCGACCGATTAGCTTCGTTGAAGCGAATCCTACTACAAGTTTCAAACGGAAGTTATTTTTCGCGTACATCAGGCTCTAGTTCCTTTTTGCTTTAAATAAGCTCTTTTGTACTTGCCAAGTGGGCTGGTTATTTTTTATATGCGACACATTTAAAATTTCAGCTGTGCAAGTATGTTAACTAAAAGGCCACGAGTGGCTGTTTAATGTCATTAGGGCCCCTTGGCAGCTAAGCGTGATGTTAAGTCAATTAAAACAGCAGAATGTTTTTCGAGAACTCCTGTTTGTTGATTAGCGGACCTCGAAAAGAAGGTAGTGAAAAATTCCGGCCATTTGTTAATTGTTGAAAGTTTGACAAAAGGACTGAGGCAGTGTTTCAATCGGATTTCATAAACCATAGTATGTAGCATAGCTGGCAAGTTTCCCCAGGTCCGTGCGTATTTTGTTGCTCCACTCGAGGTTTTTTCTTTACATTCCGGGACTTGTAATCCTTGTTTTATATTGGAAAAGCAAGACTAAAAGTCCCAAAATTAAAAGAAAAACCCTAGAATGAAGTAGAACATCACGCATGGACCTAGGAAATGTGGCAGGGCTGATGTAGTAGAGGTTGTCAAGCCACTGAAAGCGCGAGCCTGGCTGTGACTCAGCTTGGGGTCCTGCTGGAACCTCGAACCCATAGCGAGCCGACCTTTAATGTGGCTTCTGCTTGCCCGCTTTCCTCTCTAGACCCAGGATGTGATGTTACAGTTAGAAATGCCTACTGTGTAACTGTTGAATCAGATTGAGTCTGCCTCTGCTCACCATCCTGTGATTCTGGGCAAATCACACAGGGGCACATTTATGATCTGATCTACTAGCGCCATCTACTGACACAGTGTCATTTTTTGCCCATAATAATCGTGCCATATATACAAAGTGGCACAATGCATCCGTTGTGTGACTTTGTAACCCTTTGCGCTACATTATACCTGCGCCAGGCATAATGTATGCAAAGGGGGAGTTCCCCCGTTAGAGGGGCCTGAAAAAAAAGGCGCAAGGAAATCTAACAGATTTCCTTGCATCATTTGTTTCAGCACTTTTAACACCTGCTCAGAGCAAGCGTTAAAAGGGGGCACACCATTTTGGTGCTAATCCTGCAGGGTATATCAATAGCATCATAAAAAATGAAGCTTTTGCCCCCTACCCTGCGCCACGGTGAGCCGTATTTTAAATGCGACACACACGTGGTGGTGGGTGGGGCGGTAAAGGGCTCAAGAAAAATATGCCCCTTAATCTCCTGTCTATAAACAACAAACGTTACCTTGTGCAATGTAACTGGTGCTCAATAAGTGCTCATACTTTGTGTGGAGGCTGCTCTATATTTAGAAACTACAGAAACAACTATTTGCAATGCAATAAGTCTCGCATTTGCTTGAGTTAGAGCTATTGTCATTGTAAATTTATAACGGGACTTTTCTTGCCACAAAAATTGGTCAACCCTGCCTCATAATTTTGCCCTTTCCAACCACATAATTCCAGTGGTCCTGCAAATAGCTAAAGCACTTCCATTTCCCTTCTTCCTCTATCTGTTGCAAAAATGAAAACTTTGTCATTTAGCATCCTAATTTAAATCTGCCATGCTAACTCCAATAGAATACCACTTTCATCACCCTGCCATCAGAGTTGCTGGCTGGCTAACACCATTCCCCAAAAAAGACACAAGACAGCACAGAGGAGAAATAAACTAGAAGGGTCACCCAAGCATATCAAGAGTGTTCAAACAGTCATAGTGTAATAAGGATGTTAAGTTGGCCAGAATCATGGTCATAATTGTAATAAGGAGAGAGTATTAAAACATATTCAATTATCATATAAACCTTTATCAGAAATAAACTTTTGGCATTAGACTGTAATGCTAAAAATAGCCCCTAGAGGGCACCATAACAAAAATATCATTTGTAAGAAACATGTCATGTCATGTAACCATATTGTTAGCCCCTACAGGGTATAACCCTGTGAAAAAAACAGGAGAAAGTAATGCAGTGCAACCACATACTTAGCCCCTAGATTGTGTTTTTAGGGCTAGCAGGCCTACTGCAATGATATTACAAATAAGGCCTTTAAAACAAAACCTCTCAGCTGTAGAACAAAAGTTCTAGGCATGAGAAAGCTTAAACGACAGTGAATGGTGGGAGGAGCTAATATTTTGGTGTCCCCACTAACCTAATATGGGAACCCAGAGATGATGTATACAGAGTATTCTGAAGGTGGTCCCATTTTCCTAGGACCACCACATGCTGAGTCATGAGGAAAATGTTTTGTAAAAGTAATGCCCTGCAAAGCATGATGTGGCAAGTTTTTGTGCCACAGATACTTTAGTATGTTGACTGCAATGCTCAGAACAGCACCTAGAGAACTTAACAATAAAATTGGCTTTTGGAAGAAACATGGTAATGTTACTGTATAGTCAGCCCTTAGAGAACATCACCACATGAATACAAGAATGTGAGTAAATAAGATAGGATGACCATATTTATATATATGTAACCCTAAAAGAACATAATATATTATACCTTTTCAATGATAGCAAGCTTACTCAAATAATATCACAAACAAAGCCCATAAAATGTAATATCTCACAACTAAACGACTAAGTTTGCTCTTAGGACAGAACTTGGAAGGATTATGAATGATAGTAGGGTCATTATTTTGGAGTCCCCACTAACGTACTGTGGGACCCAGAGCTGATGTAGACAGAAAGAGCACATTGTGGTCAATGTTATGAAGGTGGTCCCGTTGCCCTAGGGCCACCACAGGCTGAGTTATGAGCAACAATGTTTTGTATAAGTAATGCTCAGCAAAGCATTATGGGGCAAGGTTCCGTGCCACGAATATTTAGTATGTTGCTATGACAATAATGCTTAGAACAGCCCCTAGAGAACACCACTTTGAAAATAGCATTTGTAAGAAATGTGGTCATGTAACTACATAAAAAGAAAAACAAATGGCTTTAAATAATGCAGTCTAACCATATACTTAGCACCTAAAGGTGCATTACACATTTTCTGAGATAAAATACCTATATCAATAATATTACAAACAAGGCCCTTAGAACACAAACTATCCCCCAATATAAAACAAAAGCTTCAGCCATAACAGCACTTAAAATGACACCCTGGTGGGAGGGGTTATTATTTTGGGGTCCCCACTAACCTAGTGTGGGGCCCCAGAGATGATGTAGACAGAAAGAGCACATCATGCTTAGCGTTTTGTAGGTGTCCTTTTGTCCTTTGACCACCACAGGCTAAGTCATGAGCAAAAATGTTTATAAAAGTAATTCCCTGCAAAGCATTATGGGGTGAGTTTCCCAAGTGCAGTGAGAGCCACTTCTGCTTTGAGGATTTCTGTTTTATGTAAAGCAGTTACCAATCTTAAGTGTTTTAAGAGGAGAGCCACAAGAAATGACTCTGATTAGGTAACTATGAACAGTGTGACCAGCGCTTCAATATCGCCGATCGAGTTCACACTGTGGTGCCTGTTTGCACTATGAGTGCTGTGGCTGCCATGCAGTATGAAATGGGGAACAAAAGAAAAAATAAGTTTGCCCGCGCTGAAGTATATCAGCAATCGTGTAATATTCCATCTAACAGGGGCAGTCTGCAAGGCTTGATAAAATCAGGCTCAAGGTGGGACAACCGTAAAGCATTTACAAATTACATTTTTGAAAGGCAAGCCCAAGAATGAATGAAAGTGACGGGCGTGTTTATAAAACCAGAATACTTACAACAGGTCAAAGCGCTTGCGCACTCGATCTAAATACACTGCGGTAACAGCAAAGCCTTAACATAAGAAAATACAAATATATTTCCATTTACTAGCTGATTTGTACCAAGTGAAACAGAAAACCTGGATAAATTGCAGCTTCCCTGTGTAAACGGACCTTTGGCAAATATTTTATTTCACCCAAACATTTTTTCCCTTCATTATTGCAGGTGAAAGCTGACCATCATTATAAGGATGATGGTTGTGGGTAGATGACCTGGAGAAACCTAAGGTGCCTCCATCTTGCTCAACTTTGGCCACCCCTCCAGCCACCTCTAATGTATTGTTACTTTCAACATGCCAGTGAGGCGTTTGTTAACTTTTAGAATCATTTAGTACTTTTAGATGGTTCTAAAATGTATTTTACTCCTGGGAAATTTCACAGGTCTGTGCATGACTAGCTTCTCTTTCTTTGCCTTTTAGGACTTGTAGTCTTGTTTGTTCGATTAATGGTCATGAAATACAAATCCTGCAATGTTGAGAAAAATCGTGGACTGGAGTAGCTAGTCACCCATGGATTCAGGAAATTTGTCAGGAATTTATTTTAATTGGCTCTTCTTTGTGTGAATAAACAAACAAACTGATGAGCAAAACTAACATGGAAGTCAGTAAAGCAAAGTGACCTTTAAATGGACTCAGAACAGCTGTTGAAGCTTGTCGAGTCTAGGTCTGATTTGGAAGCCTTTGCAGCTCCAGGCAGCTGGTTACAGTGAGAAGTGAGGTAGTTTAGGCGAGAACGATATCCAAGTGTGATATCTATGTAATGTATATATATGGATATATATTTTCCCACAACAATCCTCTCTTTAGAATATTTTTATCCTTTATTAGTGTAAAAAAAATATATATTTTCACTTAAAAAAATCAAAGGTTACAGGGGCGTTATAGTTAGGCTCACATTTTAAACGTACCAAACCATAGAAATTCACCAGTTATAGTTAGAGTTATCTCAAGTATCTATAACTCGTGCCCTAAGGTAAGTATAACTCACGCCTCCCCCATTCACAGTTTTTTTGTCAACATTTTTACTGCAAATATTACATTGATATCATCAGTGATGTTATCAAAGATGTAATGAGTGCTGTAATTTGTGCAGTAATTTGAAGTAGATGGCATGGGCACAAGTTATAGTTAATTGAGATAACTGGTGAATTTCTATGGTTTGGTACGTTTAAGATGTGAACATAACTGTAAGATCCCTGTAACCTTTGTTTTTTCCACTGAATTTCTGCTTTTTTTTAACATAAAGTAATTTTCATTACTACATGTTAATCCAACCACAGCGGTGTGTGGCGGCGGTTAGCCACGGCCATGCGTGCATCCAGACCCTGCGGCCAACCCCCCTAACCACCCAACTCCATGCCACGCATGGCCTTTTTGATGTGCGCAGAGGGACTTGGCCTTGGCCTATCTCTCTGGGTGTGTGAATAGGTGTGACAGGGTGTTTATAAAAGGCCTCTTTCGTCATGGTAACCCCCCACTTTTTGCCTGGTATTTGATGCAATCTCAAAGTTGTTATTGCCTAGGGCCCCTGCGTGCCAGGTTCCCTAATCCAGATCTCTTTCCTAAAACTGTTGTGATGCACTGGCACAATTGGCAACACCTTATCTGCAAATATAAGTCCCTAGTAAATGGTACATAGGTACCCAGGGAATAGGGGTACCAAGGGTAGGCCACTGAGGGCAGCAGCACTGATTGTGCCACCCTCTAGGGCCATGCATTCAGATACACCCAGCACTGCCACTTCAGTATGAGTGTTCTGACGCAATACTAAAATACAAACTTGACATGGCATACAGCCTGTGTGCCTGTCCACTATTCACTGCATGCAGTATAGGTAAGTCACCCCTCTGGCAGGCCTTCTAGCCCTAAGGCAGGGTGCTCTATATTGTATGTGTGGGCATAGATGCATGAGCAGAATGCCCCTACTATGTCCTTGCCAAACCTAGGACATAGTAAGTGAACAGAGCAGCCATTTTAAAATGCATGTGCTAGACACTGGTCAGTATGAGTTTCGCAGCTACATGATGGCTACTCTGAACCCTGGGTTGTTTGGTATCAAACAACTCAGAATAATAAACCCTAACTGGTCCCAATATTGGATTTAGCACACAATGTACGCAGGGGTCACCTTAGAGGTGTCCCTGCAACAGCTAACTACCCTGACTTGGTTTTTGGCCGGTCACAACCAGCCTGCCACCACCAGACAAGATTCTGGAACCCTGGGGTGAGAGATCACGCTCTCTGGGTCACAGAACAAAGCCTTTCCTAGGGAGAGGTCCTATCACACCTACAGCTATTCCTTTCTACAGCTGCTCCTGCCGAAACCGGAGGCCGCCGAACTTCCCCAGCTGGTCCATAAGGCCCATCGACGACCTCGACCTACCTGCAAGAGGAGACATTGGTAAAGCATTGCCTGATTTTATATGCATATTTAAAGTATTTATTGATTCCAATTGTGCATAATTACACACAAAAAGACTATTTTTGCTAAATTAAAAAAATTAATAACTTAAAAAGTACTTACTTGATTTTGTTGATCTTGGTTTTAATAATTTTATAAAAATCTGAAATATTTTTGTAACTTGGACTCGAGTTATTCTTTTGAGTGTATGACTTGCTTTATTGATACTGAGAGTACAACAAATGCTTCACACTTCTCCAAGATTAACCTAACTGCTTGACTGAGCTACCATAAAAATTAGAACATTAGGTTGTCTAGTTTTTACCTCTGTAAACCAATGTGTGGTCGTATGGACCCTTTACTCAGTGTGCTGGTTTTGCACTCAACATAGAGGGCCAGTCTCCTACACAGGGTGTATCTGGGTATGAGAGTGGCTGTGAGAGTGCCTGTCTGGGTGTGAGAGTGGGTGTCTTAGTGGGTCTGTGAGTGGGTGTGTCAGTGTCTGTGTGGGTCTATGAGTAGGTGTGTGAGAGTTACAGTGGGTCTGTTATTGGGTGTGTGAGAATCTGAGTGGGCCTGTGAGTGGATGTGTGAGGGTCTGAGTGGGGCTGTGAGTGGGTGCACAATGGTCTCAGTGGGTCTGTAAGTGAATGCATGTGAGTGTCTGGGTCTGTGAGTGGGTGCGTAAGGGTCTGAGTGGGTGTGAGTGGAAGAAAGATTGAAAGAGGGAGAGAAAGAGAATGAAAGGGACAAAGATGATTTTTTAAAGCTTTGATGGACGATATACTCAAAATGAGGTATTTCTGGACAAATTGAAAAGAAAAATGTATTTGTCAATTAAAAACAGTGAGGTCACCTTTCTGTATGATTCTTAAACTTTTGAAGTTTAAAAGAAATTTAAGGAGGGAAATGATCACGGACATACCTTGAGTAGAACCCTCAACTGTCAGTGTGAGGGTCTGTTACATTAACCATTAGGCCACAAGTGACTGTTCTGCATCAAACATAACTTTAACATTCAAACCACACATGTTGCTAGTCTAGTCTAACTCTTTGAAGTCATTGCATGTCGAGACCATGCAATGACAATTTCTCTCTCTCTTCTATCCCATTATGGGACAGAAGAGAGAGAGAGAGTGACAGGGCCACAGGGGGAGTCTTAAGGTACCCGCTGTCCTAGCCGCCCCTCCTTGTCCTGTGGGAGACGGCATTACTCTCACTAGCAGGGAGCTGCTTTTAATAGATGCACCCTACTTGTGGGAGCAATATTTTCATCTGTCTTCCCTGCATGCATGTTTGCGTGCAGGGAAAACAGATTAAAAGTTTGCTTTCTGACAGCGGGGGGTGGGCACCCTGGGACATAGTAGGAGCTGGCCCTGGGGCTGATGGTCCCCAGGGACATCAGTGGCTCCACAAGGGAGGCCCCTCCAACGTACATAGCCCTGGGGAGATGGTAGTCCCCAGGCTTCGGGGGGTCTGAAACGGACTCCATTCACTCTCTCAGTATAGCCTGAGGAGGTGGTGGTCTGGGGGGCCAGGTGCCCCCCTGCATGAAATTACTCTTGTGCCCCGGGGAGGTGGCAGTCCCTGGAGCTGGGGGGGAGAGATCAGCCCCTGTTTTAAATTACTCTTGTAGTCCGGGGAGGTGGTGGTTCCCAGGGTGGTGGTGGGCCCGTGTGCCCCCCCCACAATGTTTAATGAATGCCCCATGGAGGTGGTGGTCCCCGGGGCTGCGAGGGGAAGAGGGGGGCAGGTAAACGTGGGTGACCTGAACAGCTTACCATTTTGTTATTTATTCGCTTCATTGAATCATTTTTAGGGACCTAGCCAAGTTACCATCCCCTACGTAACCCTGGGAAAATGTTAACCATGTGAGGTTAGCTTGGGGGAAATGCCTTGACAGCCAACTGATCCCAGGGAGCAAACATTCAAAACAAGTGTTTCCAGCTGCTATGTACTAGCTCGTTACCACCAAGATGCCCTTTGGTGGACCCAGGGAGTGTGCACCCCTTGGGTAATACCATGTCCAGAGAAGCTCTCAAATGGGCTAGCCACAGCCCTTCTCCACCGTCAAAGGACTGCTGACACTCCCTAGCAGCAAAACTACATGCCACTGTAGGAGGCTGGCCTACTTTGTAGTGGGTACCTAAGGTATTTACACCTTATACCAGGTCCCGTTATCCCTTATTAGTGAAATGTAGGCAGTGTCTATTAGCTTAGGCTGTCTAGGGGTAGCTGTAGTAGAGGAGCCAATGCTGAACTAGGAGACATGCAAAGCTCCTGCAATACCACTATAGTAACACAGTACTTTCACACAATAAAATACAGTACTCAGTGTTACCATAAATAAAGGTACTTTATTTTAGTGACACAATGCCAAAAATATCTTAGAGGAAATACTCCTTCTGGAGGTAAGTATTATACACAATATATACACTAGTAAAACAAAATCAGGTAAGTAAACAGTCATAGAATAGTGCAATCAGTGAAAAACACAATAGATTGCAATGGGCCTGGGGGCAACACAAACCATATACTAAAATAGTGGAATGCGAAGGTCGGATTCCCCCTTAGGAAAGTGTAGTGTGTAGAGGGGCACTGGAAGTGTAGGAAAACACCAAAGTTATGTAAAATACCCCACCCCAGAGCCCAGGAAAGCAGGAGTAAAGTACAGCAAGTTTCCTCAGAACACACTACAAGTCGTATGAAGAATTATGCAAGAACCAAGCAAGACTGCAAGCAACCAACAGTGGATTCCTGGCCTTGAAGACCTGTGGAGAGAGGAGACTAAGTCCAGAAGTCGATGAAGAGTCCAGGAAGAACAGGAGCCCCTGCCCACCTGGAAGAAGGTGCAAAAGTAGATTCTCCGGTTGGAAGAAAAGTACACAAATGCACCAAAGAAGATAGCTGCGGGTTCCTGCTTGGTGCAAGAGATGTCCCACGTCGAGTTGTTGGTTGCAGGTGGTTTGCGCCACTAGATTCCACTAACAAGCCTTGGTTCACGCAAGTACGTGTTTTGCATCAAAGAGGAGCTGCCTGGACCCAGGAGGGACCTGGGGGTCTCAGCTCGGACCGAGGAGACAGAGGGCTCTCAGGACTTCAGAGAGCCCTCAGAAGACCAGGCAGCACCCACGGGAGTCCCAGGACACAGGGACAAAGGAGTTTTCAAAGTGCAGTCGTCACAACACTACACAGAAGGATCCCACACCTCCGTAGAACAACTCAGAAGGCTGTGCATCGCAGGATGGAGTGCTGGGGACCGAGGCTACGCTGTGCACAAAGAACATTTGGAAGAAGTGCACAGAAGCCCAAGGAGCTGCAGAGGACGCGATGCACAGAGTTACTGTCTGGCACGGGGAGGCAAGCTGTTACCTCCACCAAATTTGGACAGCTGGACCTTTGGACAGTCAGGGTAACTTCAGTCCACCACCTATGTTCCATGGATCACGCTCGTCGAAAGGAGGGTACCGGTCGTCATCGCAGAGAGGTCCCTACTGAAGTAGAGAAGTGACTCCATCACTCCACGGGAGATTCCTTCAGTTCTTCTGATGCAGGGTGAAGACAGGGAGTCCTCAGAGAGTGCACACCTTGGAAACTGTTGCAGTTGCTGGCTGGAGCTGAAGTTGCATGTCACAGTAGCCTTCCTGGATACTTTGTTGCAGTTACAGCGGTTCCTGGAGCAGTCTGCGGTTGATTCAACAGTCAGAAGCTGAAGCAGAGGATGCAGAGGAGTCCTGGTGGAGTCTTGCAAACCGAATCTGAGGAAACACCCAGAGGAGAGACCCTAAATAGCCCTGAGAGGGGATTGGCTACCTACCCAGGTATGCACCTATCAATAGGGGTCTCTGACGTCACCTGCTCGCACTGACCACTCAGATGCTCCCAGAGGGTCCCCACACCTTGGAATCCAAGATGGCTAACTCTGGAGGAGCTCTGGGCACCACCCATGGGGTGGTGATTGATAGGGGAGTCGTCACTCCTCTTTCCTTTGTCCAGTTTTGCGCTAGAGCAGGGACTGGGGATCCCTGAACCGGTGTAGACTGGATTATGCAAGGAGAGCACAGTTTGTGCCCTTCAAAGCATTTCCAGAGGCTCTAGGAGGCTACCCCTCCCATGCCTGAAACAGCTATTTCCAATGGGAGAAGGTGTAATACCCCTCTCCTAATGGAAATGCATTGTTCTGCCTTCCTGGGATTGAGCTGCCTAATCCCCAGGAAGGCAGAAACCTGTCTGTGAGGTGGCAGCAGCTGGGGCCGCAGTGGAAACCTCAGAGAGCTGGTTTGGCAGTACTGGGGGTCCAAGGTGGAGCCCCCAGGGTGCACGGAATTGCCCCCCCAATACCAGATTTGGATTGGAGGTTCAATTTCACAATCTTAGACACCTCACATGGTCATATTCGGAGTTACCATTAAGAAGCTACATATATGTATTGACATATATGTAGTGCACACTTATAGGTATCCCCACACTCACGGAGTCCGGGAATTTGGGTCTGGACAACGTGGGGGCACCTTTGCTAGTGCAAGGGTGCCTTAACACACAGTAACTTTGCACCTAGCCTTCAGTAACTGAAGGTTAGACATATAGGTGATTTATAAGTTACCTGGTGCAGTGAAAATGGCCGTGAAATGTTGTGTGCACTATTTCACTCAGGCTGCAATGGCAGTCCTGAAGGAGTGTTTGTATGAACTCCTTATGGGTGTTAAAAGAAATGCTGCAGCCCATAGGGATCCCCTGGAACCCCCATGCCCTAGGTACCTAGGTACTGTATACAAAGGACTTATAAGGGGTGGGCAGTGTGCCAATTAGAATTGGTATATGGAGTCACTAAACTATAGTGACAAATTTGGTACACAGAGAGAGCATAAGCACTGGAGTTCTGATTAGCAGAACTCCAGTGACACAGTCAAGCATACTGACAACCCATATGGGCCATAAACTATGAGCACTGGGGTCCTGACTAGCAGGATCCCAGTGAGACACTAAAACACACTAACACATAGGTTTCAAACTGTGAGCACTGGGGTCCTGGCTAGCAGGATCCCAGTAAGACAGTAAAAACATACTGGCAAACACTGACAAACAGGCCAAAAATGGGGGTAACCATGCTAGAAAGAGGCTACCTTCTCACAGCCAAATAAACCTCTTTGCTCGCCGCCTGTAAGAGTGTTCACAACCATCACACTTGCAATTTCCATCGCCTCTGCGTTGACAGGGGCCTCCATGAAGAACCTTTGCTTACCCAGTTCTCCAAGCCTACCACCTGCATCCACATGGCACAAAAAAGGAGGGTGAGCAGACTAGGATCAAGTGTATCACTACCATGTGCAATCAAACATAGCCCTTGCCGCACTTTGAAGACCACAGGCCAATTATTTTGCACGATCGAGCCTAAGCACTCCATTGCTGTAACTGCAGTGGCTGTGCCCCTCCTAAAGGCACGAGAACCCATGCTCTGCAGGATCAAACCCTGCTGCCCGTAGAGTGCCCAGTTCAGCCATCTACAGAACTGGTATTTTTGGCATTTCACGCACTACCCAAAGCCTTATGCAAAGTGATTTGGTTGCTTCTATGACCTGTTGCACCTTAGAGCAGAGTATGTTAGTCACCCGGATCACTTCCAAACACCAAATAGCGACGAACTGCAACCCCCCTTCAAGATCCCTCCTGTCATGGGCTGCCAACTGCTCCCCCAAAGGACACAGGTAAATACCTTAATTATGCAGACTTCATCCGGTGACCTGCAGATGCCCCCAAAGGATCACAGGCTTGCAGTCAGCCTGCGCGCATTGAAGGGGTGTCCACAGATCAGACTAGCTCCCACAAAGTGCTGCCAACCCCTCAAGGCCCTTTGTACCAAGAAAGCCTTGGTCTCCTCAGAACGTCCCCAGCCCTCTTGCCAAAGGATGTTGCCGCAATGTGGTGATCTGGCACATGGCGATGATCATCCCTCGCCTTTTAGCGACCCCAACAATGCTAGTACTGACCCACTGTCCGAAAACTTACACTATGAGGTAAATTCCCCCTCGTAAGCATGCCCGGTCCTTGGCGCTAAGCTGGCTGCCAGGCGGTACGGTAGGTTTGGGCGCTGAGCTGTCACAGGTGTCCCTGGAAAGATGCAGGTGAGTCCGCTGCTCCGTAAAGCCTGCATCTTGAAACAAGACAATGCATCAGAGGCAGTACATGTTTTGGGTTTGAAAATCACATTTGTTACTCAACACCACATTATAATTTCTTTCAACCGCCTCGTGATCATCCTGCATTTCTGCTGCCCACTTGTTGATAAATTCAACTACTGTCATATTGTCAGACCAGTACACAACGGACCTGTTGTGGAACTCTCAGCCACATGGACAGTGCCGCTAAGATTGGAAAACAGCTTGCAGAAACCAATGTTACTAACCAGCCCACTTTGCACCCACTCACGGGGCTGCTGTTGCATAAACCAAGTGGACCCTGGACTACTCCTAAAACTCTTACCCCCTGCTGCCTCAGCAAAGAGAACCATCTCCTCATTGCTTCTAGGCAGACCAGACCACACTCCAATCAGAACACGCAGAAATGTCCCCCAAATTCTCACATCCTGCCTGACCTCACAGGACAACCCACCATGGTGGTGCTTCACCTTTCGGGCAGACAAGACTGGACCTTGTGGAGAGGTGACCCATGGTAAAGATCTGCAATGCAAAATTCAATTGCCCAACCGAGATTTGTAACTGGTTTAGTGTGACCTTCCTGGCCCCAAGGCATGCCAGCAGGGCTTGGGAAAAGGTGTTCATCTACTCCAAGGAAGCCCCAAGACCTCTACAACACAAAATCCAATTCTATTCCCAGGAAAACCGATCGTGATTGCATGCCTCCTGTCATCTTGCCCCACACCAGTGTAACCCCCAACCTCCCATCACCCATCAAAACATGGCCCCAAAAAGAGAAAGCCGTTGAGGTAGTGCAACACCCGTTTCTGCCTGAACAAGCTCTCCGCCTACATTACCTGATACCCCACCACCTCTACGACCGTCGTAAACATGGACGGCCATCTTTGGGGGTATGAGGACCAACAGTGTATTTTGGGCCCCAACTCACAGCTGAACTCGGATACCTCTGAGTGACCAAAACCCCCCAAAACTAAACTCTTTAAGGAAACTCTGCCCACGACTGTACTTGGGTTTCCCCACCATCTCAGTTTGTACAGTATCCAGTAAATGAAAATCAGTTGTACTGAAAGTCATATGCATATTCTCCTCTAGTTTTTGCTTTATTCTGACACGTTTAAGGTATTTGAAGATGACACTGAGCACAGCAGTTCGTGAACAGTCCTTCCAGCCCACCTGCACCAACAAGTGGGGTATAAGATAAAATGCCTTGGAAAACACAGGTTACCCGCTGATAAATCTAACTTCAAGTAGAATACTCATTATCATCTACCCAACTTACATGTTTGCAGGACCAGGACAGCTTACCTCCGAAAGGAAATCTGTACAGGTTTCATAATCTGCAATGAATATGCTTTGATTGGCAAAACATAGTCTCTCTGCTTTAAACATCATGGATAGCTGCGAAGAAAAAAGAATCCCTGCACTGAACCGAGCCTGCTTTCTTTTGGTTTATTTGCCCACTTGTTAGGCTCCAGCACCTTCACGGAGAACGACACGAATAATGGAAAGGAAAGGCTGTTCCACGCACCAGTCTGATGTACAGACCCAGCCCATCAAGTCACCCAGTCCCTAATTAAACCAGCAGACAGACACCATCAGAGTGGTCTCAAAGTTACCTCATTGTGCTGCATGCTACACGAGAAGAACGGCACAGCCATAAGCGTCACAGTACCCGCAGTATCCATGCCGTGATTTATACACCAACAGGTCTCAGGGATGAAAGGAACTTCCATCTGCTGGAGAAGAACCACTTCCCATGACTTGGCGATAACGTGGTTCACAATATATTTATAAATAGAAGCAAACAATGTTAATATACCATTTCCTAGTTCGCCCAGTCAGGCATAAATGACGAGCAGCAGTATTAGCCTCTCTCGATAGATGAGCACGTACCCAAACTGGCTCTTTGCCTATTTTACCTCTGGGTGCTGCCATGAGGAAACATTCAGAACACAGTGATGCCAATTCTTTCACCGGATAATACGAGCAAAACCACGCATTAAGTTTTCACTGTTTGACCCTTGCTTCAGTGGCTTCCTAGCCAAGAACAGAAGCCACCCTACAGGCTCGTAAGGAGGGTATGACAATTTGTAAGGATTTCTTTATATATTTTTATATGCACGTTGTTACTAACATCACACAACATCTGCTCTTAACTGTCCAGTCATAGGGAAGTAACCATTTTTAGAGTCTTATTCACTTATATCCCTTCAGCTGGCTCAATACCTGCCTCTTGTTATATCAATCTCTGTGCAGTCCAGTGCTTAATTTGTGGTTGTTCTTTCCGGTGCTGAGCACCGGCACTAATTTTTGAGGGCCGGGGCTTATTCGTATGCCTCAACCATTTGCTGCGAGCAAAAGACATACATGGGAAAGACGGATGAAGGGAAATATGAAAAAGCGTCACAAAAGGAGAAAGTAAAAAGCTGCAAGAGTGAGCTGAAGGGGCAGCGAGTGGCTGTAAATGGATTAAAGAGGCCCGAGATGGCTTCAGGATTACGCCGCCTCAGTATTCCCTGTTCACACATTTAATTACAGCAGCCGCATGTTCAAGAGGAGGGCTTTGGGCACAGCCACCTCTGTATTTACAAATTAAGCACTGGTGCAGTCCCTATCATTTTCTAGTAACAATCATAACATTTCATGATGCTGCTAAGAACGTCAATTTGCATTCTGCTGGTGCCCAGAAAGAGATTAAATAATTATAACGTAGCCCCCGACGAAGCTATGGCCCCTGCAGAAGGCTGTAGAGCCAAGCGCCCCACCACCCTCACCCTCCCACCTAAACTATATTCTGGCATCATCCGGGCCCACCCAGCTGAAGAATGCTAACTTGCGTTTCTCCCACACAAAGAAATTCCTCCAGTTTTGCAGAGATCGCAGGCGGCCTCTGGGGGAGGCGACGAGCAGTTGTAAAAAGACTCTCTTGCGGCCTCTCTGCCCCTTTTATGGGTGGGGCCACCACAAGCACTGAGGGCACACCACCTGGAAGCACTTCAAGTGCACCCGAGGCGTGACCCAGGAATGACCAATTGCTTACTCAGGTACCGTGGCACACAGTGCCGCCAACCACCCGATGTCCATGTTGTAAAGATGACTTATCAGTTTGCATAATGTCAATTGTAGAAAAAATTGTGTTGTTATGAGTTTATATGTGGTCAGACAAGGTGTTAATCCCATTTTCTACAACGGCTTACGCTTTCTGTAAGTTTTCCTGATCTACTTGCCTTAACCGGGCCATGGCTTCTTGTTGTGAAAGCCTCTAAATTTAATTGTAAATTACATATAAAAAGCGCTTTTTATGTTGTCTTCTGGGGTCTAACAAAAAAAACTTGTGAGATTGTATTATTTGACAGGAGACTGGGGCATTATTTTACAGCGTCTAGTGAGGAACTTTTCAACCATTTCTGGCAAAATTTTCATACACTGTATGTTGTCACAATACCCGAATGCTCTGATGACACATAGCAAGAGTCTCGTCTATTTCCTATGGAACGCAGCATGGAGTTTCCAAAATGCGCATGACACCCATTTGTGTCCACTGGCCACAATAACGACCCCCAGGACTTGAAAGTGTTGTGTTAACTGTACCATTTTGGATCGAGCTGTTCTTCAGTCGCATTCATGTATTTTTGCCATTTGTAAGGTTTTGCAGGAGTGGGGATACTGGGCAAATTAAATTCTTTAATTTTTGCCAAGCCTAGGCAACTCGTTTGCTGCATGGTGTCATTTAAAAGTATAATTTGTGAAAGTATCAGGCATGCTCTAAATAAAGCTTCCCTTCCCTTTATTTGCCAATTTTTAGTTCCCCAAACACTCTTTAAGTCAGTCGTCTTCATCCAATATTTATAGCTTTCAATAGCCAACCGGGAAACAAAGGAATCTAGATAAATTAATTTTGTGTCTGTTAACAGTACATTGTGCATTTCCTTTGGAGGCAATTTAAAATAATAAGACTCAGCGTTTCTAATATTATGCCTAGAAAAATATGTAAACTTTTCCATATATGTTTTAGAACTCCCCACTGGTGGGATAGGACAATGTTCCCAATGTGTGTAATTTAAAACTGTCTTTGGTTGCTAGCTCCATGAATAAAATGACGTCCATAATAATTATAACAGTTCATATCTCCATAATTTTCTTTTGTTTGGTAAATTTCTTCACTTTCAAATACGGTAAAATACTCTAGCTCAGAAAGCATAGAATCAACTGTTTTTACATCCCAGTCATCAGAAACAACCTCAGGTGTTATCACATCATTCATTGTAAGTTTGAACACGTATGGAATTTGAATAACCTCTGTCGGACCAAATATATCAAAAGATACCTTATCCCAAACAATCCCATCAGGAATTAGTATAGCTGAACTGTTCACTAGCGACAAGTCCAGACGGACCTTAAGTGAGGAAAAATGTGGTTTCAGGACCTCATCCACCAGTTCGACTGCAGAGCGTTCAGTAAGGTAATGACCATGAGACAGTAAGAAAAAGAAGAAGACAAACCCAATCCAAAGAAGGAAGGCAAGTACAGTTATAAAGAGGCACAGATAGTTCCATGAACAAATAAAGTAGTTAGTTAAGAGCCAATTTATCAGTTTACATGGTTTTGACAATGATGTCGCAGATAAAGTGGATGTATTAGAGAAGGAGTCATTTAGATTGGCAAAATATCCAGAAGTTAGTGCAAAAGCAGGAGCCCTGTGAGGAAGTGGAGAACTAGCAGAAGTCTCCATTGGTGGTTCATAGTAAACAATTCCATCAGTTTAAGTTGCATTGGAGTAGTATTGCTCATTATTTTGGTTGTTTCTTGTCGCAGATTAAGATAGTGGTAGTAATGAAAAATCATTTTCCACCCTCCCTGAGCTCAGGGAAGTGTCAGCATCTCTGCTCGAAACCTTTAGAGGAACTTTCTGGTCTGTAGTGAGATGGTATTCGGGAACTACATAGGAGTTCTCTAGCTCTGCTGTGTAGGAGCGGCCACATGGTGTAACTTGACATTATCAATGAGACAACGCAGTTTTCTTTTGATCTAGGCAGTGGTGGTAGAATAGCAGTTCTGGTACCATGTATTCCCAGGACTGGAACTGGTGCACTCTATGAAGGTCCAAACTCCTTTTTCACAGCAATATTTTCTCGCACTAGATCGCCAACCATTTTCGGAATCCAGTCAGTAGATGTTATTGGTGTATCCCTTATCCCCAAGTAGGTGGCACAGGCAGACACATTTTCATCATGAAACTGTTGTAATTCCTGCAAGACAGTGACACATTCATTTACGTCAAAAGGTGTGTCTGCCACCTCCGCACCACAGCCATCAAGATCTGGAACATACATTTGTTCCCCAAACAGCACCTCGTATGGGGTGCGCCTTCCCAGGGACCTTTTGGACAGATTATTAAGTGTTTTCCGGACTCCCAACAAGTGATTAAGCAACTATGAACCATGCCTAATACTCTGGCTGTTAAGGATTGCTTTCAGTCTCGATTCTTTCACTGCACTACACTGTTACCCTTAGGATGGTAGGGGAATGAGAAATGGAGTTGGACCCATAACGAAGCCATGATGTCCCTGAATGTCCTTGAGGCAAAGGCAGGGCCCTGGTGCGATTGGAAAGCCGCAACTGCGTATGTACTGATAAAGACTTGGAAATCTTTAATAACAATTTGAGCTTCAGCTAATCATTGTGGCCATACCCACAGAAATCTGGAGCATGAGTCTACAGCAGCTAAATATATTTGTATGCATCATCAGGTGTCAAAGAACCACAATAGTCTAGGTGCAAACATTGCAGTGGTTTATTGAAAATAAGAAGGGGTGTCTGCATTGGGCGTTTGATGGCGGACACTTTTATTTGTTGACACAGCAAAGGACATATTGTTTTCTCTGTTTGTATATACCTAGCCACCAATAGCATTTTTGGAGTAGAGAAATAGTAGCCGCCACAACTCCCTCATGTGCCACTTTTCTAAACTCAGACCTGTAGTCTTGGTTGGGGATCGCACAATCACCCACCGTTGGTTTTGTTACTAAGGCAGTATTCAGGCTAGTTATGCGGTAGGAATATTTGGAACAAGATGCTTTCAGTAATGCCTTGCTGTCAGCCAAAGCTTTCACAGCAGTCAGTATTTCATCATCCAGCCTAGTTTGTGAACGAGTAATTGCAGCAACAGAAGCCGTAGCTACTGCTGACTCGGCCGCTTCATCAGCAAAGGTATTGCCTGTAACATGTATTCTTACACGTTGATGTCCCAATGTATAAATTACATGGGCATTGGGTAGCTTTTCTTTCAGAAACACTACTTTCCCTCACCGTAACTTCTGTTTGATGGTGTTGCCTTTTAAATCTCTGAACCCATTCCGACTCCAGTAATGCAGATATTCATTGAAGGACTGGACACAGTAGTACGAATCACAGACTATTAACATTAGTTGTTCTGGATTAGTGTGTTCAAGTGCCATCACCAGAGCTTTGAGCTCTGCTCATTGTGAGGTATAGTCCCCTAAGGTCTGTGTGTACATTTTTTTGTGGATGGAATTCACCCTCTTTAAGTAGTCACTCACAGCCGCACAAGCGGGCGAGTGTTGGTGTTTAGTGCCTACAACCAACTGAGATCCTCATCCTGGGACCATCCACATCAGCCTGGGATGACTCCTGGTGGCCATCGACCCTCTGCACCACCCCCACTACCAACAAATCACTCACACAACCTCAGCATCATCTTGGACTCATCGCTCACCATGACCCGCCAAGTCAACTCATTCACATCATCCTGCTTTCACAAACTCTGACGTCTCCGAAAGATCTACAAATGGATCCCAAAGGATTGCCGCAAAACCTTAACCCATGCCCTGGATACAATCAGACTCGACTATGGCAACGCCCTCTACACCGGCACCACCCAAAAGAACCTCAAGAAATGACAGCACATCCATAAGGCCTCCGCCAGACTCATCCTAGACATTCGCCACTGCAAACTTATCTCCAATCACCTAAGAGACCACCACTGGCTCCCTGTCAAGGAGATAATTAACTTCAAGCGCCTTGTCCATGCTTACAAGGCCCTCCACGACCTAGGACCTGCCAACCTCAACCACCGTATCACCTTCTACTCCCCCACCAGACCTTTCGGCTCAACAAGCACTAGCCACCGTGCCCGCATACGGAAGACCGCGGCTGGTGGGAGATCCTTCTACTACCTCGTGGCGAAGAGCTGGAACACCGTGCCCCTGCACCTCAGGCAGTCACCATCGCTACCACAATTCAGGAAGGACCTGAAAA
Source organism: Pleurodeles waltl (assembly GCF_031143425.1). Lineage (NCBI taxonomy): Eukaryota > Metazoa > Chordata > Amphibia > Caudata > Salamandridae > Pleurodeles > Pleurodeles waltl. The sequence goes on from NC_090437.1 coordinate 397,749,668, forward strand.
CCTGGCTCCTCGACTGAAGCTCAGAGGACAAACCCCCTTATTCCTTGAGACCCTTATAGGTAAGTAGTTGCACTTTATAAACCCTGATTTGATCTGATTTGGTTGGGCTGAAACATCAGTGTAAATAATTGTTTGATAATGATCAGCTGGCATAGCGTTTGCTGGTATTGTATATTGAATTTCGTATAGAAGGTATTCTTGAGTTTGTAATTTTGGATCAAAAATTGAAACAACATCAGTGGCTGTCAGAGACGTTGCCCATTGGATCCAGTGTAGATGTAATGCTTTTGCATTTGGAACGCTGGCCTTTGTGACAGCCTCACAGGTTGGGATCAGCGAGATGATAATAATGCATTACCCCTGAGCCAGAGGGCTCTCTTCAGTGACAGCCATCTGAATGGCAGTCAGAATCTTTTCTGTGGGATCAAAGCGTCGTTCAACTGTAGAGTACAAATGTGATTTGTACAATAGGCGGTATCACCTTCATTAAATGTTACATAGGTGAAGCTGATGGCACCAGCAATTACTCTGATGACCAAATGTGTTTTGTTGTCTCTTGTGTGTATATGTTTTGCTGCATGCATGTCTTGTTGCAATGCTCTGAGAATGCACGTGTGGTCGACTGTCCAATATTTGCTTGAAAATTCAGGGCGTATTAAATTATATAATCGTTTAATGCGTTGTGCAGTTCTGCTAAAGTTTAAAAAGCCCAACAATGACTGGAGCTTTTTTATGGTATTTGGTGGTTGCGCATTTTTCTAGAAAGTGTGGTGCTAGGCTCTTGTCTTCAGCTGATAACTTGTATCCCAAAGATAGGACACTGAGAAAGGCAGTTTTTGTTTTCTTAAAATTTAATCTGTAGTTGCATTCAGCAGATTCCACAACTATGCGTGCCACCCGTTTTAGGTTGTGAATAAGGTCATCATCCGTTAGGTAGATGTTGTTGACATAGGACAATGCCTCAGAGCCAATGTTGTGTGAAATGGATGTTTAACATGCTGAGAACAGTTAAGGACTGTTCCTATACTCCTGAGAGAGCCCACAAATGTTTTTCTACGTACCTAAATCACTAAATATTGTTAAATCCCTACTTTCAGGTTCTATATTTTGGCCCAAAAAGATGTTGGAAATATCCAATGTTGTTTTGTATTTTTTGCGCACTATATTGTTAATGAGTGCTGTGCTATGTGCATTTTAGATATCAAATGTGCGTGTATGACTGTTTAAATGTCTGTAATCTAAGACTATTCTATATGAATGGTCTGATTTAGCAATTATTCATTGGTTAGACACAGGGCTAAATTGAACCTTGGTACTCTGTGCGAGAATCTCTCTCACAGGTGTTTTAGCTTTATGCTTAATAGGATATTGAGGTTGAGGCTATGGTTAGGACCTAATTGGCATTAAGTGGTAGGGAGAATCTTTATCCCACCCAACATGATTGCGGTACAGCACGGGGCTTGTGAAAATGCTCAATCAAACATGCACAACTCTTTCAACTCTACAGGAACCAGGGGTGAGAAGAAGGGTGTAATAATCTCTCCCCCCGCAGGACTACGCCGACAAATTTTGGCAGCCAATCTTTTTCACCCAACAAGATGTCATATAAGCAGTCAATCGTTTGCAGAATATGATATTAATTGTGTGCACAATGTCTCCCTCTCTGTGTATTTTCATTTTATACACCCTATTGGGAAGGGAGATGCACATGTCCGCAGTCTCAACTTCTAAAAAGTCTTCAGTTGCTTTCACCTCCAGATGCTCTTGAAGATTCCAGTGAACAATTGTGACCTATGCCGTGCTGTCTAGCAGAGCCAGTGCCAAGCTCCGTTCTTCATTAAAACTCTCATCTTGCATTGCATTCCTTACAGAAATAGCTGCCACCTTCTTCTATTTAAATTGTGGTTTTTGATGTGGAAGTTTCTCTTCATTTTTTAATTGAAACTTCTGATGAGCGTTATTAATCTTTTTTTCGGTTTCTTTTTTTCAGTTTCAGGTACTCTGTTTGTTCTGATCGCCCACCTCTCGCCCACCTCTCTCACTACGTGAACCCTGAAAGGAACGAGATTTGTGTGTATCAGTATATTGATACCTATCAAGAGTTTTTTGATTATCCCTATTTCTTAAGTTATAATGTTTCCCAGGGGTCTCCATATGTGGAGATTCTCCCTGGTCTTTTTTAGATGTTTGTTTTTGTTTATCCCAGCATTTTTTACAACCCTCAGCTGCTTGCTTGGTAGAATCCTTATTGGATTTACCCTGTAATTGTGGTTTACTAGGTCTGGCTCTCAAACTATCCGAACCTATGCTTGAATAGGTTTTGGAAGTTATTTTAGGCAGCTCTCGTTCTTGATCATGTGGAGGGACATCCCAGAGCCGCATGTGCACTGCCAGTGCTACTGCTTCCTCTTTAAGGTTACTTAATATTATTGAGACTACTGTAGCGAAATTGCCCATTAATTGCATCCTCAAATCCAATTCCAGGGCAACCCCGTATTCATCTTGAATTTGTTTTAACACTTCCAGAAGATTGGCAAGTGTTAGGTTACTGTGTGAGGTAGTGTAGAGCGCAGCGAATACCGTGCCCCAGGTGGTGCAGTTATTCACCAAGAGAACCATCCCAAAAGGCAAGCACATACTGAGAATTCTGTGATTATCTTGGAGTCTAGTGTGTGAAAACATTGCTTCCAGCACATTTATTTCTTGAACTAACCAAAACGGAATGTCTTCACGTTTTGCAGGTACTTTACCCATAATCAAAAGCTCCGTCACAGGGTTAATACCTGGTGGGACTGCGTGTGGTTGTGCTGGAGTACCTCATGCTGGGTTAGTATTTAATGGTTGCATTACAAATTGTACTAAGAGTCTATATGTTGCTACAAATTCATTGTATAAACGGCGAACCAATTGTGGCCAGGTAGGACCTTCATTACTCAAAGAACCTAACCTAACATGAAGTGTTTTATGTGGTAGGTTGCCATCAAGCCAGTTTTGGTGGTCTTGAAAAGATAAAGGTATTTCCATATATGCGTATGCTCTATATTGTGCAGGTACATTAGCAGGTGTATAATGATGAAATGTGTTAGTGTTTCAATCAGCTGCTGGAAAATTGACCCAAGAATAGAAGATTTCTGTTGTATAAGCTGGCTGTGCCTCAACCACAAATGTAACTACACCCTCCTGGGCTGTAAGGCCATTATTTAATAAATAATTAGTGAGGGGAAACCTCATGTTTACTGCAATTACCACCTGTTGTGGGTTCGCCATGTTGAATGTGCTTGTTCAGAGATAAGTACACCGATTGGGGATTAATCGTTTTAAGGTTCAAGCTTGAACAACCTAGAGCCTCAAATAGGTGCTATCTATCCAGCTGAGGAGGAAATCCTCAATATCACAGACATCTCCATATGCACTGGGGTGCCTTTAGCACGTAGTGAGAGAGATACTCAGAAAGATCTGTAATTCAGTGCCTGACCAAACGTTGGTGGCGCAATGTCATGCTGGTTCTCATTATAACAATGAGACTGCTGGATTTGGGCGGCAGCACAAATGGATTGTAGGGAACTGAGTCTAACCCCACACCGTGTGACAACTGTCGGCCTAACCCTCGCAGCTAGCTAGAGGTACTTCACCCTCACCCGAAAGTGGCGGTGATTTGTGGGAGCCGTACACATGACATTCTGATTTCTCAGGGAAATTATGGTGGAACAGATCTCATCCTTTTCTCTCTGTTATATTCATCTCACACATGCAGAAGCAAACTTGTTTAATTAATTTTAATAAATCAACTGCATTCTAGATAAAATGGCACGTACTGCGATGATTAGGATAATGAGAGAAAATAATAGAAGAGCGGTGACAAAAAATGAATTATAAGAAAAGTCCCACCATAGTGTCAAAATGGTAAGTATTAGAATTCCTATCTATACCACTAAGGTTCTAAAATAAAGCACAGAGTGTGAGCCCTAATCTGCCCTTCAGGGCCCCTAGGAAGACACCATCCCCATACATGAATATGGTAGTAGCGTAGAGAGTTGTTGGTCTTCCTGAATCCTCTCCCATGAATGCAGAAAAGACGTCAAGTCTCAGTAGACAGCTGCAGTGAAACAACAGCATGCAATGGCAATTTCTGGCTGGAACTCCCCTCTAATGAGGGGGTCAGCGAAAAGTTTTATAACAAAACAGCTAGTGTTCTAAGAAAACTGGACTAATGTAAGAACAAATATGTTTCTGGGTAGTGGCAGAGATTGTGGTGTTCCACTTTGTACTAGCAACAAATTTGCATACAGTCTTGAGCAAAGCACAGAACGAAATGTCAAGCTAAAGAGAATGAAAACAGTTTCTAGGCTAAAAGTATATAAGATAAAATAAATAAAACATCACCACAGAATGAAGCTTCTGCTCAGAAAATAAAAAGAATTATCACTAGTACAAAGGACAGCAGCTGCAGGCCTATGGCTAAAATAATGTGCCCATAAAATTCTGCTAAAATCACCTCACAACAATACTATTGCCAAATTACCAGGTGGGCATCTTTTAATTATGATATTACAGTTAAACACAAGGTGACATAACCTGTGCCTGGCAGTCAAATTTTTTTTGTCGCTGTGGAGAAGTGTGGCACAATGGTTAGAGCGGCAGACCCTGATGCAGAGATCTGGCCCAGGACCAGAGTTCAATTCCCACCTCAGCGGGTTGTGGCCCTCACAGCGCTTGGATTCCTGGCTTCACCATGTGGCTGTCCAGGAGTGGGCGCCTCACAGGGAAAAGCCAGGAGGGGTTCCACAGCGGTATGCGTACAGCGCCTTGAGACCCTAACAGGTAACTAGTGCGCTATACAAGTGTGAAGTTTACAGATGAGAACAGCAACTGTACCGAATGTGGCACCTATACAAGTATAGTCCAACATAATGGGAGCCGTCCTCTCTACCATCACAGCTGCTGAATCCCAGTCACTGCTGAAGGCAAAGTCACATAGTAGTATGCCACAAGTAATTTCCGGCTGTGTCAGCCCACCATTTGCAACAGCGCACCATTTGCAATGCCATTTTGCTCTGACACATAGAGATGGAGGGGCAGTTTGTAGTCAGGCAGCCCACATGCTGGCTCAGTACACAATGGCCCTCATTATGACATTGGCAGTAAATTCTGAATACCGCCGCAGAGGCTAACATCTGCCCGCCAGATTATGACACATACATGCAAAACTGACAAACAACTTCCACAACCACAAATCCCCCAGACCCACTGAACCTGATAAACTGTCGGAACTGCCATCCATACCGTTACGCCACCAATACTATGCCCTCCAAATAATGACCCACTAATCACCACGGCGGACATTCAATGGCAGTAAACCCAAATACAAAACAAGACAACATTGGCCAGAACAAAAAAAACACACCTGAGAGAAATACACCCACCCCACACACCCACCAACAGCACTAAAAAGCACGGACCCACATCACCCACAATCCTTTGCTAACACGACAAGACGGATACACTTAGCGACACTAACACAAAAGAGAACTGCATACACATATCACAACTACCTATTCATCCCACACCCACCACACACCCCACCACATCACACATCATGCTCTGCACAACCTACACACACCACACAACACCCATGTCCCCACAAAGGCACCCAAGTTTCACTGATGAGGAGTTGTGGATCATGGTTGAGGAAATAGTCAGGGTAGAGCCACAGCTGTTGGGAGCACAGGTCCAGCAGATATCCATTGCCAGGAAGATGGAGCTATGACGGAGGATCGTGGACAGGGTTAACGCCTTGGGACTACATCCACGTACACAGGATGACATAAGGAAGAGGTGGAACGACCTACGGGGGAAGGTGCGTTCCACTGCAAGGAACCAGGTCGTCATCCAGAGGACTGGTAGTGGACCCCCTCCTCCTCCTCCACAGGTGACAGGATGGGAGGAGCAAGTCTTGGCAATCCTGCATCCTGAGGGACTCACGGAAGTAGCCGCAGGACTGGACACTGGTGAGACAACATTTATTACCTATCACCCCCATGCCTGCATGCCATCTCAACCCCTCACCCTGACTCCAATCATCCCACTCCATCCCACACAGTGCACCACTACATTTAACAAATCTAAATGCCATACCCTGCATGCCATACCCACTGCATGCACAACCCTTCCAGCCCTGCATGTACAGCCACCACCAATGCATGCACAGCATGGAGAACTAACAATCCCATAATCCATCACCATACACAAACAAAGGTGGCTGGGCAAAATAATAATTTAGGGGAAGCTAGTGATGCAGAATATGTCACAGGCATGTTGCAAAATACACCATTTACATTCCCACAGGTGCCCCAGCCAATCTCAGCAGCGAGGAGGTGCCACGGCTACCCAGCCCCCCACCAGAAGATGCCCCAGTGATAACAGCAACTCTGGAGCTCTGGATCTGGATGAACTCCCTGGCCCATCAGGGACCACTGGTCAGTCGGCTACCCCAGCCTACTCCCAATCTACTACAGAGCCTCCCCCCTCAGAATCCAACACCATAGCAGCCACCCAACATCCCCAGACCTCTGTCCCCAGGACACGTCAATCAGTAGTGTGCCCCCCTGTACAGGGAGCCCAGTCCACACCTCACAGGCAAGACAATGAGGGTTCTGGGGCCAGTGGCAGTGGGCACACCATTCAGAGAACACAGGCACAGGGGGCCAGGGACAGTCGGAGGACAGCTGTGCACCAAAAGAAGGACAAGCCCAGGGAACCGACTGCTCATGAGGCACTCACTAATGTCCTGGGGGCTTACTAACAATCCCAGAACAAGATGGGTCAGGTGATAAACATCATGCAGGAGAACCAGCCGCTTCAGGGGGAACACCACAAGGAGATCAAGCAAGAATTGCAGGCCCTGAACACCACAATGGTCTCCATTACAGGGGTGCTGGGTGATATGGCCAACATCATGAGGGACTATACAGCACACCAGCAGGCCCCTTCCTCTAGCCAGTGTACTGACCAGCCCTCTACACCTGCTGCAGCTAATGGACAGGAGGCCCTGCCGCAGGACCCACAGGACAGCAGCACCCCTCCCCCTACAGAAGGTGAACCACCACACAAACAGTCTCTGCGAGCCAGACAGACACCAGAGACAGTTGCCAAGACCAAGACCACTGCCAGGATATGAGCCCCTCCTAAATGTACCCCTTGTGTTGCACTGTGTCACCTTGTCCACTTTGAACTGCCATTGCTCCCCTTCCTATGGCCCCTTGGACAATTGATCTTTGCCACAAACAGACTGACCCACTACACTGGACTATTGCCAACCATCACCCCACTCTATTGCACTTTGCATTGTATACCAATTTTTAATAAACACCTTTGGACACAACTTGAGTAAATGTGCTTTATCTGAAGGTAATGTACAATGTATAGAACTGTTATGAACTTCATGATCATGTGTAAATGTCCAGTAATATGTTGATCTATCTTCCAAAAGTTTCTCAGCAGTCTGTACACATCACAGCATTAGACTGTTGTAACCATAGCAACATCTGCAACAAGGGAAGGCATAGGTGACAGTCAGGTGGGATGCAAAGATAATGACTAGCATCATGCTACAGCCACATAGCACAACACAAAAATGGAGAAATGTTTAGTTCAGCGATGTTACCTGAGTGTCATTGGAAGTACTGCTGGATCATAGGTGTACTGTTGTCCACATCCTCCTCTTGCTCCTCCTCACTGTCCTCAGTGTTCACTGCTGCCACAGATGCATTGTCACCCCCTACTCCTGCAGATAGGGAACATGCCGTCTGAAGGCCAAATTGTGCAGCATGCAGCACACAGCAACAATCCTTTAGACCTTCTCAGGGGATTAGCATAGGTATCCACCTGTCACATGGAGGCACCTGAACCTAGCCTTCAGGAGCCTGAAGGTCCTTTCAACAATCCTCCTGGTATGCCCATGAGCATCATTGTACCTATTCTCAACCCATGTTCTTGGATTCCTAATAGGGGTCAGGAGCCAGGACAGGTTTGGGTAGCCTAAATCACCTGCAAGAAGTGAGGGGCACACACCAGTCCTGCACAATGGCATGGGGTATGACTCCTGAAGGCATACACTGACATACATTGGGTGTGGACTCAAGCTCACCTATAAGCCACACTCTGCCTCTGTGGTTGTGCCATCAGCTGTGGGACACTGCTATTCCTCAGGATAAAGGCATCATGCACCGACCCAGGATACTTGGCAGTGAAGTGGGAGATGTACTGGTCAGCAAGGCACACCTTGTGGACATTGAGTGAGTGGAAACTCTTCCTATTCCTGAACACCTGTTTATTGGCCCTGGGGGGGACTAAGGCAATATGGGTCCCATCAATGGACCCAATAACATGTGGTAGATGCCCTATCGCATAAAATCCAGCCTTCACCGTGGGTAAATCATCTACCTGGGGGAATGCGATGTAGCTGCACATGTGTTTGAGCATGACAGACAAAACCCTTGCAAGCACAATAGAGAACATTGTCTGTGACATTCTTGCAGCCAAGCCCACTGTCATCTGGAAAGAGCCTGTTGCCAGGAAATGGAGTACTGAGAGTACCTGCACAAGAGGGTGTATTACTGTGGTGCAACAAATAGCACTTAGCAGATCAGGCTCCAATTGTGCACAGAGCTCTGTGATTGTGGCCCTGTCCAGACGATAGGTGAGTAGGATTTGCCTGTCCTCCAGTCTAGCCAAGTCCACAAGGGGTCTGTACAGGGTGCTTGCCTCCTCCTCCTCCTATTCCTCCGCAATGGTTGGTACCTAGGGGGCCCAAAAATAAGAAGGGAGTGACAACAGGAACCATGAACAAACTACTGCAGTGTACACAGAGCACGCTTGTATGTTGGACACTGGAATTGCCTAGAAGCGTACATTCAACTACAATGTCGCACTTTTAAATCTGTACATGGGTACTAGCATTAGAAAATGGCAACCACCTGTCCTGTATGCAGGGACAGGTGGAAGTGGCCTTACTCCGCCGGCGTTCGCGTCATGGCGGGAGGTGGTCTGCACCTCCATGCAATTCCTCATTGGCTAACATGGCCCTCTATGGAGTATGGGAACCAATGATGATCCCCGGACGTGACCGCCATTTTATTCCTACTACTTCACTTGATTCCTGACTTTCCACAGGACGACATCTCCACTCAGTGTGCTGCTGTGACCTGTGTCTGGTTACACGCTGAGAGGCTTTCCTGTTTCTCCTGTCTGTGCATGCTATCCACGGAAGGACCGTTATGGCCATCTGAAATACTCTGAGATTTTCAACATTGCTCGCTGGAATTGAACAGGATCCTCTCTTATTGAGACAATGATTGAGAAAGAACCCCCTTACTGTTGGAGGGTTTTTGGAGCCTTATGAGCCCCTTATACAACAGAAGAGAGACTATGACCACTATAGTCTGTCCTGGGATGGCTCTATGGTGGTCATTACAACATTGGCGGACGGTGTTAAAGCGGCGGTAAAAATTTTGCAATTACGACCGTGGCGGAAACCGCCAACAAAGACAGCCACTTTAACACTCCGACCGCCACAGCGGTACAAACAAACAGCGCGGCGGTCACCGCCAACAGACAGGCAGGAGACAATGTACCGCCCACACTATTATGACAGGCCAATCCGCCACCTTTTCCGGGGCGGATTCACCGCGGATAAAAACACGGCGGAAACAGGAATTTCAAAGGGAAAACGCTCACCTCTACACACCCCACGAGGAACGAGGACACCATGGACCCGGAACTCCAAATTCTACCTGCGATAGTCTTCCTGCTCCTCTACCAGGAGCACGAATGCCGGGGGCGAAGACCACGGTGTGTACTGCACCTACGACACAGGGGATGGGTGAGGGAAAAAACAGGGACATACACACGCAACACGCAACACCCACACCCCCACCCACTACAACACACACACTAATGCATATTAATACATCACAGTTACACCCCACAACCCCCCCCCGGAAGAATGCAAAGACAATAGAAAATGAGTGTAACCACTGTAATATATTTAAATCAAGTAGGCAAAAATATATATATACATCATTTACAAAATATATACAAAGCATAGTAGTCCAGGTAGTGCTCCAATTAAGTCCGTGGGAACACTGGGCCCAAACGGTATGGGCAAGGCCCACACAAGATCCCCGACCATGACGGAGAGAACACTGCAGGGGCATCAGACAGCAACTAAACAGGCACCTCAGGGGGAGGGAAAGGGGGGGCATCTCAGCCGCTTGAGTACACGACGCCAAATCCACGAGGAGGCCACATGCCCACTGGGGAGTGCAAAGCCACAGTCTCTCAAGTCTGTACAGTGGGTGGGTTGCCCACTGTTCAATCCGGGGGAGTGCAAAGACACAGTCTCTCAAGTCTCTACAGTGGGTGGGGGGAGTGCAAAGCCACAGTCTCTCAAGTCTCTACAGTGGGTGAGTTTCCCACTGCTATATCCTGGTGAGTGCAAAGCCACAGTCTCCCAAGTCTCTACAGTGGGTGGGTTGCCCACTGCTATATCCTGGAGAGTGCAAAGCCACAGTCTCTCAAGTGGATAACAGTCTCCACTGGTTCTGGAGGGGGCCTTGTGCCCAGAGTGCTTCATCCTGCAAAGGACAGAGGTAGTGGATGTATCTCTCCACTGGTTCTGGAGGGGGCCTTGTGCCCAGAGTGCTTAATTCTGCCCGTGACGGACTCAGTAGCGTCAGTGCCCTTGGCGCTCATGGGCCAGCGGTGCTTGAGTCGGCGGTGCTCTGTTCAGCGGTGCTTGAGGCGGCGGTGCCCTGTTCAGCAGTGCCTGAGGCGGCGGTGCCCTGTTCAGCGGTGCTTGAGACGGCGGTGCCCTGTTCAGCGGTGCTTGAGGTGGCGGTGCCCTGTTCAGCGGTGCCTGAGACGGCGGTGCTCTGTTCAGCGGTGCTTGAGACGGCGGTGCCCTGTTCAGCGGTGCTTGAGGCGGCGGTGCCCTGTTCAGCGGTGCCCGGCGGTGCCCTGTTCAGCAGTGCCTGAGACGGCGGTGCCCTGTTCAGCGGTGCTTGAGGCGGCGGTGCCCTGTTCAGCTGTGATTGAGATGGCGGTCTCCATTGCAGGGACTCAGCTGCTGGCGGTCCTTCATGGCCCAGCGGGGCTTGTGCTGGCGGTGGCCTCCTGGGCAGCTGGGCTGGTGCTGGCGGTGGCCTCCTGAGCAGCTGGGATCGTGCTGGCGGTGGCCTCCTGGGCAGCTGGGCTTGTGCTGCGGTGGCCTCCTGGACAGCTGGGCTGGTGGTGGCCTCCTGGGCAGCTGGGCTGGTGCTGGCCTCCTGGGCAGCTGGGCTGGTGCTGGCCTCCTGGGCAGCGGGGATGATGGCGGTCTTCTCAGCCATGCTGCTCTTCCCAGATTTGCCGGGTTTCTTGTGGCCCTTCCCCACCTTGGAAGGTGTCACAGCTGACTCCACACTCCCACCGGGACCCCTGGGAGCGGCTTTGGTGGCTGGAGTCTTCCCCATCTCCCGCCGGGCATTGGCCAACTTCTGATGCTTCACAGGTGGGGGACTGTCTGTGCTGTGGCTCCGTGCCACACTGGCTGCCTAGGTTGCCGGTACACTCCAGATTCCGGTGACTACAGGCACCACTGGTCCCGGAGATGTTGTGGCTGAGGTGCTAGTTCGGGACCTATGAGACAGACGGGGTGGGGGAGGTGTGGGAAAGAGGTCAAGGTTGGACAGGAACATTTTTTTTGACACACTGGGACGGGTAGCTGGAAGGGGTTTGGGAGTGGAGGAAGAGGTTGTGGTTGTAGGAGGTGTTCGTTTGCTGACTTTGGGTGAAGGTGCATGCGCTGGAGGCTGTCGTGAGGTGGATGGCTGTTGGGTGGGTGTGTGCCTGCGTATGTGTATCTTCAGAGGGGGCGTCACAGACACACTGGGAGAGGACACAAGGGATGTGTGAATGGTAGTGGGCGTGGTGACTGCACGTGAGTGGAGTGTGATGGTGGGTGTGCTGGAGATGGACGTAGTAGCTGTAGAGGTAGTGCATGCAGGTGTGAGTGTAGATGAGACAGGGAGGGAGGAGGGAGACGAGGAGGAGGGGGACACAGTGGAGGCAGTGGAAGTTGGTGTGTCTGCATGTGTGTGATGCTTGCGTGAGTGCCTGTGGGATGTGTGGTGCTTATGTTTGCCTGAGCTTCCCTTGTGTGTTGACGTGTGTGCATGCTGGTCTGTAAGTGTGCTTGGGATAGGCTGAGGTACAGGGGATTGGGTCTGGGTGGAGGAAGTTGGAGGGGGGAGGCTAGACACAGGGACAATGGCTGCCATCAGTGCTGAGGCCAGAGTCTGAAAAGCTCGCTGAAGGGCCGCCTGACCAGAATGAATGCCCTCCAGGAATGTATTTGTTTGTTGCAACTGCCTTTCTACACCCTGGATGGCATTCAAATGGTAGACTGCTCAACAGTGAAGGACCTGAGGAGGTCAATGGCCTCCTCACTGAGGGCAGCAGGGGTGACTGTGGCAGGGCCTGAGGTGCCTGGGGCGAAGGTGATGCCCACCCTCCTGGGTGAGCGGGCACGGGGCGAAGGCTGAGGGTCTGCTGGGAGGGCGGTGCTGGAAGGGGGGGTGGCGGCTGTACCTGTAGATGGGGGGGCACAGATGTTGCCGCCACCACAAGGGAGCTCCCATCAGAGGACGAGTCCGTGTCACTGGTCTCAGCTCCTGTCCCCGCCGTGGAGCTCCCCTCGCCCTCCGTCCCAATGGTGAACTCCGAGTCCGTAGTTTGGCCCTCCATGGCCATGTGTGATGCAGCTCCCTTGTGCTCCGGTGCCACCGCTCCTCCGCCTGGTGATGCTAATGCACACAAGAACAGGGAGACCACAAAAAGGGGGGGGACGACGACAGAAGAAAGACATGTTGAGTGCATGCATTACCGCTACCGTTGGTGGACACGACAGACACAGAAGACCCCTGCACTACGACGCGCTCTTGGGCTCCACTGTTCAATTCCTGGGAGATGGACTACAAGGCTATGGACGACATCTGCACACATAGATGACACAGGGGCATGACTAGGTGTACTTGGCACTATCCGCAGAGGTGGGCTGGGGTGCCACATGGCCTGCCTTACTGAGGGACCTTGCCTACGGAACTCGCCCTGGTCTTGGGCAAACCCACAGCCCACCTCCCCCACCCAGACCCCTCCACTGCGTGCAAAGTCAGCAGAACGCGAGTGTACTCACCCCCTTGTGGCTGCTGTGATGCCCTCAAGCGCCCATCCAACCCCGGATACACCACTGCCAGGATCCTGAACATCAGGGTGGTCATGGTGTGATGGGCACCCCTCCCACGTTGGGAGGCCATCCCCAGCTGAGCCTCCACCATCTTCTTGCTCCAGCGGCGAATGTCCTCCCATCTTTTCCGGCAGTGGGTGCTCCGTCTGTGGTAGATCCCCAGGGTCCGGATGTCCTTGGCCATGGCACGTCAAATGTCCTTCTTCTGGTGGGCGCTGACCTACATAATTTGTAAAGGGGGAAGAGAAAGTTATTACCAACTGCAGCGTCAAAGTGATTGGCCCCCATCCCTACCCTTGCCATGTGGCACATGCACTCACCGTCGTTTCATGCACGCCGCACTCTCCCACCTTCCTTCTTACATCCACCCCTCTCCACACAGGCATAGCCCATACATCATGCTCCCAGTGTACTTACCTGTTTGTTTGGAGGACCGTAGAGTAGCGTGTACTGGGGGAGGACCCCATCCACATGTTTCTCCAACTCCTCTGATGTGAAGGCAGGGGCCCTTTCCCCAGACACTCAAGCCATTGTCTCTTCCAGACCGAGGTCACAGTAGCACTTGCAGTGTAGGTCCTCTCCTGTCGAAGATCAGGTATCGAGAGATTGAACAGATAGAAAATGGTGGTCACGTCCGCGGCGGTGCGTACCGTCACCGCCGGCGTACATCATCATTGGCTCCTGGGACCCATAGGGTCCAATGTTAACCAATGCAGCATTGCGCCACGGTCTTCGACCGCCTACCGCGACGGTGTACAACGCCAGCGCAGTTACATCACATCCCATTGTCCCACTTTAGAGGTCAGGCAGCCGCCATTTCAGGGGCCCACATGGCTTCATTTTCAACTGCGTCACACATACCTAGGCCTAGACTCAACACACATACAGGCCACTTTTTGAGTATGAATGGTGTTCTGTGTAAGCTGTGGGTACGTACCTCTGAGTTGTTTGACTCTGTGCTCGCTGTTGTCCTTCATAGGCACCGTCCGTAGGGACATGTGAGGAGATTGCGGCATCCTCCGGTGTACCGACCGTTGGTGGACCTGTCGACAATGGAGGAAAGACACGTGATAATCACATACAGGCTTGACCGTACCACAATCCAGGAACTGTGTACCCAGCTGGAGCCAGACCTGATGTCAGCTATCCGCCATCCCACAGGAATCCCCCCTCAAGTGCAGGTGCTGTCAGTGCTCCATTTCCTTGCAAGTGGGTCATTTCAAACTACAGTGGCCATAGCATCAGGGAAGTCCCAGCCTATGTTTTCCAACGTGTTGTCCAGACTGTTGTCTGCCCTACTGAAACACACATGGAGCTACATCGTTTTCCCTCAGGTTGAGGATTTGCCTACAGTTAAAGGAGATTTCTATGCCCTGGGACATATCCCCAACATCATAGGTGCCATTGATGGGACACATGTGGCTTTGGTACCCCCCCCCCACAGGAGTGAACAGGTGTACAGAGACCGGAAGAGTTATCATTCGATGAATGTACAGATGGTATGTTTGGCAGACCAGTACATCTCCCATGTGAAGGCCATGTTCCCTGGCTCAGTGCATGACGCTTACATCCTGCGGAATAGCAGCATCCCTTATGTGATGGGTCAACTCCAGAGGCACCGTGTGTGGCTAATAGGTGAGCACCTGGAAGCAAGTCAGTGGGAATGGTTGTCTGGGTCTGGGGATATCCCTCCAGGTCAGTGTGTGTCTAACAGTTGTCCCTCGCCATTTGCAGGTGACTCTGGTTACCCCAACCTGTCATGGCTACTGACCCCAGTAAGGAATCCCAGGACAAGGGCAGAGGAACACTACAATGAGGCCCATGGGCGAACTCGGCGGATAATAGAGCGGACCTTCGTCCTCCTGAAGGCCAGGTTCAGGTGCCTCCATATGACAGGTGGATCCCTATTCTACTCACCAAAGAAGGTGTGCCAGATCATCGTGGCCTGCTGTATGCTTCACAATTTAGCTTCGCGACGACAGGTGCCTTTTCTGCAGGAGGATGGTCCAGATGGCGGTGTTGTTGCAGCTGAGGAGCCTGTGGACAGTGAAGACGTGAAAGCAGAAGAATAGGACATGGACAACAGGAACTCTGTGATCCTGCAGTATTTCCAGTGAGACACAGGTAAGAATACAAACCTGCCTACTACATGTACTTTAACACTACTACCTCTCTACTGTCTGTCGTTTTCATCCAGTGTATGGTCACTGAATGTGGAGAAGTGTGGCACAATGGTTAGAGAGGCAGACTCTGATGCAGAGATCTGGCCTGGGACCAGGGTTCAATTCCCGCCTCAGCGGTTCTTGGGCTCAATTTCCCTGGACAGGATATTTCTCGCCTCGGTGCCTAAACTAACTCATGGGTCTCACTCTGCAACTCTGGGCAATAGCTTGCTTAATCTCCACAACGGCCCCAACAGCGCTGGGATGCCTGGCTTCACCTTGGGGGTTGCCCAGGACTGGGCATCTTACAGGGAAAGCCAGGAGGGGTTCCACAGCGGTATGCGTTCAGCGCCTCGATACCTCTGGGTCGGAGTGCGCTTTACAAGTACGAATTTACATTACATTACATTACATTATGTGATGGGTCAACTCCAGAGGCACTGTGTGTGGCTATTAGGTGAGCACCTGGAAGCTAGTCAGTGGGAATGGTTTTCTGGGTCTGGGGATATCCCTCCAGGTTAGTGTGTGTCTAACAGTTGTCCCTTGCCATTTGCAGGTGACTCTGGTTACCCCAACCTGTCATGGCTACTGACCCCAGTGAGGAATCCCAGGACAAGGGCAGAGGAACGCTCCAATGAGGCACATGGGCGAACTAGGAGGGTGATCGAACGCACCTTCGGCCTCCTGAAGGCGAGGTTCAGGTGCCTTCATATGACAGGTGGATCCCTATTCTCACCAAAGAAGGTGTGCCAGATCATCGTGGCCTGCTGTATGCTTCACAACTTCGCTTTGCGACGACAGGTGCCCTTTCTGCAGGAGGACGGTCCAGATGGCGGTGTTGTTGCAGCTGTGGAGCCTGTGGACAGTGAAGACGAGTAAGAAGACATGGACAACAGGGACTCAGTGATCCAGCAATATTTCCAGTGAAACACAGGTAAGAATACAAACCTGCCTACTACATGTACTTATACACTATTACTTCTCTACTGTCTGTCTTTTTCACCCAGTGTATGGTCACTGAGTTGTCACTTTCCCTTACAATTTCACAGATCTGGATCCCACAATGTGACATCTGCCTTGATTCCTCATGGACTAGAGTTGTGTGACATAGGTATGTTGACAGTACAAATGCAAGAGCTTTTTGCCACAGTTATTGCTAATACAATATTCCGAAATCACAGACAGACTCCAGTTTGTTTTGTGCTTTAAGGGTGTTTATTTTAGTGCTCAAAATTGGAGGGGGTAGCAAAATGGTGAGGGGTGATGGCGGAGGAATGTCCATGGCAGAGTCCAGTCTATTAGTCTCACAGGTGCATTGCCCAAATGGGCATAGGAAGTGGAGCTGGGGCAGTTTAAGGATGGACAGTAGGATGACAATCAGGGTGGTCTCATTTCTTGGCGGGGGTCTTGGCATCATTCTCTGTCTTGTTCCCGGATCTCAGGGACCGTTTGTGAGGTGGTTCTCCCTCTGCAGGGGGTGGGGTGCTGGTGTGGTGGTCCTGTGGCGGCGCCTCCTGTCCACTAGCGCCGGCGGAGGTGGTGGGCAGTTGATCGTCCATGCTAGTGTCAGGGGCCCCTTGTAGTGCCACAGTGTCCCTCCTGGTGTTGAGTACTTCCTTCAGCACCCCTACGATGGTGCCCAGGGTGGAATTGATGGTTCTGAGTTCCTCCCTGAAGCCCATATACTGTTCCTCCTGCAGGCGCTGGCTCTCCTGAAACTTGGCCAGTACTGTTGCCATCGTCTCCTGGGAGTGGTGGTAGGCTCTCATGATGGAGGAGACGGTCTCGTGGAGAGTGGGTTCCCTGGGCCTGTCCGCCCCCTGTCTCACAGTAGCCCTCCTAGTTCCCCTGTGTTCCTGGGCCTGGGTGTGGGGAACCGACTATCCCGAGGTCCCCGATGGGCCGGGCTGGTCATCTAGATCCAGTTGGACAGAGGTGCTGTCATCACTTTGGGCCTCTTCTGTTGGTGGTGTGGACATGTGTGGACCCTCCTGTCCGGTGACGTTGGGTAGGGGTCCTGCAGGGGTATAAAGGCATGATTATTGCATCTGTGTGTGTCAAGGTGTGCAATGGGTGGGTGACCGTGTACCCCAGTGCTAGCATTCCTGTGTGGGACCTTGTGTAATAATGGTTTAGGGGGGTGTATGGGTATGTGCAGTGGGCATGCTTTAGTGATGGGTGTCCATGCTTTGGTGTTGCATGCAGGGCCTGGTGTTGGGATGTGTGGTTTGTGATAGTGGGACATTTGTGAGGAGTAGGAGTGATGGGGGTGAGGGCGAGGGTGGGGGTAGGTGATAGCATGCAGGTGGATGGGGGATGAAGTAGTTAAAGGTTTGACTTACCAGAGGCCATTCCTCCACCTACTCCTGCGAGGCCCTCAGGATGCAGAATCGCCAAGACCTGCTCCTCCCATGTTGTGAGTTGTGGGGGAGGAGGTGGGGGTCCACTGCCAGTCCGCTGAACCGCCAGGTGGTGTCTGGAGACCACGTAACGCACCTTCCCCCGTAGGTCGTTCCACCTCTTCCTGATGTCCTCCCAATTTCTTGGGAGCTGTCCCACTGCGTTGACCCTGTCCACTATTCTTCGCCATAGCTCCATCTTCTTTGCAATGGAGGTGTGCTGCACCTGTGATCCGAATAGCTGTGGTTCTACCCGGACGATTTCCTCCACCATGACCCTGAGCTCCTCCTCCAAGAACCTGGGGTGTCTTTGCCGTGCCATGGGGTGGTGTAGGTGATGTGTGGGGTGGTGTGTGGGGTGATAAGTGTGCTGATATGTAGTGGGGTGTTGTGTGAGATAAGTGGAAGTTATGTGGGTGATGGTGTTGTGTGCCTGTGGATGCTAATGTTGTTGCTGGTGGTGTCTCTCTCTGGCTTTCATTTGTGATTTGTTGTCGTAAGGGTTTGTGGGTGATGTGGGTGTGTGTTTTATAGTGTATTGGGTGTGTGGGAGTGGTGTGTGTATGTGTATCAGGTGTGTGTATTTGGAATTGTCCAATGTGGCTGTATTTTGTAAGGGTGTGTGTATTTTGAGCGCGGCGGTGTGTGCCGCCAATGGAATACTGCGGTTGAAAAACCGGCGCGTGGATTCATGTGTCGTGATAGTGTGGGCGTATTTCTGTTGGCGTGACGGTGGAGGTTTTGTTTTCGCCAGTTTATCACTGACCTTTGGTGCGGCAGACTTGTGTGGGTGTCTGAATTTTGGCGGATTCCGAACTGTGGGTCATAATAGCTGTGGTGGAATTCCGCAGCCGCGGCGGTGTGGTGGCGGTCTTCTGCACGGCGGTAAGCGGCTTTTACCGCCAATGTCATAATGAGGGCCTATATGTGTGATTATCGTGTGCCCTGAAGAAGGTGAGTGACCAGTTGAGGCCACTTGTCACCGAAACGCATGTCGGCACCTACTGCGATGGACAAAGGCATTCTATTGGACTTTAACTCCCCTGTATGATTATTTGTGGGACTTCTGGCCTATGGAAAGTAACTTTCATCAATGAACAAGAATGCATCATGAAGCAAAGGCATTTAATCAGGAACATAGGGTTCCTTAAAACAGTACATTCTTTGAAATTGAAAACTTGAATACGGAAGACTAGCAATTATGTTGGATTAGTCTATAGGGACCAGATTGTCCCACTGAGTTGTGAAGAGTATTTGTTTTATCTTTTTCTCCGCTATGGGGTAATTTCTTTATTGACCTTAGATTGTTGTCTTCTCATTTATTTGGTCCTTCTTGCTTTTTTAACTGGATGATTGTATGATTGTGGTTGTGTGCATGAGAGTCCTTTAGTTTATTATGTCCCAGGAGGTATAGGATTTTGTATGATATGTATCTATTTAAATAAATGACACTATGGCCCTCATTACAACCCTGGCGGTTGGTGATAAAGTGGCGGTAATACCACCAACAGGCCGTCGGTAATTAACGCCAAATTATGACAATGGTGGAAACAGCTCAGACAGACAGCCACACACCGACTGCCAGGGAGGAAACAACAGGCACCTCGGCGGTAACCCCCTACAGCCAGGCGGTACCAATGACATCAAAAGCCTTGCGGAAACACTGCACAGAAGGGAAACAACTCACCTGTGGAGACTCAGGGAAGAACCACGCCGCAATGGAGCCCGAATTGCATGTCTTCCTCATGCTCTTCTACGTGCTGCTCCACTACGAACACCAACAACGGCGAAGACAACCACAGGTGAGAGGGGGAGGAAAAAGAGAGTGACACACACGCAACACGCAACACCCCCAATACCATACACACAAGCAGATGCAGTAACATAACATATCGACCCCGTACTCCTCAGGAATAATGCAAGGACAACTACAATAGATTAAAGTGAGTGTAATAAGATAAATATAGTAGGAATACATTAATCCAAATCAAAAAGTATATACATATTTACAAAACAATGGACACAGCCCACTCCTCAATGTTCGTGGGCCACAGGGCCACATCACAAAGTCCTAGGCACCACCTCACTCCTGCAACAACATGGAGAGAACACTGCAGGGGCAACATAGCCAGGCACCTCAGGGGGATGGGGAACAGGAGGCACCTCAGCTGGAAGATGGTAGAATGCCACTGGTCCTGCAGGGGGCAACATGCCAAATACTCTGTCCTGGGGAGTGCAAGGCCACACCCTCTCAAGTGGGTAAGTTGTCCACTGGCTCTGGAGGGGGCAACATGCCCATTACTCTGTCCTGGGGAGTGCAAGGCCACAGTCTCTCATGTGGGTGACTTTCCCACTGGCTCTGGAGGGGGCAAAATGCCCATTACTCAGTCCTGGGGAGTGCAAGGCCACAGTCTCTCAAGTGGATGTCTTCTCCACTGGTTCTGGAGGGGGCATTGTGCCCAGTGAGCTTCATCCTGGGGAGGATGGGGTGACTGGATGGCTTCTCCACTGGTTCTGGAGGGGGCATCATGTCCAGTGAGCTTCATTCTGGGAGGATAGGGTGAGTGGATAGCATCGCCACTGGTTCTGCAGGGGGCATCGTGCCCTGCGATGCAGATCTTGGGGAGTGCAAGGTCCCAGTCTCTCAGCTGGGTGTCAGACCCACAGGATTTTCAGGGGCCAGGACGCACAATAGGCCATGGACGCAGGACTACACACTGTCCGCCGGCAGTGACGGCTGTTCAGTGGTGGCAGTGGTGGTGCTGCTGCTGGTGGGGGGAGGCTCCAGTCCATCCCCTGCTGCCTCGGACGTCTGCCCACTGAGACTGCTGCTGCTGCTGGTGGTGGTGTTGGTGCTGCTGGTGGTGGTGGGGGGAGGCTCCAGCCCATCCCCTGTAGCCTTGGACGGCTGCCCACTGGGACTGCTGGTGGTGGTGGTGGTGCTGGTGGCGGTGTTGCTGGTGGTGGTGGGGGGAGACTCCAGCCCATCCCCTGCAGTCTCGGATGACTGCACCACCATGGTTGGTGGTGTGGGCTCCGACTGAGTCCCAGCACCAGGCCCCTTGCCCTTCCTGCAGCTGGGGCTTGCTCCCTGCCCTTCCTTCCTGCAGCTGGGGCTTGCCCTTCCTTGAAGCACTTGGGGCAGGCACCCTTTCCGTCTGGTTGGCTGGTGGCCGGGTTCATTTCCCACCTGTAGTTGGTAGGGACACTACTGTGCCCGTGGACTGGGTGGCTGAGGTGCTTGCCTGCGTTTTGACCACCCTGGCCTGACGTGGGGACAGGGGATGGGGTAGGGAAGAGGTCAGAGGTGAAGAGGAAAAGCTTCTTAGGGACATTGGGGTGGGAAGAAGGAGATGGTTTGGGAGTGGAGGAAGAGGAAATGGTTGTAGGAGGTATCACTCTACTGTGTTTGGGTGCAGGTGCATGGGCTGGATGCTGTTCTGAGGTGGGTGGCTGTTGGGTGTCTGAGTGCTTGCGTTTGTGTACTTTGGGAGGAGGGGGCACAGACACATTGGGAGAGGACACAGGGGACGTGTGCATGGATGTTGGGGCGGTGACTGCCAGTGAGAGTTGTGTACTGATAGGTGTGCTGGTGATGGTGGTAATGGATGAGGATGTAGTGCATGCATGTGTAGGTGTAGATGCTACTGGGAGAGAGGTGGAGGAGGGGGCCACAGTGGAGGCAGTGGATGTTGGTACATCTACATCTGGTGGTGTTTGTGTGAGTGCCTGTGGGATGAAGTGTGGTGCTTGTGTTTGCCATGTCCACTCTTGTGTGTTGTCCTGGGGGCCTGCTCGTCAGCCTGTGTGCTTGGGATAGGTTGGGGTTGAGGGGAATGGGATTGGGTGGGGGAAGTTGGAGGGTGGAAACAGGGACAATGGCTGCCATCAAAGAGGAGGCCAGCGCCTGGATTCATCTTGGTTGGGCCGCCAAGCCAGTGTGAATGCCCTCCAGAAATACATTGGACTGTTGCATTTGGGCTGCCAGCCCCTGGATGGCATTCACAATGGTTGACTGCCCAACAGAGGTGGATCGCAGGAGGTCAATAGCCTCCTCACTCACGGCAGCAGGTCTAACTGGGGCAGGGCCTGAGGTGCCTGGGGCCAAGGAGATGCCCAGCCTCCTGGGTGAGCGGGCGTGGGAAACTCGCTGAGGGGCTGCGGGGAGGGTGGTGCTGGTAAGGGGGTGGCAGCTGTACCTGTAACTGGGATGGGCACAGAGGTGTCCACCACCACCAGGAAGCTTCCATCTGAGAAGGTATCCATGTCTGAACTGTCCCCTCCTGTCTCCGCCGTGGTGCTGCCCTCACCCTCCGTCCCACTGGTGCCCTCACCATTGGTGGATTCGGCCTCCTGGGTCCTGTGGGATGCATCTCCCTCCATCGCCGGTGCCTCTGCTCCTCTATCAGATGATGCTAATGCACATAAGGACAGGGTGACAAAACAAAAAGGGGGGAGAGACAAAGGATACACTTGGTCAATGGCAGCACCAACACCACGGTTGGTGTACACAACACACTCACACACAGGGAACAGCCCTACGCACTAGGCAATGCACTACCAGTCACAATGCTAGTCACCAGCCGATGGATAGGGACACCTAATGCCAATTGCAGCATACCTGAGACCCACAGACCCCTTCCCAGTAGCGGATGCCTACTAGCTTGGTTGGAGGACCTTCACATCAGAACCCTGCCCAACATGGGACCTACTTTGCAATGTCAGGCCTGGCCTATGGGCACCCACAAGGCCCACACCCCCCACCCAGATACCACCCCACCAGGCATAAGTTGTAATGAAGGGCACTGTACTCACCCCCTTGTTGCTGCTGTGAAGCCCCCAATCGCCCATCTAGCTCCGGATAGGCCACCGCCAGTATGAGGGCCATCAGGAGGGTCAGGGTTCGATGGGCACCCCTTCCTCGTTGGGAGGCCATCCCTAGATGGGCCTCCGTCATCTTCCGTGCCCAACGTCTCAGGTCCTCCCACCGTTTTTAACAGTGGGTGCTCTGTCTGCCGTAGACCCCCAAGGTCCGCACGTCCTTGGCGATGGCACACCATATACCCTTCTTTTGATGGGTGCTGACCTGCAGGGAAATAAACTCAGGGAAAGGTATTAGTCCGACCGTCCTGCTTGTTACACTTATGGCCCACCATGTCCCTTCCCATCCCCATTAGCAAATATATGCCCCAGCATACATTCTGCACGCTGCCCAGGGCCCATCCACCAACTCCCCCCCACACGAGGCCTTCACACACAGCACTCCATGCATTCATGCCCCATGCATCATGCACATGGTGTACTCACCTGTTGGTCTGGGGGCCCATACAGCAGTCGGTACTGGGGTAGGACCCCATCCACCAGTTGCTCCAACCCCGTTGAGGTGAAGGCTGGGGCCCTTTCCCCAGTCACACGAGCCATGGTCAGTTCCAGACACAGGTCACAGCAGCACATGCAGTGTAGGTCCTCTCCTGTTGAAGGTCAGGTAGTAAGTGAGTGAACAGATAGAAAATGGCTGTCACGTCCGTGGCCCTGCGTACCGTCACCGCTGGTGTACATCACCATTGGCCACTGTGCCCCATAGGGCCCAATAATAACCAATGAGGAGTTGCACAGCGGTTCTTGACCGCCTCTCGCAACGGAGCACAACGTCAGTGAAATTACCTCACTTAGACCTGTCCCTCCATACTGGACATGCGGAGGATGCCATTTCAGGGGGAGGGGCGGGGGACAGGCCATGGATCCAAACTGCATCACAGTACACAATTTCAAATTCTGGACCTATAACACCAAAATATTGTAACAATCACAATATGCATTTGACTGTAGTGGTTACAATGTACAGATATTGACCAGCTGCTCACTCTTTTGCCACATAGATTGCAACCGCTGCGGATGAATAGGAGATGGAGACATACCCCCATGTACAGACCCCTGGTGGACCTGGCAACAATGGAGGACAGGCACATTATCCTCACCTATAGACTTGACAGGGCTACAGTCACGGAGCTGTGTGCCCACTTGGAGCCTGACCTAATATCTGCTATCCGTCACCCCACCGGGATCCCCCCTCTTGTGCAAGTCCTATCTGTGCTCCATTTCCTGGCAACTGGTTCTTTCCAAGTGACAGTGGGCTTGGCAGCAGAAATGTCACAGCCAATGTTCTCAATAGTGCTGACCAGAGTGTTGTCTGCCCTGATTAAACACGTGTAGCTACATCGTTTTCCCACAGGTGGAGGATTTGGCCACAGTGAAAGCTGACTTCTATGCAATGGAACACATCCCCAACATCATTGGGGCAATTGATGGAACACATATTGCATTTGTCCCCCCGGTAGAATGAACAGGTGTTCAGAAATCGAAAGAGCTTTCAATCCAGGAATGTCCAGATGGTTTGCCTGGTGGACCAGTACATCTCCCACGTCAATGCAAAGTATCCTGGATCTGTGCATGATGCCTTTATCCTAAGGAATAGCTGCATCCCAAATGTGATGTCCCAACTACAGAGGCACAGGGTGTGGCTAATAGGCAGCCCTGGTCCCCACCCAGTGAATGTTGGTGTAAGGGTATGTTGTGGGACATAAGGGTGAGTGTGTGGCTAACAGTTGTCCCTCGATATTTGCAGGTGGCTCTGGTTACCCAACCTATCATGGCTACTGACCCCTGTGAGGAATGTTACAATGAGACACATAGACGAACAAGAAGGATAATAGAAAGAACATTCGGCCTCCTGAAGGCCAGGTTTCGGTGCCCCCATCTAACAGGTAGATCCCTGTGCTACTCACCCAAGAAGGTCTGCCAGATCATGGTGGCATGCTGTATTTTGCTCAACCTCGCCTTGCGCCGCCATGTGCCTTTTCTGCAGGAGGAAGAGGCTGGAGATGGCCGTGTGGCAGCAGTGGACCTTGTGGACAGTGAAGGTGAGGAGGCAGAGGATGAGGACAACAGAAGTGCAGTCATTTGTCAATTCTTCCAATGACACACAGGTAAGACATGGGTATTTCACATTTCATTTACAGTTTGATGTGTGACATTGTCACTGGCTACTGTGTATTCCTACTTCTATGCCCATTCACTGTACCCTTTGGCATCTCTTTTTGCAGATGTTGGGTGTGTTCAGTGCAGCCAACTACAGGTCTCTCCCATGTAAACATTACTGTACAGTTGAATTGCAATGTTTGAACCTTGATAAACGAATACATTTTGAAATCATTTGACATACACCATACTTGTTTTTTTTCAAAGTGTGTTTATTGCAGTGTTCTGAAGAAGCAGGGGTAGTGTAATGGGCTGGGGTGATGATGGAGGAAAGTCCAGGTTAGAGTCCAGTCTATTTGTATCACAGGTGCATTGTCCAAGGGGGCATAGGAAGGGGAGCAATGGCAGTTCAAGGTGGAACACAAGGGTGACAATCCAGAGAGTCTTATTTTGTGGCGGGGGTCTTGGCAATAGTCTCTGGCTTCTGCCTGGATCGCAGGGAACGTTGTGGTTCTCCTTCTGCAGGGGGAGGTGTGCTGGTTGCCTGTTGGTCCTGTGGCGAGGCCGCCTGTCCACTAGCGGCAGTGGAGGTGGAGGGCTGTTCAGTGTCAGGAGCCTGGTGGTGTGCCACTGCCTCCCTCATACGGTTGGCCATGTCTGCCAGCACCCCTGCAATGGAGATCAGGGTGGTGTTAATGGCTTTCAAGTCCTCCATGATCCCCAGGTACTGTCCCTCCTGCAGCCGCATGTTCTCCTGCAACTTGTCCAGGATCTGGCCCAGCGTATCCTGGGAATGTTGGTATGCTCTGAGGATCGCGGTGAGTGACTCCTGGAGGGTCGGTTCCCTGGGCTTATCCTCCCCGTGTTGCACAGCAATCCTCCCAGTGTCCCTGTTGTCCTGTGCCTCTGTCCCCTGAACTGTGTGCCCACTGCCACTGACCCAGGTCCCTGATTGTCCTGGGTTTGTGGTGTGCCCTGGGGTCCCTGCAGTGGTGGACACACTACTGATTGACGTGTCCTGAGGACAGAGGTATGGACCCCCTGGGTGGGTGCTGAGCTGGTATTTCCTGAGGGGGGAGTCTCTGTGGTGGTATGGGACTGTGCCTGGGTACAGGTTGGTTATGCAGATCCAGGCGAGAAGAGCTGCTGTCATCACTGTGGGCCTCTTCTGTGGGGGGACTGGATGTTGCTGGCACCTCTTCTCCGGTGACATTGGCTGGGTTACCTGTGGGGATGTAAATGCAATGTTATTGTTTCTGTGTGTGAAATCTTGTTCATGGGTGGGTTGCCCTGTATGGTTGTTATTGCCCTGGCAGCTTGGCCTTGTGTGAGTTGTTATTTGGTGAGCTGGCTGATTCTCTCTAGTGTGCATGCTGTAGTGATAGGTATCCATGCATTGGTAGTGCATGCAGGGCCTCGCATTGGGATGAGTGGGTTGGTGTGGTAGGGTGTGTGGGAGGTGGTGGGGTGAGGGGGGTGAGGGTATGTGATGGCATGCAGGTAGGGGGGTGTAAGTAGTAAAATCTGTCTTTCCAGAGTCCAGTCCTCCTGCTACTCCTGCCAGGCCCTCAGGATGCATGATTGCCAAGACTTGTTCCTCCCATATTGTTATTTGTGGGGGAGGAGATGGGGGTCCACCTCCAGTCCTCTGTACAGCAAGTTGGTGTCTTGCTGCAATGGTACGTGCCTGCCCCTGTAGGTCGTTCCACCTCTTCCTGATGTCATCCCTTGTTCTGGGGTGCTGTCCCACGGTGTTGACCCTGTCCATGATCCTCCACCATAGCTCCATCTTCCTAACAATGGATATCTGCTGCACCTGTCACCCAAACAGCTGTGGCTTTACCTGGATGATTTCCTTCACCATGACCCTTAGCTCCTCCTCAGAGAACCTGGGGTCTTGTTGTGGTGCCATGAGTGTAGTGTGAGTGGTGTGGGTGAGGGTGTGTAGGGTGATGTGTTGGGGTTTGTAGTGTAAGGTGTGTGGGTGATGTATAAGTGATGGTGGTATGTGGCTCTGGTTGTGTGAGTGCTCTTGCTGCCTCTCTCTGGTGGCAGTTGTTTGTAGTCGTAAAGTGTTGTGGGTAATGTGGCTGTGTGTTTTATAGTGGTGTGGGTGTGTGGGTGTGGTGTGTGTATGGGTATCAGGTGTGTGTAGTTTGAATTGTCCAATGTGGTGTTGTTTTGTTTGAGTGTGTGTATTTTGAGCGCAGCGGTATGTAACGCCAATGGTTTACCACCATTGAATGTCATTGGTGTGGGTTTTGCTACTGCCAGTTTATCACCGACCTTTGGGCTGGCGGATTTGTGTGAGTGTCTGAATAGTGACGAATTGGTGTGTGTGTATCATAATATGGTTAGCGGATATCCCCGATGGCGGTGGTATGTTGGCGGCAGTCGGCCTAGCCGTAAGTGGAATTTACCGTCAGTGTCATAATGAGGGCCTATATATTGTAGAACATAATAACTGATATGAGAAATAAATAAATCTAAATGTATTTTGAAACATTTGGCTTGAGATATCTTTTTAGGCATTCTGTCTGTTCGGAACCGTTGATGATGGTGGGTTGTTTTGATTTTGTTGCTGTGTCTGGAACCTGCCATGGCACGTGTGACGGGGAAAGGGCCCCAGCCTTCACGTCGGAAGAGTTGGAGAGGCTCGCAGATGGGGTCCTACCCCTGTATAGACAGTTGTATGGGCTTCCAGACCAACAGGTGAGTACATCATGGGTACGTTGCATGCGACAGGGCTGCATGTAGATGTATGAGTGTGCCAGCAGTGTGTCATTGGAGGAGTATGGCTGGTGGCAGTTTTAATGCAGGGGTACGGGTCATGTGTGTGCCTGATGTGGGGATAATGCACTTTGTAGCCCATATGTGTGACAGGCTGGATTGTCTTGTTCATGGTGTCCCACTGTTGGTGTTCCCTCTGCAGGTCAGTGCCCATCAGAAGAAGGGGTTGTGGTGTGCCATCTCCAAGGAAGTGCAGACCCTGGGGGTCTGTAGCAGGCTGATCACCCACTGCAGGAAACGGTGAGAGGACCTGAGATGCTGGGCCCGGAAGACTGCGGAGGCCCAGTTGGGGACGGCCTCCAAACGAGGGAGGGGTGCCAATCGGAACCTGACCCCACTGATGTCCGGCATACTGGCGGTTGGATGGGCGCTTGAGGGCATTACAGCAGCCACAAGGGGGTGAGTACAGTGTGTTTGACAACCATCTCTGTTGCCTAGCATGGGATTTGGGTACAGGGTACTAGTGAGTGGATGCCCCAATATGCCAGTTTAGACATTGCTGCTTTGTCCAGCTTAGGTTAATAGGGTAAAATGCATGTTTTGATACCTAGGTAGCTGGCTTTCCATGGCAGACACGGCTTAGTTGATCCCAGTGGGTGTGTAGCTGGCAGTGTGTAGCTCCTACCTGCTGTGGTACTGAGCCAATGGAATGCCAGTGTGGGTTATACTGCCCATTCTCAGTCTCAGTGTGTAACAGTGATGTGTATGCCATCTGTGCTGTTGGTTGTGTGATTGACCCTGTGCTCCCTTTCTTCCCCCTCCTCTCTCTCCTTTTGTCATCCTGTCCATGTGTGCATTAGCATCATCTGACGAAGGAGCAGGGGCACCGGCAAGTGAGGGAGCTGTAGCCCACGGGACCCAGGAGGCAGAATCCACCAACGCCGAGGGGACCAATGGGACGGAGGGCGAGGGGAGCATCACGGCGGGGAAAGGAGGTGATACCACTGACTCTGATTCCTCCTCCGATGGGATCTCCCTGGTGGTGGCAGACCCCTCTGGGACCACCACAGCTACAGGTTCTACCACCACCACCCATATCAGCACCACCCTCCTAGTAGCCCCCCACCGGGTTGCTAGTGCCCGCTCACCCAGGAGGGTGGGCATTTCCTTCCCCCCAGGCACTTTAGGCCCTGCCCCAATCAGCCCTGCTGCCCTCAGTGAGGAGGCTATTGACCTCCTGAAATCCATCTCTGTAGGGCAGTCAAACATAGTGAATGCCATCCAGAAGCTGGCATCCCAGATGCAGCAATGCAATGCCTTCCTAGAAGGCATTCACGGTGGCTTGGCAGCCATACAGAGATCGTTTCAGGCTCTGGCTTCTTCACTGACGGCAGCCAGTGTCCCTGTTTCTTCCGTCCCCTCTCCAACTACCACTTCCCAGTCCCAATCTCCTCACCCCCAACCCATCCCACGCACAACATCAGACAAGCATGGACACAAAACATCACACAAGACTCAGACAGACAAACACAGGCAGCACACTTCAGTCCACACTCAGACCGGCATGCACTGCATCAACAATCCCTGAACCTGCCACCTACACAACCTTTCCCACAGTCACCACAACAGCAGACCCACAGACATGCACCCCACACACCACATGCGCAGTCACCCCCGCCACCATCACCACATCATGCAGCACACCCACCTCACTTGCAGACACCACCACAACATTCATCCACACATCCTGCTTGTCCTCCTCCACACTGTCTTCCCCCCTCCAAAGACACACAGATGCTCGCACTCAGACCCCCAACAGCCATCCACCTCACATACACACTCTGTCCAAGCACCTGCACCCAAGTCCAGCACACCCCCTCCTCCTACAACCATTCCCTCTACCTCCACTCCCATCCCTCCTCCCACATCCCGCCCCATTGGCCCTAAATAGCTTTTCCTTTTCTGCCTTGACTTCTTCCCTCCCCTTCCCCCCATCCTGCCCCTAAGAGGAAGGTCCCAAACCCAGCCCGGTACCTCAAGCACACAGTCTGACACTGTACCACCCCCAAAGTCTCCAACAGCCAATAAGGAGCACATGAGTGCCACACCCCTCCCAAGACCATGGCCAAGGAGGCCCCTACAAAAAGTAAGCCCAAGGAGGACCCTACAAAAAGTAAGCCCAAGGAGGCCCCTACAAAAACAAAGCCCAAGGATGCCCTTACAAAAAGTAAGCCCAAGGAGGCCCCTACAAAAAACAAAGCCCAAAGAGGCCCCTACAAAAAGTAAGCCAGAGGAGGCCCCTACAAAATCTAAGCCCCTACAAAAACTAAGCCCAAGGAGCCCCCTCCCGAACCAGTGGGCAATGAGCCCCCTTAATCATTTGAGGGCAGGGACCCCCCCCTCCAGAACAAGTGGCCAAGGACACCTCTCCAGAACCAGTGGCCAAGGACACCCATCCAGAACCAGTGGGCAAGGAGCCCCCTCCATCACCAGAGGGCAAGGACCCCCCTTCAGAACCAGTTTCCAAGGACACCCTTCCAGAACCAGTGGCCAAGGACCGCCTCCAGAACCAGTGTGCAAGAAGCCCCCTCCATCACCAGAGGTCAAGGACCCCCCTCCAGAACCAGTGTGCAAGAAGCCCCCCCCATCACCAGAGGGCAAGGACCCCCCTCCAGAACCAGTGGCCAAGGACACCCCTCTAGAACCAGTGTGCAAGAGTCCCCTCCAGAACAAGTGGGAAAGGAGCCCCCTCAGTAACCAGTGTGCACGGAGCCCCCTCAGTATCCAGTGAGAAGGGAACCCCCTCCAGAACTAGTGGGCTAGGAGCCCCCTCCCAATAAGATGCACCCCCACCCACTCCAACCCTCCCTGCCCCCTGAGGTGCCTGCCCATTTCCAACATGATGCCACTGGACAGTGGAGTCCTGATGTTGTCAGAAGTCAAGTTTGGGCTTGGACTTTTCCCTGTGGGCATTAGAGACTTTGAACTGGCCTTTGGGCCTGAATGTACATATGCAGTTGTATGTTGTTTGATTTTGAATTGTCATCCAACATGATTACAGTGGTTGGAATAGAGGTATGTGTCCTGGCCTTCTTTGCTCCAGGGTCCTATTACAGTATATTTACTCTGCAGCTGTTTCTGGGTGTGTTGTGTGTATGTATGGTGTGTGTTGTGCGTGTATGTGTCACTCTCACCACTCTCTCTCCCTCCCTTGTGTGCTATGCAGCTGTACTCACCGTCGTCGTCTTCATCAGCGTTGGTGCTCCAGGACAGCCAAGGCGTGGTACAGCATCAGGAAGACTTGTAGTTCCGGTCCCATGGTGGCCGTACGCCAGGCTTTTGATATTGTTGCTACTGCAATGTTGACAATGCGTCGTTTGTGTCCTCTCCCCTGGAGGTTATTCAGGAGAGCTACAGTGTCTTTTTTACACAGGCCTCAAGTGATGGAAATGCTGCAAATAAGTCATCAGCATAATGCATGATGACGATGCCACCTTGCAGGTGTAGATTGTTGAAGTCCTTGTTTACTGCCAGTGCATAGACTGTGGGACTCTCAGTGAAGGAAGTGTCCCGGGCATCTTTTAAGGTGAAAGCAAAAAGGAACTCACTCTGTGGGTGAACTCAATGCTGAAAAACACTGAGGGAGGTGAGAAGAATACTCTGCTTATAGAAGATATTGGTGTCAGGCACAACAGGCGCTAAGGGAACCCTGTGTTTATCTTGCTTAAATCTCGTACTCCCTATTTTGCCTTTTTATCAAAAGAATAGGAGAATACATTTTTTATGATACCCTGGTGTAAGAGACTAAGGGGGTCATTACGACCCTGGCGGAACAAGTCCGCCAGGGCCGTGGGACGCGGTGGCACCGCCGACAGGCCGGCGGTGCCCCGCGGGGCATTCTGACCGCGGCGGCTCAGCCGCGGTCGGAGAAGGGAAACCGGCGGTCTCCCGCCGGTTTCCCGCTGCCCCAAAGGAATCCTCCAAGCCGGCGCAGCATGCTGCGCCGGCATGGGGATTCCGACTCCCCCTCCCGCCATCCAGTTCCTGGCGGTTCTCCCGCCGGGAACCGGATGGCGGGAGGGGGAGTCGCGGGGCCCCTGGGGGCCCCTGCCGTGCCCATGCCTATGGCATGGGCACGGCAGGGGCCCCCGTAAGAGGGCCCCTAAAAGTATTTCAGTGTCTGCAAAGCAGACACTGAAATACGCGACGGGTGCAACTGCACCCGTCGCACCTTCCCACTCCGCCGGCTCTATTACGAGCCGGCGTCATCGTGGGAAGGGAGTTTTCCCCTGGGCTGGCGGGCGGTCTTGTGAAGACC
This sequence comes from Pleurodeles waltl, assembly GCF_031143425.1. Lineage (NCBI taxonomy): Eukaryota > Metazoa > Chordata > Amphibia > Caudata > Salamandridae > Pleurodeles > Pleurodeles waltl. Next base: position 397,781,537 of record NC_090437.1, read on the forward strand.
GCCCGCCAGCCCAGGGGAAAACTCGGAATACCCTCCGCGGTCTTACGACCGCGGAGCGGTATTTCGGAGGGGGGAAGCCTGGCGGGCGGCCTCCGCCGCCCGCCAGGCTCGGAATGAGGGCCTAAATCAACTATTTTATTCCCACCTCTGCCTAAGGTGACAGTTCCTGACGTGCATAAGGTGCATCAATCCTCTTTTCTTCCAAGTATCACTTTATGAGGGGGACATTTTGTTTTCAACAATCCTTCCTCATTTCTTCTAAACCTTTCCATTCACTGGTTATAGAACCTTGTTTTTAGTCATCTGTAAAGCCATATTCTCTTTAATTTGATAAAACTGCAGTCCAACACCATCATTCAACTTTCTCTCAACACAGACACAAGTACCAATGGAAATGTAACATCTTTAGTTCTTTGTTAGTCCTGAAGGCGTGTAACTATGGGGCCCAAATCTTTAGAGTAAAAACTTGGTGCTTCAGCTATAGTTCTGAATCTGGCCCTAAAAGAATCTCTCTTCCTGTAGTCCTAGTTCAGTGCTCACTGCTGCCATTAGCTCTCAGTTAGACAATTTTAACCTGCGCTCATGGATATCACATTTATTTAAACACATACTGTTACAAAGATTTTGCTGAGGAGGTATCTCCCTATCAAAATGGTGGGGCTCATCCATATTAAAATTAAGAAATCAATCATTATATTTCATACCTCAGTTGGAAACATTGTATTCTCCTCATCATGTGTGAATTCTTCATCTTAAACACTGGGCTTGGTGTTCTGTGAATAGGTCTTTCTCTCTCCTTATTGTCCTATGCTCATACTTGTTTTCTCTGGAAATCGTTCCTCATGTAGCTCTGTTTCTCCTGTAAGTCTCTTGGCATGAGCGAGAAAACACTGATTGCTACTCTTGTCTCCTCGCTGGTATCCTTGATCTCCATCTTATCTACGCTGAGCCCCTTGGTAATCAGTAATGTAAGCTCTACCTTGCACATCTCTTACAAATGTACTATTCCTTAAGAAAACATTGAAGTCTGCCCTGCCCCTAACAGAATTTGCAGTTCTTCCTTTATCCAGTCTTGTTAGTTGCACAGTGATGTTCCCTGAAGCAAGTTACAAGACAGTGAGACACCGGCTCCTTCTTTCACTTATGTGCTTATTGACACTGCAAGGTGTACTATAAAGGGGTCAATCATTTTCGTTCTTCAACCTAGAATGGACTTGTTGCATCCAATCTAATTCCAGGAGGGCTGAATCAAGGCCAGAATTTCATTGCAACCACTATGTAAATTCTTCCATTTATTAAATGTATTTAAATTACTAATGACGATATCCTAAAATGTTTACATGTGTTCAGCATCAATTTGATCCTCTTTTTACTAGGCACATGAAAGCTCATAGACCTTATCAGAGCCAAGTTTTATTTAACTTTTTCATATATTAGCACTTTTGAATTACTATGTTCTTGTTTGTAAATTTCTCGTAGTGTGTTCTCCCACCATGGAATTCTTTAGGAAATCTAATACAAAGGAATTAAGTTATTGTTAAACTACTCTTCAAAATTACAAGCATACATTTTATTTTTTCTTTGGTCTGTAGTGCCTATTTAGAACATGTTGCACTTCAGTCTGCATTTCCTTAAGTGTTAGGAAATTGTCCTCATTCAGTGTGGTGAGGGCTAGCACAACACTACACTGTTTGCACATTTGTGGAAGAGAAAGCTGTCTCAAATGAGGAAACGTCTGCAAGATTCCCTACATGAAGCATTTGTTACAGCCCATAATAAATAGAACAACATTGCTGAAAAGAAATAGCTCACCCATTTTATTTTCTTTATTATTATTACAAGTAGTATATATTAAATGTAGAAATTCTATTAACACAATTAAAAATGTACACGTATATATACATATGTATCTCATATTTAAAATATGATAATGTCCTGCTGTCATGCTTTCACAGTCTAATGTAGACCTTTCAGCACTAAAGTGTTCATTACGACTTCGGCAGTGTTTTCAAAAGACCGCCGAAGCTGTGGGCGCCAAATGACCTATTATGATGTTGTTCCGATTTCAGGTGGAAATCCGACACCATCGGCCTGGCCGGCGTCGTAATCAAGGCGGTTTCCACCGCTGGCAGTGCCACACAAACACAACGCCGCCCTCTGTATTACGATCTGTAATACAGCGTAGTGGTTTCCTGCACGGCAGTGCGGTGCTGGCAGTGGAAAGTGCCTGGACACATCCCCTCCCGGACGACCATCTCGCTGAAGCAGGTAAGTGGGGGGGGTGTTGTTTGAATGTGATTGGTTTCTGCATGTGTGTATGAATGCAGGGGGAAGGGGGTTTCTGTGTGTGTGTTTGTGAGTGCGTGTATGCTGAGAGGTGGATGGGGGTATTGTGTGTGCGTGAGTGCTTGTATGTTTGTGTGAATGCGGGTGTATGTGTCAGTTTGAGTGCGTGCATGGAGTGTATGTGTCAGTTTGAGTGCATACATGCAAGTGTATTTGTCTGTTTGAGTGAGTGCATGCGGGTGTATGTGTCAGTTTGATTCCATGTGTGCGGGTAAATGGGTGTGTATGAGTGCGTGTTTGGGTGCAAGAGTGTGTGGTGTATGTAAGCGAATGGTGGGTGAATGGGGGTGCATGAATGTAGGTGTGTGGTCATGTGGTTGTGTGGGGGATGTCTGCGGTGACAGGAATGGAGATTCCTGTCACCGGGTGCATGACTGCTAGCATTTTTGTGGCAGTGTGACCACCACGAAAATGCTGGTGGTCTGCCGAGTCGTAATACCGATGGCAGCATTACGGCTACCGCCGTACTAGAGGTGCTCACCTCCGGCTCAGTGGTCCAACCGTCTGGTGGTACGGGTGGCGTTTTCAGAGGTTTGGCTTCGGCATACCGCTGAGGTCGTAATATGGCTGTCTTAACCGCCATCCAGGTGGTGGTAAGACTGCCACCGTGAGTATGACGGTCCAAAGGTCGCCAGACTCGTAATGAGGGCCTAAGTTAATAAGCTGTGAAGCCATTCCAACAGCCACCACGATAAACGTGGAAATAATAAAGGTTGAAACCATACAATCTTTTTTCTTTAAAGCGGCTCTGAAAAGTTTGGACCTATTTTTTCCCAAATACTACATTTAGCTTGCACTACCAAGCTTGTGTGCTTGACCCTCTCAAATCATTTAGATAACATTCCTGTAATCAGTGTACTGGTAACAAACTGGTGTAAAATAAGGACTGTCACATTTGTTGTTTCTTCTTTGGATGAAAAAATGTTTAAAGCTACCATTGACTGCATTTTTTGTAACAGCAGTGCAAGTGTGTGCTAAGTACAGAAACTCAGCATCTGACGCTTAAACCTACTGTCATAAATGCACGTCCCCTGTCTTAGCATGGTTATCAGATGCCGTTTAGTGTTTGACCTATGTCAAAGTTCCATCAGAGCTCTGCACTGCTAGAAGCATGACTGAGGACTGAATATGGCTTTGTGCTGACATTTTCAGTTTGTGGAAAGGTAGGATCTAAACATTGCTGTTATTGTGTTACTGTACATTGCACTCTCTACCACCCATTAACACCAGTAGGGAAAGGGAACCTGCAAAAGAACTGGCTCAAGACAATTTAGAATGCCAGTATGCACATAGAAAGGAAATCCTGTATAAAAATGCAGGCAAGGAGCTGGGATACTTGAGACATACTGCATCCATCAGGCCACACTGAAACTAAAACTCACATTTATACTTTGTCACTGTTAGAGCTCAAAAAACATCTTATTTTGTACACAAGATATTTACCTATTTAGACACAGAATCCTGAATGTGTACTTCGCACATGTTGAGAAAAATGTAAATTAAGGCCCTCATTATGAACATGGCAGTCCGTTCCGCTCCGCCTGCGGTAGAAACCGCCAACAGAGGAGCGGGCCAGACCGCCAAATAATGAACCAAATAAAACACAGGCATCCCGCAAACCACCCACCGCCAGGAGAGGAGTGCCGCCGACGACGGCAGAGTCTGCCCTCAGGCCATCGGAAAGGCCCAACCCGCCCATCAAATTATGAACCACCATTCCACCGCCAGTTCCGGGGCGGGAACCACCGCCACACAAAGCCAGGCAGAAATTAACCAAATATGAGGAACCACGCATCAGAGTCCCACAGAATGCGCTGCGGTAGCCATGGATAGAGAGCTGCAGATCATGCCAGCCCTGCTCCTTGTCATATACCTCTTTGACCGAGACCGCCGACGAAGACAACAACGGTAAGTACCACAACCTACAAAACAAGGGAGGAAAGGGCACAGTTACATACCCACCCACTCCACCCACCCTGCTACGCCCCCCCCAACCCTTCACAGCAGCACAAGTCATACACCCCACAGCAAGAGGTACTTACCCGACACAAGGCACATCCAACTTGACCATAGTACATACAAATGGCCCACACCCCTAAAAAATGAAACAAAAGACCAGGGTTCAACGGCATGCAGCCCAAACACAGGCCACACAGAAACTTTAATCAGAGGCTCATGGAGCCAAACAGTCTAATCAGGGCCAATGACCAGTCCGTATAGCGACAATTGCCATGGGCCACAACTGGCCAACCTGACTTCCACAAGTGCTTGGTACTCCACCTAATGGGGCACCATATGGGCATCCAGGCACCTCACAGAAGGGGGGATGGGGTGGTGGGGGTGTCTATTTTCGACGGGGTGGGCTTTTGACTTTCGTTGGGAAGGTGGAGGGGGAGTGGGCTTCTCCTTTGAAGGGGTGGGGGCTGTTTCGATCGGGTGGAGCTAGATCGCCTAGGCTCTGTCCGGGCCTTTTTCTTATCTGGGGAAGGGGCACGGAAATGTGAAGGGCTGACAGGGGTGGGCTGGGATGTGGAAGGAGCGGAAAGGGCAAGGAGGTGAGCACGTTTGGGGACGAGACGGGGTGGGCCAGTGGGTTGGAAGAGGTCAGCACGGGAGAGGAAAAGTTTCTATGGAGCAATTGGGGTGTGCGTGGATGAGGGCATGGGAGTGGAGGCAGAGGGTGTGGCTGAATGTGGTGTAGGGGTGTGTGTAGTGGGTGCAGGTGACTGCTCACTATGCTGTGGTGTGGTAGATGTCTGATGGGTGGGTGTCTTGGTGCGATTGTGTGTTTTGGGAGGTGGAGGGGTGGACACAGTGGGAGAAGACAGACAGCTAGTGTGGATGTATGTTGTGTGGGGATATGCAAGTCTGGTGAGTGTGCTGCATGTGCCAACTACAGTACATGTGGTGAGTGCAGGTGTGGTGTATGGGGTGCATATATGGATGTCTGCTATTGTGGTGAGTGCAGGAAGAGGAGCAGCAACAGTGACTGAAGGTGCAGTGCATGAGGGTGTAGATGTAGAGGGGACAGACAGGGAGGCAGAAAAGGTGGGCACACTGGGGGAAGTGGACGTTGTTGTGTGTGCAGGTGTCTGTTGGCTGTGTGAATGCTTGTGGTGGGAGGTGTGGTGCTTGTGTTTTGAAGTGTTTTGTTGTTTCTCAGTGCCCGGGGCAGGACTTCACTTCCCGGCTCTCCCCAGGCCCGGCTGCATCCAGAAATTGACACGCCCTTCGCGGGACGCGTGTTGTTGTTTCTCAGTACCCGGGAACAGGACTTCACTTCCCGGCTCTCCCCAGGCCCGGCTGCATCCAGAAATTGACGTGCCCCTCGCAGGACACAGGACGTGCCCGGGCCAAGACCGGGCCAAGACGGGCCTGTCTTCGCCCGTCACCGTCCGATCAAGGCCGGGCAGGGCCTAATTTCTTGGCAGAATTTCTTGGCAGAAGGATCAAGCTACAAGTAAGAGTTGCAACTTTTTTATATATTTGGTTGTTATATATTACCCACTGGTATTATGGGGAAAAGGAAGGCTGCTGATCTGCCTGTGCCCTCGAATGATACAAAAAAACAGAAAAAAACGTCCCAGGAAATTAGATAATATGACTACAGGGTGCGGCCCAAAATCACTTGATGAGATAAATTTATTATTTGAGGAAGTGGAGGCCATCTTGAAAGGTGATAGGGATACCAATGGAGTCTTGTCCTCTAAGAAGGCTTCGACACAAGCCAGGAAAATTCCAGAGTTTTTAAATAAAAAGAAGAAGAGGGGACATATCTCAGACCCTGTCATTCAGGCTGATGGAGGAGACGTTTTGCCCAACATAAGTGATATTACCCTATCTGAATCTCAGGGAACTGTGCGTAGTGCTTCTAACTCCTCGACTAGATGGGGGGTATCCCCTATAGAGGATGTAATAACTATACTTGTCCCATTGAGCCCTGAGATAAGGGTGGTTCCCAATATACTATACACCAATCGGTTTGGCCCCCTGGCCGAGGAAGGTGACTTACTCATGGATCATGCGCAATCCCTGTTTGAGCCAGTTACTGAGGATGTTATTTCATCTAATACCCCTATTATCACTACTGGTTTGGAGCAGCCTGTTAGTGAAGCTAAAGTGTCTCTTATTCTACAGAGAGTTGATGAAGTTAGGAACCTGGGGCCATATGTACAAACACATTTTCCCATTGACACAGAATGGGAAAAACTCTTTGCTACATCTGGCCCCTGGTTTTGCAATTAGTAAATTTAATGAAGGGAAAAATGGTACATCAATGTGGATGCAAATGTCAATAGGGTGAGGTGGCGGAGAAGGGGGAAACTAAGTTTGTTAAGTCAATCCCCTCTACTAATACTGCATGTGGGGGTCAGTAAATCTTCCCCAAAGTGAGGGGTTACCTTTGCCTGATATAGGGGTTAACCAATCAAACCCTGCAAATAATCTTAGGAACAAGCGGTTGGGTTCCAACAGTATATCCATGAGTAGGGATTTCATGGAGAATCGTGCTTGTAATATTGCTCGCCCTGCTGCCCCCCTGAGTAGGCAAATACCAAGGGGGTGTGAAGTTATTGCTAAAACAGCAGGCAAGGGCGTAGAAACCTCGACTGCTGTAAACAGGTTACTAGAATCTCGGATTAATAAGGTTACCCATTGGTTACGCTCCAGACGGAACTGCCTCTCAGTCATACGCTTGGATATTTCAAAAGCAAAGAGATGGAGTCCCTTGGGGTCTAATTTTGATATCATTTCAATCCAGTTCCTTGACAAGATATTGGTGGATCACTATATTGCTTTTGACTTACGTACTCGTCAGTACAGGGGGCTAGAAAAGGGAGGTATTACTCTTGCGTTGGAACTTGATGGCGCAAGCCAGGCTGCTATTCATGGATATATGGTCTACCAATGCGAGAGGGATTCCCTGGTGTCAGCTGGGAACTCATGGTCCAAACCAGTATAACTAACCACAACCCAAGAAGTATCCTATAGGGGCAATTTTGAGGAGCCACACATGATTGGACCCGTCGGGACTATTATGAAGGAGATGATCATAGAGGATGCCAGTCCCCAGATATATGGAACTGAGCCACATAACTATGGTCTATCAATAATGACTTGGAACCTAGCTGGTCTTTTGAGGAAATTGGATGATTTAGATTGGATTGCATATATAAATACTCAAGATATTTGTCTTTTCCTGGAAACTTGGGCAGAGGACAGAATTAACATAGATGATTTTCTTTCTTTTAATATTCCTGCTCAACCATCAGAGAAGGCGACAGGTCATGCCAAAGGGGGGCTCTTAATTCTTTTAAACAAAAAATTGCAATGTGATTATAAGATTTAAAATTTTGATTGTGTTGACTTGATGGGGTTGCAAATTTCATTCCAATAGAGTTTTAATGTAATTCTTATTAATGTTTATGCTCAATCTGTTCCACGAGGATCTGAGTCTCAGACTATAACATTATTATCTGATTTTTTAGATACCTTACAACCCTCATCTATCTTAATTATAGCAGGGGATGTGAATTGCACCTTTGAACCATCTGCATTGCTTAGTGGCCTAACGGTGGAGGAGGACGAATTATGGGGGATTGCACAGCTAAATGGCCACGCTACTGCCCATATTCACGAGTGGCTATTCAGTTGGCTTCCCTATGTTTAAAGTATGGCCTTAGGGCCTGTAATGGTTGTATGCCCTCCGATATAAATACCTTGTATACATTTAAACGAGGCAGATCGACAAGTGTCATTGACTAGTTTTTTTGGGGATGTGAGACTATGGCCCCTGTTGAGGGATATGAGGGTGGATTCGAGATGCGAGAATGACCATTATCCCTTGCTCCTCTCCCTTTCAGGGGATGTCTTTAGAAGAACCCTTAATACTCAATATACAGTGGTCCCTTCTCCTACCTTGAATAACACTTCTATGAAGGTTGGGTGGCCAAAGGTGATGTCGAACCCTTATTTGCTATGTGGGATTTATCAAATGTTTATAGACAACCTGACAGTTTATGAAGAACAGGATTTTAATGATATCCCTTTTCTCAGTATACATGATACCATGATCTTAAAAATGCAAAGTATCTTTTATAAAAAAGGTTGGGGCAAGATCGCGAGGTGGGGATCTGGTAAGTAATGGATGGTTTGACGAAGCATGCTCTAGGGCAAAGTCTGGGTTAAAAAAAGGCATTACGACTGGGATTTTGGGGGAAATACAACAAGCTAGATGTCTCTATAAGGAGACTCTTTCACAAGCAAAAAAAAACATGGGAAGATTCCATCTGGCAGGAATTAGTGGATGCTTCGAAATCCAATAACAATATGTTGTTCTGGGAATTGTTGTCTAAACAACAAAGAGGGGGCAGGAATACCACAAGGAATCACATCCAACCTGAAAGCTGGGTGGAACACTTCTCTTGCCTTTATGCTACAACTGATATTCCTGTGGCCCCCGGTATTTATGATGTGGGACAGGACCTTTCATCTCCGTTGGACGTGAACCTTGCCACTGACCCCATAGAAGAGGGTCCATATGACCCCGAGGACTACATTCATTTTTCTATGGAAGAAACTCTTGATGCAATTAATTCTCTAAAACCTGGTAAAGCTCCAGGACTGGATAAGATTCCAGGTGATCTTTATAGATCTGAACCAGTAATATGGACCTGGTATATAAATTCACTCTCGAATAAAATTGCTGAAGGGGGCCAAATTCCGACTACCTGGAAGAGGGCCGAAATTGTTACTATTTACAAAAAGGGTAATGTAAACCTCCCAATCAACTATAGACCGATTAGTCTCATAGATAATTTACAAAAAAACTACGTAAAACAACTTTTAGGAAGACTAACGAGTTGGGTCATTGACCACCAGATTCTCTCTCCCCTTCAGGTGGGGTTTCAACCCAGAACTAGCACAGTGGACCAGGTCTTTAGGCTGGCTGTCTTACATTGGAAATATGTAGTTCTTGCTAAGCAACCCTTGTATGTTGTTTTTGTTGATTTGTGATCTGCTTCTGACTTGGTCCCAAGAGACAACCAATGGGGAGTGTTACATAGAATAAGGACCCCTGTTAGTATAATCCAAATACTAAAGCGATTGCATGAAGACGCATACGCGCAAGTGAGATGGGGCAACAAAGGTGAACTGACTGATAAAATCCCCATTCATAGGGGAGTTCGCCAGGGCTGCGTGATGGCCCCTCTCCTGTTTTCTCTTTTTATCAATGAGGTGGTGCAGGACATGACAGCCTGCCAGAACAATGCCCCCACCTTAAATGCTCAGAAAATCCCTATCCTCCTTTTTGCTGACGATTCACTTCTTATTTCAAAGGCCCCAATGGGCCTACAAATCCTTGTCGATAGATTTAACTTATTTTTTCGGAATTATGGTCTGGAGTTGAATTTTAATAAAACTAAATTGATGGTATTTCACCCTGGATTACGGAAGAAATGTACTATTTCACTGGATGGAGATCCCTTGAATAAGGTTAGTTCTATTGACTATTTGGGCGTGAGGCTTTCAAATAAATTATACTGGGAAGAACAGGTCTGCAAAAGTGTGGGACTTCTACAGCATAGAGCAGTATCCATACTGCGCTTCTACAGGAGCACGGCCGCTAAAACTGTATCCCCAGCGATTAAGATCTATGGGTCATATGTACGAACACTTTTTCCCATAGACACAGAATGGGGAAAAACCTTTGCTACATCTGGCCCTATGTGGCTAAGGGGCAGGTAGTTGCTGTCTATTGTGCGGAGGTATGGGGACCCTATAACAGCAATAGACTAACTGTGGGTGAGAACAACTTTGCGAGGGCTCTGTTTTCGTGCCCTCCCAGTACCCCATTGACTCCAATATTTTTTGACTTGGGTCTAAAACGAATAGCTGATCTAATCATCCTAAGACCTCTATTATATTGGGTAAGGCTCTGGACTGTTCCCGAATTGGATGTATACAAGACCTCACTCCTTGAATTGTTAAGGTGCTCAGACTCGGCTACTATTCCATGGGTTAAGCATGTATCCAGTTTTGCACTTTGGGCTTAGGAGATTTTTGGGAGAACCCTCACAAACTAGAGAAATCCCACACAAAAGTTCTGAAATCTGACTATTGGTCTCATGTAAGAAATGATTATATTTGTCGTAAATCCCATGGACGATTAACTAACCTTTTTATTGATTTTAAGTGGTACCCACAGTTTGAACCCTACTTAGATATAATACCTGATTTATTAGGCAAAGGACTATGGGCCAGATGTATCAAGGTTTTTTGCATTCGCAAACGGTGCGAATGCCCGTTTGCGAATGCAAAAAGCCCGTTCAGAATGTATGAAAGACATTCTGAACGCAATTTTAAGAAATCGCACAAATAGCGATTCCTTAAAATTGCGACCCTGTTTAGAGAGTCGCAAATTCCTTATTTGCGATTTCTTAGCACATGTATGAAGCCATTCCTAAATGCGATTTGGGCATTTAGGAATCGCTATTTACCACCAGGTTGAACCATGTGCAAAATTAAAAAATGCCCTTTTGGCATGTGTACACCGTGCATGTCCCAAAAAAATGTTTTGGGGTGCAGCAGAGGGGGCCTTAGGCCCCCAGCACCCTGGGGTTTTGCATTTCCAAAATTGCAATTTCTGGTTAAGAAATCGCAGTTTTGTAAATGCAAAAAATTTGCAGATATGGGCCAACAGGCCCATAGGTGCGAAAGGGGTCAGATTCTCTATTTGCGATTCGGTAATAGCATTTGCGATTTTTAAGAAATCGCTATTACCGAATCGCAAAAATCATACATACCTTAATGCATTTCTGAAATAGCGATTTCTTAAAAATCGCTATTTGAGAATCGCAAATCAGTTGTATGATACATCTGGCCCCTATATGCTAGATTTTGCTTTGGGTCCCTGCCTTTGAAGTCTTTGACGAGTAGTTGGGGACCAACCGTCACTTCCGATACATGTCCTGTGTGTAGTGATACCCCTGAAACAGTTGAACATTTTATGTTGTTTTGTCCTGCCTATTCATCCCCTAGGTCCAAATGGATCCGCAAAATCTGTTGGGAAATTAAGATGAGTAAATGTGCTCTAGCTTTGAGGATTTTAAAAAGCCATAGGTCCAATGTACTAATTTATGCCATTAGCAAGTTTTTAGTAGCAGCATGGTATATACGCAATTTTTATGTAAGCAATGAGTTTTAAAAGAGATTGGATGGGATTTTTGATTGGGCAATTGGGTTTTAAACTAATTGTTAGCTATTTGTTTTAAACTTGGATTGTATTAGTTTATATTTTCTTTTATTATATTTTTATTGTTTGTGTTGCATTGATGGCCTGTTGACCGAATAAAGCTTGTGTTGATGATGAAGGGTGCTTCTTGTGTGTTGATGTGCTTGACTGCATGTCTGAATGTGTGCCTTGGACAGGTGAAGGGAGTGGGGTGCTGGAAGGGGTAGAGGATGTTGGAGGGGGGACGGAATGGCCAGGGAAACTGGCTGCCGTCCAAGGGGAGGCCAAAGCCTGAAAAGATCTCTGTGGTGCAGACACGGCACTGTGAATGCCATCTAGATAGGCATTTGTCTGCTGCACCTCTGATGCTAGTCCCTGGATGGCATTGACTATGGTTGTCTGCCCTACAGAGATGGTTCTCAGGAGGTCAATAGCCTTCTTTGTGAGGGCAGCAGGACTGACTGAGGCAGGGGAGGAGGTGCCTGGGGCAAAGGAGACGCCCACCTTTCTGGGTGGGCAGGCACGGCCAACTCGGTGGGGAGCAGAAGGGAGGGCGGTGATGGAATGGGGGTGGCAGAAGATGTCACAGTAGTGGAGTGTGCACTAGGGTCCGCCACCGCTGGGGAGCCCCCATCGGAAGAGGTCTCGGAGTCACTACCCCCTGTGGTAGTAGCCTCCCCGTGGAAGTCCCCTCTGCCTCCCACCTACTGGTCCCCTGGGCGTCGGTTGTCTCTGCCTCAGAGGATTCGTGGGCCGCTACCTCCCTACTTGCCGGTGCCTCAGCTCCCTCGCCTGATGTTGATGCTGTACCAAACCAACACAAGAGAACATGGATGGGGAGACAAAACCGGAAAGAGACTTGTAAATAGCTGAATGCAGGTACATAATGGCTAGACATACACCCACCCAGAAGACACACCCAACAGGCAGCACTGTTCACTATGCCCATGGCCATGTTCCTGACTACTGACCAGAATACTGCTCTACACCCATCCCCTGAAATACCTAAGGAGCAGAAGTAGGCGAAACCTGACAGAGACACCCCTACACCCTTTGGGGACCATAAAGTAGATGGACACCAGTCAAATTCCCTGCCTCTAAGCAGCATGAACCCTATTGCACACCCAGACATCCTTCCAGACTGAAGTATGGTAAATGAGTACTCACTCCCTTGTGACTTCTGTGCAACTTTCAAGTGCCCATCCAGGTCTGGGTACGCCACCACCAGGATCCGTCGCATGAGGGGGGTCAGTGCCTGACGGGCACCACTTCCACGTTGGGAAGACTTCCCCAGCTGGGCTTCACTGTTCTTTCGCGCCCAGCGCCGCAGGTCCTCCCACCTCTTTCTCTACAGTGGGTGCTCCGCTGTTTGTAGAACCCCAATGTCCGTACCTCCTTGGCGATGGCATGCCAATGTGCCCTCTTCTGGTGGACGCTGACCTAAAAGGGCGACACAGAAATAGAACACAGAGGTCAGGCACATGCACAATAGGAACAGCTGCCTATTCGTCCACTATAGGACGAACAGTACTCTCAGACATACAGGACAGTCGCACGCAGCATGCCATGCACCATGGCCAATGCTAGCTCAGAGGTGCAAACATATGTGCAATCAACACCATCCATTACACACACAGTGACCCCGAAACCCAGACTCACCTGTACCTCTGGCCGTCCGTACAGTTTTGCGTACAGGGGCAGGACCCCGTCCACTAACTTCTCCAGTTCTTCCTGGGTGAAGGCCGGGGCTCTTTCCCCTGCAACACATGGCACATCCATAGCCAGAGGCAGGCCACAGCAGTACACAGAGTGGAGTACCTGCCCGCACGAGATCAGGGAGTCAAGTGATCAAACAATGACAAACGCGCATACGTTCCGTGGCGGTGTGCACCGTCACCGCCAGCGGCGGTCATGATACGCCAGGATTCCCCATTGGTATCCATGTTAACCAATGAGGGTGCGAATTGCGGTAAACACCGCCTTACGCTATGACATCAACCGCTAGCGGTATGAGGTCACTTCCACAACGAAAGGGCGGAATAACAGTGGGGAGTCATTTTGCCATCACCTACGCATCTATAATTAATTAATATTCACAATGCAGGCACTACTAGCCACATGAAGCACCTAGGCCTCTGTCCATTCAGTATTGTACCACACATGAAATACTCTGTTCCCTCATTGTGAAGTACATGTATATCTGTCAGGTAGCTGTTATTGTAGAGACACCACAATGAACAATGCAGTGCACAAATGATGACAAGTGTGCCTATCCATGTGTCTTCATCACTCCTTTTTGTAACCCCTCGTAGGTACAGACCCTTGTGGCGAGGAAGGGCACCATCGGTGTACAGACCACTTGTGGATATGGGGACCATGGTGGAGCATTAGATCATAATCACTTACAGACTCACACGTGCAACTATTCAGGACCTTTGTGCATTACTGGATCCTGCACTAACTCTGGAAAATCGTAATCAGCATGCCATCCCTACTGAAGTGCAGGTGCTCTCCGCACTCCATTTCCTGGCCACGGGCTCATTTCAAGTCACAGTGGGCAAGGGTGCTGGTTTTTCACAGCCAATGTTTAGCATGATACTGACAAGATTTCTGAAAGCATTTGTACAACATCTGCAGTCCTATGTGAGGTTTCCCCAAAGTACTGACCTCCCTGCCATCAAGTCAGACTTCTGTGCCTTTGCCAACATTCCCCATGTCATAGATGCCATCGATTGCACACACATAGCTATCATCCCCCCAAGAGTGAGTGAACAGGTGTACAGAAACAGGAAGAACTTTCACTCCATGAACATCCAATTGGTATGTACTGCAGACCAGTACATTTCACATGTGAATGCCACGTTTGCAGGTTCAGTCCATGATTCCTTTGTGTTGAGGAACAGTAGTGTGCCACAGAAGATGGAACAACTACAGGAGGACAAAGGGTGGATAATAGGTAAGTTTGCCTGTCAGTAACCGACACATTGCAGAAAACCAGCCTGTCTGACTAAGGGTCATACCAATGATGAGTCTGTATTGCACCATTTTGTAGGAGATTCTGGCTATCCAAACTTGCGTTGGCTCCTGACACCAGTGTGGAATCCCAAGTCGGATGCCGGAAGGAATTACAATGAGGCCCGGGGACGTACTATGAGGGTAATAGAGCAAACTATAGGTCTCCTGAAGGCTATCTACATATCTCTGGGGGTTCCTGAGCCCTATGGGCCTGATAAGGTGTGTAGAATAGTGGTGGCCTGCTGCATGCTGCACAACGTGTCAGTGAGACATTTTATCCCCCCCTTGGAGGTGGAGGGTGCCATAGGTCTGATCAGCTACCTCAGAGAGGTGAGGAGAGTGATGGTGATGATGAGGAAGGGGAAGATGCCAATTCCAGAAACCAACTGATACAACTCTACTTCCAATAACTGTGTGGGACTTAAGCCTGTCATTGGGGTTACTGACTAATATTGTCAGTGTGCTCTGTCATATAGGGGGGTTTGTACATGATAGGCGATACATGGCCCTCTTCTGCATGGTACTGACTGAAAATATATGCATTTCCTCCTTGGCACCATTTGGCCACACAGGACTACCATCATGCACAGAATCGGCAATAAGGTTGTTCTCTGCCAGTTGCATCCATACTCCACTTTGTTCACAATTTAAGACAGGGGACAGTGTTACAGGTGTGAAAAGTGTTTTATTGGTAGAAGTGAGTGAATTGTGCTATTTAGAGTGATGGTAAGTCGTAAGGGTGAGGGGTCCTCAAGACCAACATGGTGGCAGCCTTGTTGGTAGTATTGATGGATCCATCTTTTCTAACAGTACTTCAATTTGCCTCTTAGCCAAGTGTTGTTGATAAATGGGTTGGATGGTTGGTTTGCATTTGTTGCTGAGTCAATTGTTGCAGGGGGCCTTGTTCTTAGCTGGGTTTCCAGTGCCATATCTTGGCCTGAGAGTCCGTTTGGGCGCCTGCTGTGGAGCTTCATGGGGTGACATGGTAGGCCCTTGGGTTTCCTGGGAGGGTAGTTCCTGGGATGTTTCTGCTGCTGGGGTCATCTGATGCTGGTTGTCCGGGGATGTTGTGGGGGCCTCTTGTCTGGTGTGGGTGTCAGACTGGCTTGTCACCAGCTGCAGCAGTGCTCCTGCTATGGTGGCCATTGTGGCAGTGTGCTCTTTCCACTGCTCCATGGCCTGTTGGTGTTGTTCCTACTGCATCCTTTGACTGTGCTCCAGGGTGGACAGAATCTGTGCCAACCTGTCTTGGGTATGTTGGTAGGCCCCCAATACCTCTGATATCACGTTCTGGGCTGTTGCATCCATCCTGTGGCCTCCCCCTGGCCCACTGCGACCCTTGCACTTGCCCTAGCCCCCTCTGCCTGTGTCCCCTGCACAGGTCTGTCAGTACCACTTGTACTGGGGCCCTCACATTCATGCCTGGAGTGGGAGGCTGTGGCCTCTGTACCTGTGTTCCACCAGTCTGTGGCCTGGGTACACTGGTGTGGGTACTCCTGCCCTGGGCTGCTGGTCTTGACTGGGCGGTAGGGGTGACAGTGGTTTCCTGGGTGTGTCTGCTGCATTGTGAGAGTCCAGGACTGTGTGAGGGGCCTGCCTGCTCATCAATGTCCAGGGATCCTTCACCAGTGTCCTGTGAGGTGCCTCTGTCTCCCTGGAGGGCAGTGGCACTCCTTGTCCCGTCCGTTAGAGTTGCATGGGTGGTGGTGCCTGTTGGGGGACACAGACATTTCTGTTATAGATGTATGATCGTTTGAGGTGAAGAGGACTGTGCTATTTTGTGCTGGTGTTACTTTCAGTGGCCTTCCAGGGTGCCTTTGTGAGGTTGACATTGTATTTAGTGCCAGTGTGGGGTTGCATTGTGGTGGGGGGTGTCGTTCCATTGTGGGTACGTGCAGGTGTGGATGACTGTGCACAGGGGGAGGGATGTGGGTCTGTTAGTGGGTTTATGGTCATGCAGGGGGGTGGACGTAGTGGCTGATGGCTGGGTGGGGTAAATGTCCTGGTGGGTGTGGGTGGGGTGGGGTGGTGCATGCATTACAGGTGTGGTAGCTATGGGGTAATTGTAGATCACCTACCCGAGTCCATTCCTCCAGTGAGTCCCTCTGGGTGCAGGATGGCCAGTACCTTTTCCTCCCAGTCAGTGTAGTCGGGTAGTGTTGGTGGCGGTCCTCCCCCAGTCTTCTGCACTGCGATGTGGTGCCTTGATGCCATGCCCCGAACCTTCCCCCACAGGTCGTTCTATCTCTTCCGGATGTCATCCCTGGTGCGTGGATGGTGTCCCATTGCATTGACCCTGTTCACAATGGTCTGCCATAGCTCCATTTTCCTTGCTATGGGTGTGTGCTGCACCTCGCACACGAATATTTGTGGCTCCACCTTCAAGATCTCGTACACCATGGTCCTTAACTCCCTTTCGGTGAAGCGTGGATGTTGGGGGGGGACATGGTGAGTGTGGGGAATGGTGTCGGGGCTGGGAACGAGGTAGGGGTGCTCTTCTGTGAGTCGGTGTGCGTGTCCTGTATGCTGGCGTTCGCTGTCTGGCTCTGGTGCTCTCTGTCTTCTTGTCCTGCTTTCGTTGCAAGGGATTGTGGGGTGTGTCTGGGGGTGTCTTATGGGATTCTGGATGTGTGTCAGGTATGTGGGTTCATACGCCTAGCCAATGTGTGCACTTCTTGCTGATGAGTCCACTTGATGTCCGTGGCAGTCTCAGCCGCCAATGGTCGTCTGGCCTCCACTGTCCGCTGAGGTGATTTGTGCATCATTATTTGGAGGGTGGGATGTGGGTGTGCTTGGCAGGGTGGGGTGGTCCGGGATTCCCGCCGATAGAGTCATGGCGGGGAGTGGTGGACTGGTGATTTTTGGCGGGGTTGGGATTTTCGTTCATTATATGGCGGGTTTCCATTCACCCCCAATGGCGAGAATCTGTTCACCGCCGCCACGTCGGTTTTTCATGCCATGTTCATAATGACCACCTAAATGCTATTATTAGGCTGTAGGTTTGTGTCACCCTGGGTGTACCCTTTCCTACCTGTCTCAGGCCTGCAATTGCAGCCTCTGTTTGCAGTTTACTGCTACTTTGACTTTGCATTGAAAACTACTTGCAACCCTTAAAATTGCCGTTTTACTACATGTTACCACTGAGGTGGGGCCTGGGTAGCTAACAGGGAAGGGTGCTGTATAAGTAAAAGGAAGGGCATGTACTTTTAAGTTTACATGTCCTGGTGCTGTAACACACAAATTCGTTTTTTTCACTACTGTGAGTCCTACTTCTCTTATACTGAGTGCCTTTTTACTAGTAAAGTTAGTTTTATAATTGCTATTTTATAAATGTCACTTAGAGAATGTAGGTATGTCTCTGCTCTTGCTGTTCTATGTGCACACAGACTGCCTTTAATGCACATCTAGGCTTTGTTACAGCTACTCTTTGTGCCGTCCTTCTTTCTGTCCATACTAGCGTGCAAACTACTTCACATATTTTAGACAACTAGTATTCTCCTTACATTGATCTACAGAGCTATCTGGTAAAAACCCTTCTCAACTTTCTAGTGGATTTACCATTGTTTCCTCAGAGATCCTTGTCTGTGAAATGTGCATTTTTTCCATAATGTGCACTTACATAAGATAAACATAAGATAAACACAACAAAATTGTGTCCTGCAAGAAAAAGTTGTTAGGCAGAGGACAGAGAGAAAGAAAGAAAGAAAACTCAACAGCCGTTGACAACTCAAAAACAACACATAAAACAGTTCACTTATCCAGTTCAGTAATACACTATCTCAAAGAAACATTGCAAGGAAAACACAGCTGCATATTACCATCAGTCAACATGTAATTCAAATACATTTATAGATCAATAACCTATTTCCTTTGTGCATATTTCAAAGTCACTTCACTGTGCTCAGGTGCATCCTGCCAATCAGATGTTCCCCTCATTATTCTCTGGGAGGGTTTTTCTTCTCTTGGGATTCCCCCCAAAAAAATACGCTTCTGACACAGGCTCTTCTGTGTGGGTTATGATCCTCCGCAAGGATTAGCCACTATCATTCAACTTAATGGTATGGATAACTTAGCTACTCCTCAGTCCCCTGTTTAATTGGCAGCTATATTCTAAGCGTTGAAGGGCCACAGCAGCAAGGCACTTTCACTACATTTCACGTTATCTGAGTCACAGATCACCAACTGTTAGTTAAATACTTTTCGCACCCTCCTAGGAGCAATGAAAGAAACACACAATACACAGCAGTTGTACAGGAACAAAATGAAATCTATTTGTAGGTGCCATAGGAGAAGAGCAAACATGAAAACTGTGTGTAATACAGACAGCCTTCTTTTTCCATGAGTGACTGTTTTTTTGGCCTTATATGAGGTACAGAAATGCAACATAAGCACACCCAAAAGGTGACAGTGCCAAACATGGGCAAGCACTGAACTGTAACATAGGCACAGTGCCAAATATACAGCAATGCAATGTAGGTACGAATGCACAAGCTGATGAGCAAAACTAACGTGGAAGTCAGGAAAAGCATAGTGACCTCTACGTGGGCTTAAAACAGCTGTTGAAACTTGTTCAGGCAAGGTCAGATTTGTAAACCTCTGCAGCTCCACGTTGCTTGTTACAGGGAGAAGTGTTTAGGTGAGACAAATATCTAAGAATGATATCTATGTAGTGCATACATATTGATATATATTTTTCTCCAACAGGTTGTATCATGTCAAAAGCAATACTACTAACCAGAAAGATGAGCAAAAAACAGCAATACACAACATTTTCACATTCCATGAGCAAATAGGTCTTGCAATTCAGGCTTTTGTCTTCTGGTTGCAGTTCTGTTTATTTCATCATAAATTTGGTATTAAAAGTTCTAGAATGCAAAAGAAACCTGGACTGCAAGACTTACTTATGGAATTGAAAGCTCTTGCACATGCAGCAATAGACTAGGTTGAACATGGAGACATCACTAGTAGAAATAGCCAGAATCCCCTACAAATACAACATTGGGAAATGTAATAACAGATACAATCCTATACAATGAAGATAGGTGAGTGTATAGAATTGTTTACAGAGTCTGATACATTTTTGAGCATGTACACAGAGTGATAGCCAATCACATGCAGTGGCAAGGGGATGCATGAAAAGCACACACTTGTCCAGAAGATAGGCTCACATAGTGTAGGAAAGTGCCACTGTTGGCATGGTTACCACCCCCACACCTTTTGTCTAATGTTGATGCCAACTTTGATTGAAAGTGTGCTGGGATCCTGCTAACCAGGCCCCAGCATTAGTGTTCTTTCCCTAAATCTGTACCTTTGTTTTCACTATTGACACGCCCATGGCACATAGCTAAGTCCCTTGTAAAAGGTACCCCTAGTACCAAGGGCCTTGTGGCCAGGGAAGGTCCCCAAGGGTTGCAGCATGTATTATGCCAACCTGGGGGAACTCTCACCAAGCATATGTACACTGCATTTGCAGCTTGTCTCTGCTGGTGAGGAGAAAAAGGCAAAGTCAACATGGCACCCCTCCCAGGGTGCCATGCCAACAAGCACTGCCTGTGGCATAGGTAAGTCACCTCTCTAGCAGGCCTTACAGCCCTAAGGCAGGGTGCACTATACCACAGGTGAGGGCATAGCTACATTAGCAATATGCCCCTACAGTGTCTAAGTCCATTCTTAGACATTGTAAGTGCAGTGTAGCCATATTGAGTATATGGTCTGGGAGTTTGTCATTACGAACTCAACAGCTCCATAATGGCTTCACCTCCCCCCTCCTCACCTAACTAGGGAAATCAGGGCTAGGGAATGATCTAGAGTCTTCAGCCCAAGAACTCAAAACACATGCAGCCATGTTGGGAATCCCTGAACTGGTGTGTGTGAAAGCTAGAGCACAAAGCAGAGCACAGGGTGAAAAAGAAGTGTTGGAGCCTAGAATAATGGCCCAACCTTCCAAGAGAAAAGGTAAGAGGACTGGGGGACCAGCCTCTGAATAGCACAAGAAACAAGACCTCTCTGCCCGGGAAGATATCTTATTCTTTGAGGGAACTGAGTTCAGGGAGCTGGAGCATTATCAGGTAGAGCTCTTGGGGCCAGGGGGACCCTCAAGGGAACAGCTGTGCTAGGGACAAAAGACTTGTCCCACTCTTGAAGGCCTGTGGCAGCAAGCTGCTGCACAGGAGAAGTGGCTCCCACACGGTCTATTGGGAAGATGGACTCCTTTACACTGAGGCCAGAGACCACAAACCTGGTGCAACCAGAAGAATGGTAGTGCCTCAGGAGTTTAGGGAGTTTATCCTAACTTTGGCCCATGAAATCCCCCAGCTGGGCATTTGGGACAAACCAAAACGTGGAACAGACTTGTCAACCACTTTTACTGGCCCAATATGTCCCAGAAAGTGAAGGGGGTTTTGTAGCTCATGTGCCACCGGTCAAGCCATTGGCAAGACAGGTGGTGTTTTGCTTGCACTAATGACCAAGCTGACAAAAATCTCTGGAATGCACTTCTCAGTTCAAAGAAGACATTTATTATTATTTCACCACTAGGTTCCTAAAAAGGAGATTATCATGTTGAAAGCACACGTTTACAAATAGTCACAGCAATGAAAGGAAAATATACCAAAATGATTCTCCTTTGCAATGTACACAGCAAATATATGTATTTATATTATATTATGCAGAGCAAATAATTAAGTAAAAATTCATCACGTAGGGCCTGCCAAGCTCTTCATCTTTTTCATGCCAGCAAGACGATGACCCCGTTTGACTGGACAGATATCAGGCATCCGACGTCAAGAATCCTGATCGAGGCCACTCTCACTCTCGCTGTTGCTCTGTGTCTTTTTATATCTTAAAAACTAGAAGGAGCTTTCTGGAAAAAAACCCTTCATTTAGCAATTCAAACATGCTGGCTAGTTTAGGTCTGCTTTGAAAATAACAAGTTGAGGTTTGGCCACAATCCCAAGGTGTCAAATCAAAACAAGGCTGTTCCCTGCATCTGAGTACATCCTTATCAACCAAAGCCCCTGGTGAGAAAAAGCACGAGAACAAGCACAGTTTACAATGCGGAAAAATACAGACGGATTTAACATGGCAGTGTCTAACGCTACAATAAAGTCAATAGGCAGCTAAACTGAATACAAAATGTAGTCTGCAACTGGTGAACACTAGACAGCTAATCCAGGTGCAAAGTAGTGGTCGAAAACACATATTTCACTACAGGTAGCCACCCAAAGGCCTCCCTCATTCCACTTCCTGTGGTGGAGGTTCCCTTTGAAAGGGTTGGTGTGGACATTGTGGGTCAACTGGAGCCACCCACAGCCTCGGGGAACCAGTACATACTGGTAGTAGTGGATCATGCTGCTAGATACCCTGAAGCAATTCCCCTTAGGTCTACTACAGCTCCTGCAGTAGCCAAGGCCCTGATTGGTATTTTTACCAGAGTGGGTTTTCCTAAGAAGGTGGATTCTGAGGTACAGACTCCATGTCAGCTTGCCTAAAACACATGTGGAATGAGTGTGGGGGTAACTTATAAATTCACCACACATACCATCCACAAACCAATGGACTTGTTAAGAGAGTCAACAAGACATTGAAGGGCATGATAGCGGGGCTCCCTAAAAAACTCAAAAGGAGGTGGGATGTCCTCCTACCATGCTTGTTTTTCATCTACAGAGAGGTGCCACAGAAGGGAGTAGGGTTTTCCCCCTTTGAGCTTCTGTTTGGCCATCTTGTAAGGGGACCACTGGCACCTCTTAAAGAAGACTGGGAGAGACCTCTCCATGAGCCTAAATAAAATGTAGTGGACTATGTGCTTGGCCTCTTCTCTAGGATTGCTCAGTACATGGAAAAGGCATCCAAAAACCTTGAGGCCAGCCAACAACTCCAAAAGTTGTGGTATGACCAAAAGGCTGCACTGGTAGAATTCCAACCAGGGCAGAAAGTTTAGGACAGAAGGACTGGCCCTTACCTAGCACTAGAGAAAAAGAGTCAGGTCACCTAGTTGGTGGACCTGGGCACTAGCAGGATACCTAAGAGAGTGATCCATGTTAACCGCCTTAAACTCTACAATGATAGGGTAGACATAACCATGCTGATGGTTACTGATGAGGATCAGGAAGCAGAGAGTGAACCTCTCCCTGACCTCCTCTCAGCTGACCCTAAGGATGGGTCAGTAGATGGAGTTGTCAGTTCAGACACCCTCTCTGCCCAATAGCAAGCTGACCTCAGACATGTCCTACAGCAGTATGCTGAGCTCCTCTCTTTGACCCCTGGTCAGACATACCTGTGTACCCATGATGTGGACACAGGAGACAGTTTACCTGTCAAAACAAAAATCTATAGATAGTCTGACCAAGTCAAAGAGAGCATCAAAGCGGAAGTCCACAAGATGCTGGAGTTAGGAGGGATTGAGCACTCTGAAAGTCCCTGGGCTAGCCCATTGGTCTTAGTCCCCAAACCTCATACCAAAGATGCAAGAGTAAAATGAGGTTTTGCATGGACAATAGAGGTCTCAACTCTGTCACCAAGACAGATGCACACCCTACACCCAGAGCAGATGAATTGATTGACAAATTAGGTGCAGCCAAATTCATAAGTACCTTTGACCTAACTTCAGGGTACTGGCAAATTAGGGTGGCACCTGAAGCAAAAGAAAAGACAGCATTCTCTACACCTGATGGGCATTATCGGTTTACTGTTTTGCCCTTTGGCTTAAAGAATGTCCCTGCCACCTTCCAGATGTTGGTGAATCAAGTCCTTGCTGGCTTGGAGTTCTTTAGGGCATCATATCTAGTTGATATTGCTGTCTAGCCCCAGCTGGCAGGATCACCTGATCCACATGGGAAGGCTTTGCAGGCCTTGCAATCAGCAGCCCTCTCCATTAAAGCATCTAAGGGCAGGGCACAGTTGTATACTTGGGCCACCTTGTAGGTGGAGGCCAAGTGCAACCCTTACAACCCAAGATCCAGCCAATTATGGACTGGGAATCTCCAAAAACCCAGACTCAAGTCAGGGCATTCTTTGGCTTGACTGGTTACTACAGGAGGTTTGTGAAGGGG
This sequence comes from Pleurodeles waltl, assembly GCF_031143425.1. Classification (NCBI taxonomy): domain Eukaryota; kingdom Metazoa; phylum Chordata; class Amphibia; order Caudata; family Salamandridae; genus Pleurodeles; species Pleurodeles waltl. The sequence goes on from NC_090437.1 coordinate 397,805,180, forward strand.
TATGGATCCATTTTGACTTCCCTCACAGAACTGACTTCAAAGAAGATGCCCAGAAAGGTAAACTGGACTCTTGACTGTCAAAAGGCCTTTGACACCCTGAAAGAAGCAATGTGCTCAGCGCTTGTTCTCAAAGCTCCAGATTATTTTAGGCAGTTCATTGTGCAGACATGCCTCTGAGCATGGGATAGGAGCAGTCCTAACCCAAAACAATGACAATGGCCTTGACCAGCCTGTTGATTTCATTAGCAGGAGGTTACTCCCTATGGAGCAGATTTGGAGTCCCATTGAGAGGGAGGCCTTTGCTGTGGTTTGGTCCCTGAAAAAGCTGAGACTATACTTGTTTGGTACTCACTTTACTGGTCAAACTGACCACAGACCTCTCAGAAGGCTATTGCAAATGAAAGGTGAGGTGGTCGATATCACTACAGGGAATGGACCTTTAAGTGGAACATAGACCTGGGATTGCCCATGCCAATGCAGATGGCCTTTCCAGGTTCTTCCCCTTAGAGAATGAAGACTCTCTTGGGAAAGGTTAGTCTAATCCTCTTTCGTTGGCAGGGGGGGTGTAGCAAAGTACCACTGTTGGCATGGTTACTCCCCACCTTTTGCCTAATGTTGATGACAACATTCATTGAAAGTGTGCTGGGATTCTGCTAACCAGGCCCCAGCACCAGTGTTCTTTCCCAAAATCTATACCTCTGTTTTCACAATTGGCACACCCATGGCACACAGTTAAGTAACTTGTAAAAGGTACTGGTACCAAGGGCCGTGTGGCTAGGGAACGTCCCCAAGGGCTGCAGCATGTATTACGCCACCCTGGGGGACACCTCACCAAGCATATACTGCCTTAGCAGCTTGAGTGTGCTGGTGAGGAGAAAAAGTCAAAGTCGACATGGCACCTCTCTCAGGGTTCCATGCCCACAAGCCACTGCCTGTGGCAAACGTAAATCACCCCTCTAGCAGGCCTTACAGCCCTAAGGCAGGGTGCACTATACCACAAGTGAGGGCACAGCTGCATTAGCAATATGCCCCTACAGTGTCTAAGTCAATTCTTAGACATTTTACGTTCAGGGTAGCAATATTGAGTATATGGTCTGGGAGTTTGTCATTATGAACTCCACAGCTCCATAATGGCTTCACAGAATACTGGGACGTTTGATATCAAACTTCTCAGTACAATTAAACCCCCAGAGATGCCAGTGTGGGATTTATTGAAAAATGCACCCAGAGGGCATCTTAGAGATGCCCCCTGTATCTTAGCTAAACTGCTAGTGCAGGACTGACCGGTCTGTTCCAGCCTGCCACTTTCAGACAAGTTTCTGACCACATGGCGGGAGAGCCTTTGTGCTCTCGGTGGTCAGAAATAAAGCCCGCCTGGGTGGAGATGCTTCACATCCCCCCTGCAGGAACTGTAACATCTGGTGGTGAGCCTCAAAGGCTCAAGCCTCGGGTTACAGTGCCCCAGGGCACTAAAGGTAGTGGAGATGCCCGCCCCCTGGATAAAGTCCCACTTTTGGTGGCAAGTCTGGCGGGAAAATTAGGAAAAACAGGGAGCAGTGACCACCCCAGCTAGGACCACCCCTAAGATGTCCAGAGCTGAGGTGACCCCTTCCCTGCAGAATCCTCCATCTTGGTTTAGAGGACAGGGACCAATAGGGTTAGGTTTGTGCCCCCACCTCCCCAAAAGGGAGTGGGCACAGGAAAGGTGTAGCCACCCTCAGGGACAGTAGCCATTTGCTAATGCCCTCTGACCCCTGTAACACCCCTAAATCCTGTATTTAATGGCTTCCCTGAACCCAGCTCACCAGATTCCCCAACATTGCTCTTCTAAACCTCCCAGGTCTGCCCTTCGAAGACACTGGTACTTACCTGCCTGCAGATCTGAAACCGAGTGCCCCCAGTCTCCATATGAGCCCATGTTAATTTTGCCTACACTTTGACCCCTGCACCTGGCCGGCCCCGTGTTGCTGGTGGTGGGTGTTTGGTGTTAAATTGAACCCCAACCATTGGACTTCATAACCCATGAAGACTTGAACTGTAAGTGTTGTACTTACCTGCAAATTGATCTAACTTTTCTTCCCCCCCAAGAACTGTTTCTGAAAATTGCAATGTGTCAACTTTTAAAACAGATAATTGCTGATATTTCAAAAATTGTATAACTTATTGGCACTCTCTAGTATCAAAATACTAAGGGCCCTTACCCAGTTATGAAGGTCTCTCTCAAACCTAACAATAACCCTACAGCTGATGAATGTCACTTCGCCTATCCCTATGTGTGGGAAGCTGTCTCCTCATATACTACATCAAAATGAGATATAATGTGCACAGAGTCCAGGAATTCCCCAGAGGCTTAACAGAGGCTAAAGTAGATAATACTAATGCTCTCTTTTGTGGTAGTATGGTCGAGCATACTTAGGCTTATCAGAGGGTACTGCAAAGCATTTATTGTACACACAAAGACAATGGCACACACTCAATGACTTAACTCCAGACCAATGGTTTTTATATAGCAAAAATATATTTTCTTAATTTATTTTTAGAACCACAAGATTCAAGTTGCAGGTAAGTACTTCAATATTTTCGTATTTTACCCCCAATCAATAAACCAGCATGTGGGATGTGGTCTCCAAGCCCACAGAACGCTGGGAAGGAGGCCTCACGCACATCCCCAACCACCATAAAAAACTTGAGCACTTCTCCTTCAGCAGCCCCTGGCTTTAAAACAGCCAGACAGCAGAGCTCCGTGAGCTCCACGATCAAGCTTGATGTCAAAATCCTTCCCATGCTGGTATCCCATTCCCAGTTGGGCCCTGTTTACATGCTTTTGGACTCATTTTACTTGTGGTGGTGAGAAAGTTACAACCAAGAGAGAGCTCTCCCCCTTGCCCAAGACCTTTTAAGTAGGAGTGGAAGGTTCCAGAACCATGGCACCCTGGCCTGGGGTGCCACATCACCTCTCTGCCCCTGCCCCCCAGGGAAGGCAGAAAGACTGATCTGGTATGGAGGTTGAAGGGGACCCAAGCCCTTGTCCAAGCGGCCACTCCACTAAAATCTCTGGTGCCTAGTGGTTGGATCACTGCTTGTGCTCCTCTATGGCAATTCCAAGCAGGGATCCACTGGGGAGGGATATCATTGGAAATGGGAGATTCTCCCCTTTCCACGATACCTCACCCACCTCAAACAGTGCTTGGGGGGAAAGCTGAGATATGCCCTCCGAGCACTGATACAGTGAAAGTAAAATGAACCCATTGGCTTGTTTTACTTCCACTTTAGGGTAATTATGTCAGTGCGCCCTGTGTGCTGATCGTCATTACATTAAAAATAACTCTTCCTGAGCAGCCCGAGTTAATAAAATAATAATGGAATACCTCTGATGCTCTGCACGGGGGGGCTTTATGTGCCTCCCCAGATTCAACCAGTGGCTGACAGATGCACTAGGAAAGTAGTACTGGGCTCGGCAACTGGCTGACACCCGCACTAAAAGATTTAAGCTGCCTTCAATTATGGTGTGTGTGACAAATAAAGTACGGTGGGGCAGTAGTTTTGTTACAAAACTATGGACTGGTTCACATTTTTGCTTCACACCACTACATTTCATTGTTAGTAAATGGTGCAGTGTTTGATTCAAACTCCTTTTAGCACTATATCTTGATGGTCGGTTTGACACAGCAATATTGTGAAACAGTGATATAGCAGCAGTATAATACTTAACAACAATACATTAACACAACAAAAAATGCAATACACAAACACAAATGCAATACAACAAGAGATCATCATAAAGCAAGACAACACAACATACCGACAAAACAGTACAGCACCACAGATTAACACACCACATAAGTCAATATATATAATAAAACATCAATATGAAGTATCCCACACAAAAAAAAAGCACACAGCATCAGTACAAGAATATGATACAGCAACATAACAACATTTGTGCTTCAGTTTATGAACACACTATCAGAAAAGCCAACTAATTAGAACAACTCATGCTAACACAATACAGCAAAACATTAAAGCAGCTCATCAATACAATATAGGTGTACACTATAACAAGAACATATTGTGATACGGCAATACAACACACCAGCACAACAATAACGTAAATATTACACAAGATAACACAGTACAGTGACCTGTTTGTCATGTGCTAAGGTATTGTTTTATTGTGGTTGTTCAAGAGTGTTTGTACTCTTATAAAATTGGGTTTTAGCATATTTTGAAAGTACTGTGTTGTAGTATCTTTGGGTCACATTGTTGTGTTTTTCTGCAATTATGTGTTGTTTCTTTCTGTTGTCATGCAGATATGTTACAGATTGTTATTAAAACTAATATAATTCCTGTCAAATACAGCACATTCAATTACATTTGCAGTGGAAAACAAATAGTTGCCATACAACGTTTTAGCCGACAACAATGTCAAGGCAATGCCTTAAATTAGCACTTTGTAAGGTGAAGGAGTGTTTTTTGGTGTAGCCTTGCCAGGTATAAATTGTCTCATTCAGACAGACACACACTTATTACTATCACTTTAAAATGTGCAGCCCTCCCACCGCTGTCGATTTTGAGTGTTTGTGCATAGTCACTCCCTGATTCTAGCTATAGTGCTGCTGCTGCTGCTGTTCAGAATGTTGAGAGTTAGTGAAACTGCTGTTTTGTCAGTGACAAATAATGTTTTCACTGCCTCTCAGTATAGGAGCAACAGGTTAGGTCTGGGCAATCTAAAGTAGTGTTTATAGCAGGAGTGATATTTTCATTTTATGAGCAATGTTTAATTATTTTTGTTACGTTATTAAATAAGATGTTTTTTATTTAACATTTTGTTGCTTATTTACAACATATGGTCATAAAGCCATATTGCTGTAAGTGTAAAGGGTTAGCTCTGCAGCACCAGCACAACACTAAACCCACACATTTTTCAAAAGTGGGTTATCCAAATATATAAATAACAAAGAAATAGTAACTCTTTGATTTCTCTGTCTTTAGACGGAAAACTTTTGCTTTGAAATAGCAATTATATTTTTAAAAAGTTATTGAAACATGCTTTCATTTCCTGCTCAAAAACTCTATTACAACTGGGGTGCCACTAAAACACAAGCATAAAATAGCGGGGATACAAGATATAGATTTACATCTGCAGATATATTGTATCACCACAATAAAGTACATTAGAAAACACAAAGAGTAGTACCATACTGCAGCGGTATAGTCTATTCACCCCCACATAAGGGATTCCATATATTATAGCAGTACATCTACCATCGTACTTGGTATCCCCCAAAAACACAAGGAACTGTAAAATGTACATCAAAACTCTACTGAATAAAAGGTGATTCCAGTAGGTGTCTTACGAGTATAGTTGCCTTTTCAAATAGTACAGCAAAAAGATTCAACAATGAAAGTCAGAGGATAGCAAATATTATGGTACAATATGGGCCTTTATTTTTGGTATCCTTCATAAATAGGTGATATGAAAACTCACTCATGAGCAAAATAGAGCAGTAATCTACTTCCCACCCCTTTCTAGAAAAAGGCCATTGTAATTGGCATAAACCTACAGGATAAGCCTTATACGCCAGATGATATTTGGTATAGTATTTGGAACTTATATCCATCTTACAAAATATGATAAGAAACCCCATAATGCAAAAACATAACTCTATTCACAAAGGTAACTTACATTTTTGAGTAAACTTTAAAAAAAAAATGTTTTCCCTATTCTGCAGAATCTCCATGTGATAACGTACAGCGAAAATCTTCATATGTATTTAATTGAAAAATAAATATTACAAATATTTTTATGTTACGATTAATGTAAATTGTTTTTATATATTTTCTTGAAATGACACACACAATTAAAAATGTTACAGCACTATTTAATTAATTTTGTGTTTAACATTAATTAATGGAAATGTTTTACATTTAAAATTATTTTTCTGCAATAATAATGGAGTGAGGTATAAAATTAATTAAAATTAGTTTAAATATTTTTAGTAAAATGTATTGTTACATTATTTCTAAAATTCCAAACAGGTTATTAAAATATTTTATGTAATAAATATGTACTATTTTATATATTTTATTTTATATTAATTTATAATTATAACCATTTTATATATTTTAATGTTAACATTATTTCCTATGGGGTTTTATTTTAAGCCTCTACCTCTATTATGCTTCATCACAGGGTGTTGCAGTACAAGTGGTTGGCAATGTGTAGAGCAAGACATACTGTAACATTCTATCACAGCCTCGGCTGATATGGCTGTGCAGTCTTGTGGGATCAAGATATGAATGCCAGAAGCCAATTCCCTACGCCACGGAAATCCTGTTAACACCTGAAGTGTAAGGCAACCCCAGGTGAGAAAAGCACTCTGGGAAAAGGGTAAGTGGAGAAAACAAAGGTTGGTGTCCTTGGGATCCCTCAAGACAATTGCATTAGACCTCCTCGCTGCCGATACCTTCAGTGTTCATGGTGTGTCTAATAAACACACAGTACGTGCTTTAGTACTAGTCCTACTAATGTATAGATCAATAGATACATAGGTTGGAACGGTAAGTGTACGTTTTTACCTAATACCTCCCACTTTCCCACTAGTATCTATTAGCTGGAACCTTGTGTATGCAGTGTGGTCCCAAGGGAGGTAAATAAAGAATGTAGGTAGATGTGCATACTAACCAAGACCTTAATAAGACAATAAGATAATACTGGTAATTACCTCATAAATAAAAAGGTAAGGTTCAAAATGGACCCAGAAAATGCGGTGGAATTAAGTCATTCCCTACTACACATTGCAAAAATCCAGCATCTCTCCATAAGAGTAGTAATGTCCCAAGGTTTGCAAAAATAATACCAAAAATTAATGGTCCTTACTTTTCCATCACATAATGGTAATAGGAGTAATGTGTTGCAGCAGTCCTTTCCTTCTTCAGCAGAGAAAATAATCACCAGCCGTAAGGTTCACAAAGTCATAGCACTGGCTGTGCGTATACATGTCCAACAATATGGAGTTTCATGCATCTTACCAACATAGATGGGCAATCGGCTATTGTTAAATCCTTCTGTATACTTTTTGTCTTTGCAGGTCCCAAAGGAGAAGGTAGTCAAGATCAGAAAACACGCCAAAATACCAGCAACATGTGGAGCAGAAACTGAGAGAACCACAGCAGCCACCGGGAAGTAACAGAGATGAGGTAGTCAGGAAAACGATCAGGTATGCATTTTACTTTAGTACAATAATTGAAGGTGAAAAACGACTTCCGGTGCAGCTTTTATGCTGCTGCACCCTAGGAGTCCACCCACAACTAGTGCTGGCTTCCGGGAGGGGCATTGATGCAGGTGAATGCTGAAACACGAGCCCGTGTCTCCTGTCTCGGCCCCCTCCCTTGTTTCTGGGTTATCGGCTGCAGCTCGCAACCCCTGTGCAGGGATGGGCGGCAGCGGCCGTGACACTACTGTCTTATTTTTCATAGTGACTTGTACTTGGAGTTTGTGAATACTAAAGAGTAGAAAACTTACACATAATTGTAAACTTACTCAAAAGTGTAATTACCTTTAGAATCTTGCTGAAGTTTGTGAATACCTAAAAATAGTAAACTTACTTAAAAGTGTAAATTAATTTTCTGAATAAGACCCCAAGTTTCTTTATAAGCATGTCCAGTTGTCAAATTAAGCAAGCATTAGCAAAACCTATAGGTCTGGCATTGTCCACCAGCCTTTTGACAATCTCTGTTTTGTCATGGTTTTTGCAAAACTTTATTGTTTAGAAAGCTGTTGGGGCCCTTATTAAGTCTAAAAAAAATCTTATGGGAAGAGGCAAAAGTGTTTTTCTCGTCTTAAAAAAGTACACAATACAATTGTACACCTAGCACTGAAAGGAACTACCTTGTGTGTGGATGTGATCTTGGGCATAACTCATAGTAAAATTAGTTAATCTCTGATGTAGGCTAACTTTGTCCCTTGATGCATGCTGAAGTGAGTGGAACCAAAATGTGAATGACACAGTTACAGACTAATGGATGAAGTCTGTCTGAAAACCACTATGAGTGACTATGTTAAGCATACTTTTAGTAAAATCAAAAGGGCCTGGCTAACAGATCCAAACAAGCATTGGCAAAGCCAATAGGTTTCGCCTTTGTTTTTTCTTTTGCATTCTATCTTAGTAACTGGATTATAAATGTTAGAAAAAGGTTATAATAATGATTGTTTTAAATTTGCTAAACTGTTAATAGTTGTTTATGTTGTGATATATGTGGCATTAATATACCAGGGTACCTTATTTAATATGGCTTTGAAGTATAGAGTATAGTAATGTATGGTTAGTAAAGTGCAGCTGCACCTGCTGCACCATTCAAATCATGCCCCTTTTAACTGTGAGGTAATAACAATTGTGACTGCCTGTTTAGTAGTAAAATAGAGGAGCTATGACAAGTTTTGGCCCTATTGCTGCTGCACCTGCTGCACCATTCCAATCATGACCTTAATGCCTGAAAGATAACTGCACTTGTGAGTGCCTGTTTAGAAGTAAAATGTAGTAATAATTTGTGTTGAATGGGGTTCCAAGAGCTTTTGGGCACAGTGCCACTGCACCTGCTGCACCATTCAAATTGTGACCCTATTGCCTGTAAGGTAACTGCACTGGTGACTGCCTGTTTCGTAGTAAACTGTAGCAATAATTTGTGTTCAGAGGGGTTATGACACCTTGTAGCACCAGTGCTACGGCACCTGCTGCACCATTGAAATCATGACCCTATTGCCTGCAAGGTTACTGCACTTGTGACTGCCTGTTTAGCAGTAAAATATAGCAATATTTGGAGTTTAGAGGGGTTCCTAGAGCTTTTGACCCAGTGCCACTGCACCTGTTGCACCATTAAAATCATGACCATAAGTGCCTGCAAGGTAACTGCACTTGTGACTGCCTGTTTAGTAGTAAAATGTAGCAATAATCTGTGTTTAGCGTGGTTCTGACACCTTGTGGCACTGGTGCCTCTGCACCTGCTGCACCATTACAACCACAAACCTAGTGCCTGCAAGATAATTGCACTAGTGGCTGCCTGTTTAATAGTAAAATATAGCAATATTTGGGGTTTAGAGGAGTTCTGACAACTTTGGGCCTGGTGCCACTACAACTGCTGCACCATTCAAATCATGACCCTAGTGCCTGCAAGATAACTGCACTTGTGACTGCCTGTCTAGTAGTAAAATATTGCAATATTTGGTGCTTAGAGAAGGTATGACTACTTTTGGCTCCGGTGCCACTCCCCCTGCTGCACCATTCAAAACATGACCCTAGTGCCTGCATGATAACTACACTTGTGACTGCCTGTCTAGTGGTAAAATATTGCAATATTTGGTGCTTAGAGGAGGTATGACTACTTTTGGCTCTGGTGCCACTGCACCTGTGGCACCATTCAAATTATGACCCTATTGCCTTCAAGGTAACTACACTTGTGACTGCCTGTTTAGTAGTAAAATATAGCAATATTTGGTGGTTAGAGTGGTTCCTAGAGCTTTTGGCCTCAGTGTCACTGTACCTTATGCACCACTAACCATGACCCTTGTGTTTGCATGGTAACTGAATGCCCGTTTCTTAGTAAAATATAGCAATATTTGGTGTTTAGAGGGGTTCCTAGAGCTTTTGGCCTCAATGTCACTGCACCTGCTGCACCACTAAAATCATGACCCTTGTGCCTGCAAGGTAACTGCCCTTGTGACTGCCTGCTTAGTAGTAAAATATAGCAATATTTGGTGTTTTAGAGGAGTTCTGACAACTTTTGGCTCCAGTGCCACTGCTCCTGCTGCAACATTCAAATCATGACCCTATTGCCTGCGAGGTAACTGCACTTGTGACTGCCTGTCTAGTAGTAAAATATATAGCAATATTGAGGGGTTTCTAGAGGTTTGGGCCTTGGTGTCACTGCACCTTCTGCACCACTAAAATCATGACCCTATTGCCTGCAAGGTAACTGCACATGTGACTGCCTGTTTAGTAGTAAAATTCAGCAATAATCTGTGTTTGGAGGGGTTCTGAGACCTTGCGACCCGGTGCCACTGTACCTGCTGCACCATTCCAATAATGTCCCTAGTGCCTGCAAGATAACTGTATTTGTGACTGCCTGTTAATAAGTCACTGAGAGAAAAGCAATTTGAAATAAAATGTCGGCCAATTATACAAATGACTTTTCCTTAAAAATGAGTGGCTGGTAATTTAAGAAACAAACACAGAAATAATTTTAGTGTTTACAACTGTTATTCATCAGAAATGTAATTATTAAGTAGTTAAAAAACACAACGTAATCGGTCCACTCGCTGCTTGCTTTATATCTGCGCTCGATACTCCATTGCAAGATGGCCGATATGTTTACACGCATTTCAACGCGAGTTGACTTGCGTTCAGTTCATCTTTTTGTGTACAAATACCAACAAGTAACCAATCACTAAACACCAGAATGTGTACTTCAAGCACGCTCCAGGAACGGCACAAGCACAACAGAAAAGCAGGAAGTGAAATGCTAGCCAATAAACAGTAAGTAAATTCAATTTACATTGGAGCGAGGTTTGAATGAACAAAAGGAGAAGTTCAGGTAAGTAAGGGGAAAAGTAGGGGCGGGTTTTAAGTCTCTTTAAAGATTTTGTTTAAGTAACATAAGACTACACAAGCACAGCACAAGCACTGTGCAGGCGACACCTAAAAAGCCGTTGATCTGGCATTGGCTACCAGCCTAGCCTTTGATAAAAAAAAAGTAAGGAAGAAAGGAGAAAAAGGAGGGAAGATAGAGATCAAAAAAGGAAGGAAGAAGGGCAAAAAAGAAATGAAGGCATGAAGAAAGGGAGGGAGGCAAAAGGGAAGGACGGCCAAAAGCGAGAAAAGAGGGAAGAAGAAAAGAAGGCAAAAAGAAGGAAAGAAAAAAATAAGGCAAGACAAAAGGAAAGATAGCAAAAAAGGAAAGAAAAGGAAAAAAGGAAGGAGGGCAAAAAAAGAAAAAAGAAGGAAAGGAAGAAAAATAAATAAAGAAGGCAATGAAGAGAGAAGGAAGGAAAAAGCAAAGAAGGCAAAACAGAAAGGAAAGAAGACAAAAGATAAAGAGGAAAGAAGGAAAAAGGAAAGAGAAGAAAGGGCAAAAAAGAAGGAAAGTAAAAAAAAGAAAAGGAAAAAGAAAAATAAGGCAAAATGAAAGAAAGTAAGCAGGAAAAAGGCAAAAAGAAGGGAAATGAAAACAAAAATGTACAGAAGGAAAGAAATAAAGGTGGTAAAAAGAAGGAAAGAAAAAAGCACAGAAGGCTAAAAAGAAAAAAAAAAAAAGGGAAAGTAGGCAAGAAAGAGGAAGAGAAGGCAAAAGAAAAATATAGAAAAGAGGAAAGAAGGAAGGAATGCAGGAAGAAAAAAGAGAAGGAAAAAGCAAAAAGAGAATGAAATAAAGTGAAAAAAAGAGAAAGAAAAAGGGAAGAAGGCAAAAAAGAAAAGAGCAGGAAAGAAAGACGAAAAAAGGAAAGGTCAAGAAAGAAGGAACAAAAGAAGGAAAGATGGCAAAAAGAAAGAATGAAAAAGAAGGCAAGAAAGAAGGAAAGAAAAAGAAGAGAGGGAAAGAAAGACGATTGAAAGAAGGTGGGATAGAGGGTTCACAATATAAAATGTTGGATACTATTCCAAGTTATAGCACACCTATATTTAACTAAAATTGCTGCAAGTGTGCTGCAAATTTAACACCATAAAATGTGGTTTCATTCCTGAACAATATTTATCAAAGCACCATTGGTGAAACCGAGTCCAGGAACACAATACGGTATGCTGTAAAATAGCAGCAGTCTACTTCAAATGGAAGTTACAACAGCATTGGAAGGAGACAAACTGATAAAGCTGGACTGTGCCTATGGTTACTTCAACTTTCGTCAATGCTTCCACCGCCGCACTCACTTCCTCTACAGTTATCTCAGCCTCCAGACTCTCCATACACTCCAGTTCCAACCACGGAAGCCTCATCCGCTGCAGAAACTCTCCTAAATCGTCATCTGGGTCTGAGGCACCAGCATTCGATACTGCCTGCAAATGATCCACCAACACTTGAAGGATATCCTTACGATTGGTAATTGTCACACCTTTGGCGTTCCTGATGTGTAAAATGGGGGGAAACTCCACTTCCTGCTTTAGGATCCACGCCAATAATTTGCCAGATTTATCCCCCTTCCTATGCAGACACTGTCTGTATGATCTAAGTGTTACCTTATCTAATGTTTCGGAGCAGCTACTAACTTTCTTGTACAACCGGAGCTGCTATCGTTCTGCCTCCCTTGTTGTTGGTGTCTGGTGCTGTAGGACCGCTAGCTTACCCTCCCATACAGTAAGTTCTTGTTCCATTTGTTTATGCACCCCACAAGCGGTGCCTATACGTACCCCTTTCAGTACGGCCTTCATGGCCTCCCACTCTGTTCCCCTGGAGTTTGCCGTGCTCCAATTCAAGTCCATATAATCTTTAAGGGTCACCGCCACCTTGTCTTGACACCCAGCATCTGCCAGAAAATCCGTAGGCTTGCGCCAACTGTGTGTTACCCTATTATCGGATCTCCATTGCAACTGCATCAACACCGGTGCATGATCGTAGAGAAACCTCCCCAGATGCTTAATATCCAACACCTGTGAGGTGTTCAGTCCACCTAAAAGAAAACGATCCAGCCGACTATGCGTGTTATGTGTCTTAGAATGACAGGTGTACTCCCTACTCTCCAGGTGTAGTTCCCTCCATCCATCCCATAGCCCTAAATTGTGCATTACTGCTACGAGGGATCTCATCATCAACGGTTTAGTACCCAATTTAGACTGGTAATGATCTTTCTCACCATCCAAAATGCAATTGTAATCCCCAGCCCATATAACAGGCGCATCCACCCGCCCCCCCAGAACCTCAGGTATATTATCATAGAAGGAGTGATCATCTATATTGGGTGCATAAGTGTTAAGAATAGTGATGGGCGCCCCGTCTAAAGTGCTCTGTATGAGTCACATCTCCCTTCTACATCCACTTCACTGTAAACATGGATAAGTGGGACCCCTGGTGCAACCCATGTTGTCATACCTCGTGCATAAGAGGAAAAGGATAAGGAGGACATCTGACCCCGCAATTTCCTAGCTAGTTTTTATGATTCCTCCTCCGTCAGGTGCCTTTCCTGGAGACAGGCTATATGAACCTTATGACGCCTCAGAAAAGAGGGCACCCTGTAGCGCGTAGTGTAATTTTTCAGTTCCCTGACATTCCATGTCAGCAGGTTAATCTGTCGACCATTACCAAGGCTTTATTATCTTCTGTTCCCCTAGTCCTCCTCCCCCCACCTCCCTCCAGAAGAGAGAAGGCAAGATGAGTACTTATTTCACTTCCCACATACATACATGTACTGCTGTTGTGAACCTCAAACACATGCAAACCTGACCAAGCCAGAATCACCAATACCCCATTGCCCACCCCGGATGAATAGTAGAACAAACACATCAAAACATACTGTATATCCATATGTGTAAATGCTGCCAGGACACCAGCCTAATCCCCAACACCCCAGTTACTAGGTCCTACCACCACCGTGGAGTAACCACCCCCCACCCCGTATGCAGTATACTTTGTGCCTGAGTACTTGCCCAATCATACTCCAATAAGCATGTTGCCCCCCGTACAATGCAAATTCAAGTAGTGCCCATTCGGAATCGTAACCATCATCCCGAATCTACAGCGCAGGTGCTTCCTGCATAGACACAGCCCCCCCAAAAGAAGGCATGACAGCAGCGTCCAAGTAAGGCCAAACAAAATCAAGTGTCCACAGGGGTCCTCTCCACTCCCTGATTGAGTGCCCTACACAGTCAATCAGCCAGTGCAAGAACCACCACAGCCATTGTACCATCCTGTTGAATCTCAATTCTAGTGTCAGCATCAACACCCTGTTCTGCGGTGCCCTCTATCTGGTTCTCCCCACTGATCCTCCAGTCTGAGCCGTCCACCCCAGACACCCCATGAGCCACCAGGCCAGTCCGCCCAGATCTACCAGGAGTAACTTTGTCCCACATCTCCAGCCATCTCCAAACCTCCTCTGGGTGTTCAAAATAGTGGGACTTGCCCCCAGAGAGCACCTTCAAGCGTGCCGGATACAACAACATATATCTGATTTTCATGGCATAGAGCCTGGCCCTCACCTCCGGAAACCCCTTTCTAGAGTTCGGAACCTTGTTCGTATAGCTAGGATAAATGGAAATTTGGCAATTCTCAAAGACAGCCTTGTCAGGTTCACGGGCCGCCCTCAGGATACAGTTTCTGTCTTTGTAATTCAAAAGACTTGCAATGATAGGCCTCGGAGGCGCCCCGGGCCGAGAAGGTGCCGCTAGAGCCCTGTGAGCACGCTCCACCACAAACACATTGGACAGCCCGACCGGCTGCAGAACATTTCTCATCCAGCGCTCCACAAAGCCTTCCGCCGTGGCACCCTCTGCGAGTTCTGGAAACCCAAGCAAGCAGACATTATTCCAACTGGACCTGCCCTCTGAGTCTTCCAGTCTTGCCTACAGCATCCCGACTGTGGAAGTGACCTGCACCATCTGTTTTCGCAAAGCACCCACCTCAGTCTGCAATTCCGTAATGGAGCCCTCCGCCACTTTGAATTTATCAGAAACTTTTCAGAGGTCCGCTCGGAGGAGATTCACCTCCACCGCCACCGTCACTATCTTCCCCTCGATGGCTACCCTGGAACCCTGAATAGCTGCTATAAGTTCTGCTCGTGATGGCTCCTCCACAGTCACTGGCACACTCAGAACATCTCTGGGTCCCCCAACACAAGTCTGGCGTTGCAGCAGATGCACCGTCGTGGTGTACTGCTCCATGGTGTTCCCTTGCGACGCAGCCATTTGCCGGTGTCGCCCCATCTCACCGTCAACCATAAAAATAAGAGGTATCGCTGCCGCGCCTGACCCAAAGGGGGGATAAAGTTACCTTAAAGCTGTAGCACCCTTCAAACAATCCAAATCAGTTGCTTGGCTCCATAAAGCCCTCAACTATGGGACGCCATTATGTCCCCGCCTCTGTGCATTCAGCCCGGGACTCAGGAGATCCGGGCGTGCCCCATAGGCTCCACACTGTATGCCCAATACTCCTTCACTCAATGGCGACGCGCCACTAGGCCCATGCTCACTCAAGCCAGCTCTCCAAGTGAGGAGCCTTGGTCTTCCCCCTATGGGTGCACCTCGATCCACTTGTCCGCACTCCAGCTGCTCCACCGCAGCCCCAACTTTACTGGTTCACTGCAGTTCGCCCGGGCCCAATCACACGAGCCGGGACCCTCTTCTCATGCATAGCGGGTTGCGGCTGCACTGGCCCCGGCGGTAGGGCTACCCACATCAAAGAGCCAACGGGACCGCAATTTCACCTCCAGGGACCGTCCGACCGCCAACACAAGTCCAAAAAAGGGCAGAAAGTCCGCCAGGGACGAGCAAGCCAATACTTCCCCTAGCTCCGCCTGGCCGCACTCCACGCGGCCTGAGACGGACTTCTCTGCGCCACTGAAGTCAGAGATCCGGGAACCCCAGAAATGGGGTTACGGTATGCCACTATGGTTAGGACACCTTCCCCTGCCGAGGGGGCCACCTAATGTCGCAGGCACCCCAGGATTGTAGCAGGATTGGGCCGGGATGACGGGAGCTCACTAGGAGCACGTCCCACCGACCATCTTGCTTGGCCACGCCCCCGATGCTGCTGTTTTTTTTCCTCAAAGAGTGCTCTGAGGCCTTCCAGACAGATTTCAGTGCCATTGCCCTGACCCTAAAACATGTCATATTGGCTCACACCTAATTGGCCAACCCTAACTTAACGGTAAGTCTCTATTATATGGTACCTATGGCATGTATTTAGAGCATCACCCCAGGGATTGCAGCACTGGTTGTGCCACCTTGTGGGTGACCCGAGCAAAATAAGTCCTGCATTCCACCATTGCTGAGTGGAAGAGCAGTTTTAAAACTGCTAGCCCAACTTTGCTATTTAAAACCAATGGCAAAGGCAAGTCACCTCCTTCACTATGTGTAAGTCACCCCTATGGCAGGCCTAATGAGTCTTAAAGGCAGTCTGCAGCATACTGCTTAGGCAGAACATGTTTTTTACATTTAAAAAGACAAAACTGTCATTTTTACTGTAGAAAGTCTTGGTCACCCAAATGTGGTACAGAGTTACAAGCTGGCCTCTCAGCTGTGTTAACTCTGGAACAGTGCGACCAAAGTGGATACTCCAAGGCAGTGATTCCCAACCTTTTGACCTCTGTGGACCTACCACTTTATCATTACTGACACAAAGACCCCACTGAATCCTTATTGAAATCTGGGGACTCCCCACTGAGTCATTACTGAAAGCTGTGGACCTAATTTGTAAATATAATTTCGGTTTCTAAGCAGTCGCGGGCCCCCTGAGGAGGATTCACTGACCCCCAGGGGTCCCCAGACCACAGGTTGGGAACTACTGCTCCAAGTTATCAAACAGCTTGTTACATTAAAGATGACTTCACACTCAAGTCATAATTAATGTAGCAAGTTGTGGTGTGCAACTTTTACAAAGTTGCCAGACAGCTTTCTGCCCTCATGGGGAGACATGCTAATGATACAATAGGGGCATGCTCTGGGAGAAGGTTCTCTCGTTCCTGCAGGAAGCCAAATGGTTGTTGGCTGAAAAGGCAAGCTTCAACGGAGAAGCCGCCTTTGAAGGGCAAAGGGGAAACACTTAGGAGAAGAGCTACTCTATTGTTTAGGCATACAGGGTAGCACTTGGGACAGGAGAGGGGAAACCAGTTCTCAAACCATTTTTAAAGGGGCGCGTAGCCCCCTTGGTAGCCACACCTCTGGGTTGGGCTAGAGAGATCAGGATGCCGAGAAAGGGGTCTCACCATGTTGGAAGTAGGCAGAATAGTGCATCTTGGGATAGCCAGATGCCACACTTTGCAGGAAGTGGTCATCAGGTGGGCATTCTTCTTAAAACGTTATTATTAGTAATAGAAGATAAAGAGATGCCCCTTACTGAATGTCACTCAAAGAAGGGCCTATTTCAAAGAGAAGATTACGTTAGCCATAGGGAAGAAAACCCATAAAGTTAAATTTATTTCAGGAAAAGAGCATATCACCAGCACTACAAATAAAACATGAAATCAACATTTGCTTGTCACTACCAGGACAGGTCCAAAAAAGTTAAATAAATGATTAGCCTTCACTACTGAATTTACAACAGAAAGTCTGTCATATGCAAATTGCCTTACAATATAAAATACCAATACAAATCAAATTAATTTTCAGACGACATTTAGCGCAGTCTAAAACATAATGCAAAAATATCAACACATCATCATAAAATTTCAAACCATAATTTTAATGGAACCGCTTTAGCCCTTCTGTGACGCTGTCCCGAGCATGGGTAGGTGTCTATACTACTGGCAACTGTATAAAGATGCTTTAAACCAATCGCATTAGTAGACATATCTTGGAAGTCCATTGTTCTTCCCAGAGCTTTCTCCGGAAGTCAGAGAAAGCATATCAAATCTAGTGGGTACTGTACGTAACTGATATGAGTATTAGCTTTATGTCAGGTTGGCAAGCAATTTCTACGATATGTTTTCCTAATTATTTATATAATGCAATTATCATTTACTATATGTAGAGCAACTTAAATGATATTACTGAGCTAGAATTTAGCTTTGAGTTGGCTTGATCTTTTCAGGGAGTACACCGTACAAAATGTATTGAGCCAGTTTGAAAACTTGCATGTATTAAATAAATAGATGAAGATAGTCAATGTACACGTTTGAAATTATTTTGAATATCTTTCAAAAAGTTTATAAATGTAATATCATTTGAAATTGTGAAGGACAGTGTGTCCAGAAGAGTGCTACATGGATAATAGGTGGTGTTATTAGCAGAATAAACTGTAGATATTTAATTCTGAATCAAGAGAGCCAAATGTTAGTGCCTTGAAGAATTGGAAAGTACAAAAATAGGAATTCGAATTTAAATAAAGGTGTGTGGGTGAGGGATTACCAATCAATGTTATGACACACTTGCCTTTGATATTTTATCAACAGGACTATTTCATTTGCTGACCACCAGTGTCTCTGCTTCAGAATAAGGCAATTGGTCTTGGTGTGCCAAAGGATCTGTAATAGGCACTATTGATGGCCTGCTTGTGCTGGTGAAAGAGATGGTGCCTGTTCCGTGGATATTAAACGTATCAGTGCTTTTCGAACCCGTAAACCATGTGTAGTATTTCTGCGTTCTCGTGACTCCTGTTCTACGTTTCAAGCTCGTGATAGAGAGGAGCTCGAGACACTCGGAGTCAAGAGGACGGTTGAGCCGGTAGCTGCGACATCGCAGCGGTCTATATGTTGATTAAAAGATCTTTACCTTACCTACACTTGTAGTCATGATTACTACAAGTATTTCTGGCGACGAGTAGACCGCTGCATCGGACCCATTTTCCTCGTCAAAACCAAGCAGGAAGTACAGCTAGTAATAATAACGTCAATCTGAGCTCATGATTGGTTACTTATTTTTGTTTTCAAGAAGAGCTGAAGCAGTTACTTTGAATTTTTGGTCCAACTCTGCCATCTCACGGAATTAAGAGGTACTGCACTTTGAATTTAAGAAGGAAAATAATTTTTGACAGTTCGTTTTTTTTGTTTGCTGCTTATATTACAAGGAAACTTCAGTGTTCTTTTAACTGTGATCTGCTGTGGATCTTATATTGATACTGGCGTAAAAGTAAAGAAGGTTAAGTAAAAATTGTGGCTGTGTTTCTTCAGCTTTCATTGTCTTCTGCGTCACACACCCTGTGATATTACTTACCTTCTGCACTTGTACTGTTTTAAGAATGCAGTCTGTGAATCCACCTCCATTTTTTTTGGAAACACCGGGTAACCCTCCAATTCCATGGAAAAATTGGTATGATGCATTTGAGATGTACTTAGGAGCAATTGGTGCAGCATGCTTCCGTCCTGAAAGAAAAAAAAATATTTTACTCCATTCCTTGGGATTTGAAGGGAGATCTGTTTTTAAATATCTTCCTGCCTTGGTATTGGAAGAAGGAGAAGAGATTGATGAGTATGCAGAAACAGTAAAAAAATTGGAACTGAGGTTTGACATACAACCCAGTTTAGTTGTTATTAGACACAAGTTTTTCAAAAGAGAACAAAATCCTGGTGAAGACGTGGATACCGTTGTATCAGCACTGAGAAAACTTGCAGCTGATTGCCAATTTCAGGCGTTTAGTGACCAGCTGGTCAGAGACCAATTTATTGCTAAATGCACGGACAAGACTATCCAACAAAAACTTCTTTCTTTGAGCAATCCGTCACTGGATGAGACATTACGATTGGCAAAGAGCATTGAGACGTCTAAAGTGTCTGTGAAGGAACTGGAAACCAGAACAACAGAAAATATAGGATTGGTGAATTCTCAGGATGGAAAAATGTTAAAGTCAACTAAGACTTTTTCCAAACCATTTTTTAAGCAAAGCAACATTTGTTTTCGGTGTGGTAATCTGAACCATATTAAGAGTGGCAGAGGATGTCCTGCTAAGAATGCCACATGCAGGAAGTGCAACAAAGTTGGACACTTTGCCAAAGTGTGTCAGAGTGGCACAATGAGTGTTGGTTATCAACAGGGTTCAGGGAGGTTTCCAAATGGTTCAGGGGTGGCGTATGTTACAGAAGTAGATGATAATGATGTAGATAGAATCCAAGAAGAATTCAGAGACATGGTGATGATTGTCACAGAGGATCACATAGTAACTGGAGATCCTACTAGGTGTGTGGATCCTTATGTTGAAATTGGTGTTGGTGACAATGTGATCGAACTTTTGGTGGATTCTGGAGCTCGGATCACAATGATTACTCAAGAGCTGTGCAAGGAGGTTTGGGGAGAGAGAACTCTCTGTGCACCTGACAGAGCACCTGTCTCCTATGAAGGGAGAAAGATTGAATTGGCTGGTTATTTCGAAGATGTACTTGAGTTCAAGGGAAGAAGAATATTTGACAAAGTTTATGTGGTGATAAAGGGACTAAACATTTTAGGTTGGTTCCATCAAGGTTTATTCCAAATGGTTTTGAGGCCAGGCACTAAGGAACAGGTATCTGTTGTAGAATCAGGTGATTATGCAGCCAGTCTGATAAAGGATTTTCCTTTGGTGTTTTCTGAAACGTTGGGCACCATTGAAGGATTTGCTCATGTGATAAAAGTAAAAGAAGGAGCCATTCCAGTGAAACACAAATTTAGGAGTGTACCATTCAGTGTGAGAGACAAATTGGAAAAGGAGTTGAAGGACTTGTGTATGAAAGGTATCATTGAACCTATAGATTCCTCTTTGTGGTTGTCTCCCTTGGTTATTGCAAGGAAGAAAAATGGCGATTTGAGGGTATGCGTGGATTTGCGCAGTTTGAATAAACATATTTGGGTAGACTCGCATCCTTTACCTAATATTACGGAAATGCTGGCTAATATTGGTGAATCAAGATGGTTTTCCAAGTTGGATCTAGCTACAGCATATTATCAGATTGTTCTAGACCCGGCCTCAAGGCATCTTACTGCTTTTGTTTCACCTTTAGGCACATTTCAGTATTGCAGGATGCCTTTTGGGTTAGCCTCAGCAGCAGCTGTTTTTCAGCGAGTAATGTCTCAGATGTTAAAGGACATAAAAGGGGTAGCTGTATTTCAAGATGATGTGTTGATCCATGCAGCGTCCAAAGAGGAACATGATCACATTGTAAGGAAAGTGTTAAGAATCATGCAGGAGAAAGGAGTGGTTCTAAAAAGTGAAAAATGCCACTTTTTGCGTAATAGAGTCTAATATGACATGTTGTTTCTGAACAAGGGATTGAACCCAAACCAGGGTTGGTCAAAGTGATTATGAATGCTTCTCCACCATCAGACAAAACAGGATTGAAGTCTTTTATTGGTTTGTGTGAATTTTATTCACGGTTCATGAGTGATTACGCTACTAAAACTAAACCCTTAACGAATTTGTTAAAGAAAAATGTTGTTTTTGTTTGGAGTAAGGATTGTCAGGAAGCGTTTGAGTGGATTAAGTCACAACTAGTTGGGCCTAAAATCCTGAAACCTTTTGATCCAGACGTGTAGTGTATCATAACTGTTGATGCAAGCAGTTTCGGTGTGGGTGCTGTGTTGACTCAGGTGAAAGAAGGTACGGAAAAAACTTTGGGATATGCATCAAGAGTTTTGAGAGGGTCTGAATTAAACTTTTCTGTTATTGAGAAAGAATTGTTGGCATGTTGGTGGGCTATAAGGAAGTTTCATCCGTATGTCTGGGGAAACAAGTTTGTGTTGTGCACAGATCATAGTCCTCTTATTCCTATTCTGACTGGAGACAAAATCAGAGAATCAACACCTCGCATTTGTAGATTGGTCACAAAATTATTGCAATATGATTTTGAAGTCCGTTATGTTCCAGGTAACAAGAATGTTAGAGCGGATTTTCTATCCAGATTTCCTCTGGTTGAGGATGTGAGTGTTGGTGAGGATGAAGATGAAGATGATGTTGATAATTGTTTTATAGCAGCTGTTGATCTGGAAGATATGTGCGCAATAAGTGAATGTGAGTGGAAAAGGGAATTGGCGAAAGACTTGGTGTTGGCTCAAATTGTGAAATTTATAAAAGAAGGGTGGCCCAGAGAAAGAAATGTACCTATTCAATTTCAAACTTTTGTCAAGGTGTCAGGTGAAATGTCAGTTGAGGATGGCGTTCTGATGAGGGGTGCGAGATTTGTTCCCCCGGAGAGCCTGAGGAAAAGGATAGTTGCTGCTGCGCATGGGGGACACTTGGGCAGGACACTTACCAAGCGCAGATTACGTGAAACGTTTTGGTGGCCTGGAATGGACCATTGTGTTGATGTCTGTGTGGATGAATGTGTGATTTGCTACAGTTGTGAAAAGGGGCTCAAGGTGAGGACTCCGCCGTTACAACCTATTGAACTACCCGCTAGGCCGTGGGAAAAGCTGGGAATTGATCTTATTGGTCCTTTCTATGCTTTGCCAAGTCCATGTAGATTTGCTGTAGTCTTAATTGACTACTATTCTAAGTGGCCTGAAATCAAGTTTATAGGTGAACCCTCATCAAAAAATGTAATTGAATTCTTGAGAGATGTATTTCTACGGGAGGGGTTCCCTTCGGCCATTGTTTCTGACAATGGTGTGCAATTTGTTAGTCAGGAATGTAAATAATTTTTACTAGAAGGTGATGTTAAACACATAAGGAGTTCACTATATCATCCTCAAACCAATGGCCTTGTAGAGCGCATGAATCGAGTGTTGGGGAATTGCGTACAATGGGCTATTGCTAACAAGTCAAATGTTCAAATTTCTGTACGTACTATGCTTTGGTTTTATCGCACAACCCCCCATTCTTCTACAGGTGTTTCTCCATTTGAACTGTTGCGTGGAAGGAAGCCATCTTCAAGGATCTGTCCCGGTTGGATGTCTAAGTGGGTGAAACAAAGTGATTTGAGTGTAATTGATGATACTGTCAGAAATAATGTCCGGAGGGCACAATTAAAGCAGAAGGAATACTTTGATTTATCAAAGAGGGTCTACTCCCATGAATTTGAAGTAGGGGACAAGATTAGAATCAAACTTCCTGTTCACAGGAAGAAAGGAGAAAAGAGATTTTCAGAACCCTTGATAATTGACAAAGTATGTGGTAATGCTGTTAGGGTTAATTTGCGGAATTGGTGGAATGTTGACAGGGTAGTTAAAGTCAAGGAAATTCCTAATAAAATGTGGAAGTCTGATCATTCTATGGAATCTCTGAACAAACCATCTCACAGTGAACCAGTTACTGATTAAACGAATCCAACGGATGTTGATAAAGTCGTTTTTGAACATTATGTACGCAGGAGTGGCAGACAAAGAGTGAAACCTTTGAGATACCGTTAATTCCGTGACATGTATTTGAGTTATGATTTTGGTTTCATCTTTCTTCATAATTTGTATCTTTAAATTTATTTTTATTTATTTTGTTGTTATTGTTTTTCTGTAGACTGTTATCTTATTGAGTAATGGTTAAATTGTTATTTACTCGTTTGTAAGGGAAGAGGATAATGTAGTATTGCCGCGTCCTCGTGACTCCTGTTCTACGTCTCGAGCTCGTGATAGAGAGGAGCTCGAGACACTCGGAGTCAAGAGGACGGTTGAGCCGGTAGCTGCGACATCGCAGCGGTCTATATGTTGATTAAAAGATCTTTACCTTACCTACACTTGTAGTCATGATTACTACACCATGATAACCTCTTCATTGGCTGAGTGACACCAGACCATGAGGATCTGTCCTAGCCTGACTAAAATGTTTTGGTTCAAATCTCTTTTTTGTGAGTAGCCCTTTCCCTTTTTGGTGTTAGCCAAAGGCAATGAGCTGTCTCGTTTTCTAATTATATGCTTACCTCAGTTTATTTGGATTTTTCCCCCTAACTTATGCACATGCCACAATTATCATTTCTTGAGGCATAAACCTTTGCCAATACCCTAGGAGAACATTTCTCTTCCAGGTATCCTCTATACCTTGATGATTAGATGTGCCAAAATATTCTGAAACTCACAGACTGACAGCCTGATTCACAAAAATCAATCAAAAAATTAATTTCATACGTTTCTTCCTAAATTGGAAGTTAATTTCTGCCTTTTTCCAAATCCAACAAAATTTCGAGGAATATTCCTGGACAGCTACAAGAGTCAGAGTTTTCCCAGTATTATTCCTTTAGTTCTTTTGGGAATTTCATTTTGCATGAGCAATTATACGTAAGTATATTTGTTCATTCAAACATCCACTAACGCAAAACCTTGACAAAACCCCTCTTCTGATACACCCCACCAAGTTAAGGGTTGTTCCCTTCATTTTCCGTTTCTGTATGCAGACTTAATCCTGCATGTGATAAGATTACATCTCTGCATTGAGGGTGAGAATGTGCCTTGAAAATGTTTGAGATTGCCAACAATACTAACATTGTATGACAGAAAAAAGCAATACATTTCTTCACTGTGAGGTTGGAACTGGCTATGTATAAGGAAACAATGGATGGTGAAGAAGTAGGAGTCCATTTGGATAGAGCAATGTCAATTTGTCAAGGAAGGATAATATAATGTTGTATTTGAGGGCGGAAGAAAACGGAGTAAGGGCTGTTTGGAATATGTATGTGTATAAAATGCTCAGCATGTTTATGACATCCATTGAGTGGCTTGTGATCTGTGTGTGTGTGATAGAGAGATGCTTGTGTGGTGTTGTGAATATTAAATAGAAAAGAGAGTATTATCGGCATAGGTTAAATATAGCATTTCCTATTTAATGTATAAAATATGGCGTATTTAAGTAAGTTCTGTGAGGGAATTCTATAGAGACAGTTGTTCCGATGCGTCTTTACACTACTATATTCTGTTCTCGTGAGCTATCTACAGAACGATTTTAAACCTGGATATGGCGGTGTCATGAAAAAAGTATAGTTTATACAATGATAATCCAGAGTCTTTATTACAGTGATTTAGGGAGAAAACTCACGCCCTTCCTACTTAGAAAGGTAGACAATGATGACGCTCATAAAATTCGAAAATGATCTGGAAAGCACACCATATAGGGTGCCGAAACTATCTTTGAAAAACTTGATACACACTGTTGTGCAATGTTAAGATGCCCAGAATATCCCCAGATAATGTATATTGGGGTCTTTCCAAGGGTGGTATTCTGTTACCCATCATTAAGAAATACAAGGCAGTGCAGCTAACAACAGTGAATGACTGGGTCTTTGCCCCTCTTTGTGACTCTGATTTTTTTGATATGTAAATTGTATGGTGGAACAGCAAAGACCACAATGCCTGTGGTTACACAGTAAATAGTTGTGGAACAGCAACGATCCCTTTGCCCCACTTTCCTTCTGAAACTGCCATATCTCCTCACCCAATAACCTTGCATCCCTGCCAGCAGGTAGAGGTAAAACAAACAAGCATTTGCAATGCAACGGGTCTCGAGTCTGCTCGAGTTAGAGCTATTAGCGTTATAAACTGCTAACCAGACTTTTCTTGTCACATAAACTGAAAATGAAAAGTAAAACAGTTTCACATAAGCGAGCCAACGGCTGCCATGAGCGCGAAGCAGGCACACAAAAGGAAACAGAAGTTCACTTGCAGTTAAACGTATCTGCAAAAGTGCAATTTTCCATGTAACCGTCAAAAATGCAGGTATCCATGTAACTGCCAAAAGTGCAATTATCCATGTAACAGGGTTGATGTCATGCAAAGCACACAACTACTACCAATCGAGATCGCGCTGCCTACGTATGAAAAGAAAAAGTAGTCCAGAAACCATACGGAAAACATGGAGCCTCATATGTTTTCAGTAGTTGCCCGGTGCATGCATTTCACTAATGAAATTAAGCGAATTTTAAAAGGCAAGCCCACAAACCAACCAAACTGATGTGCGTGACATAGGCCTGGTTAAAAGCCACAGAGAGGTTACAACAGGGACAGAGCACGTTGACGTTGAGTGCTCGACCCTAAAAAGGACTTCAGCATAGGGAAGGGGGCTGCATCATAAAAAAACACTACAAACAGTGAGGACAAGCCTTTTATTTTAGTCATCAAGGGGCAGAGTTAGGGCATTGAAAAAAATAAATGACCAAGAAAAGAATGTTCGGAGACCAGGAATTAGGTGGGAGGTGTCGAAGGATGTCGAAAGTGCAAGGGAGGGTACCGCCTAGGCAGAGCTGGGTCCAACTGACCAGGAGACTGTGGAAAAGAGCACAGGAGGAGCGAGAGAGTGTCTCAGGGAAGCCGGTTGAAGCCAAAGACCCAATGAAAACCTGGTGTCAGAACTG
This sequence comes from Pleurodeles waltl, assembly GCF_031143425.1. NCBI lineage: Eukaryota > Metazoa > Chordata > Amphibia > Caudata > Salamandridae > Pleurodeles > Pleurodeles waltl. The sequence goes on from NC_090437.1 coordinate 397,831,053, forward strand.
GTGGAAGCTCCCAGAGGACTTGTACAAGTCAGCCACAACTCAGGAGAGGTATGACAGTGTGGTGGGTGATCCGTAAAGGGGCTCAGGAGAGTCAGTAAGACAGGTGGGGATTGTAGTATTCTTTTTGGTTTAAGTCTTTATGTTTTTCTTTGGGTGTCTTCTATTTCATGGTGTGTTTCCTAAAGCTCACTGTTGCTCTCAGGTATGATATTAATATCCTGATCAGCTCTAGGAGAGCATACCTGTCTCAGAGGAAGCCTCTCGTTTCCCCTGTGTGCACATAACTACACCACTGCATTAAACTGAACACTGTATCATATCTGGAGAAGGGCAAATAGATAAAAGGGCACAGCCATTGAGAAACCTATCTTCCTAACACTCCCTTCAAAATAAAACCCTACCCCAGGCATGAGCACCTCTCTTACATAGGAATCCCTTCCTTATTATATCAGGATCTCACGGCTGTATGGTGAAGGATGAGACAACCAGCTCAGTAGGCTGTATACTTACTGCATACTTTCTTGTTTCTTCGAGGGTGCTGGTGGTGGCAAACCCCTCCCAGAACCTGGGGAGAGAGAAGGAGAAGCACGTTACCACCCATTGCCACATCTAGATGATCCCAACCTTGTAACCATGCTATACGCCTGCTGGAACATTTCTCTATACTTTGTTCTGTTGATATGTGTAATCAATAAAAGCCAAAATACAAAAATCAGATAAGCCTCGTAAGCCGTATTCCCACCCGTCCCTCCTACAGGTGGTGTCAGAAGTGGGATCTGCGTAAATGGAGGCTATGGTGTCCCGAATGGCTGAAGACCAACAACATTTGGAGAAGGTTATGAAAAAGTTTCTATCTGCAGCCACTGAAGACAGAGAGACTTTCCAAAAGGCCATGACCACTGAGGAAGAACAGATTGACAAGGTGGCACAAACACAGGATGCAGCCATTGGCAAACTAACTAATGTGTTGGGCCAGCAACGGGGCCACACAGCTTTACCTTCCGTAGTGCTATGAAAATACATGGGTTTAGAAGACGCCAACTTCTTCTTCAACAATTTTGAACGCCTCGTTCAGGAGGCTGCCTGGCCCGAGGATAGATGGGGCCAATATTTGGGACCCCTGCTTACAGGAGATCTGCAAACCGCCTATCAGGCTGTAAATCTCCGAGAGATTACCCCCTATGTGGAGATAAAGAAGAACATCTTAGAGTGGTTATGTCAAAGCCCAGCTCACCTGAGTTCTTGTTCAGTTCTGATGGAGGTTGAAGACAATCCGACCCCACCCTGAAACTGCTTGTTCCAGCACACTAGTTTTTAAAACAGTGCACTAAGAACAGAAGCTCAAGGGAAGGGGGGAAGTGGATAAAATAAAAAAGAGAGACAACACCGTTCTTGCGTTTCCACTGTTGAAGTGCTGCACAAATCTGCGGCCCTTTCTGACTTCTGTAGAAACTGGTGCCTAATGAAACATAAACAAAGAACAGATAAGTGCAACCAATTCCTAAATGGGTTCCTGACTATCCCTTTATTTATTAGAAATTCTCTTCTAAAAGTACCTCTTGGATCCTGGTCTCTAGTTTCCAGGTTTGGAATGTGTTACTGCTCTGGGATGTGTTTTCTATTACTGTAAAGCTTCTAAAACATTAAACAAATACCGTTATCAGAATTACCAATATCAAACATTCATCATAATATAACTAAAGCCTAAATTCCCAATAGCAGACTCACTTTTCCCATATTTCCAGAATCTTTTATAAAACAAATACTGTACTTTTACATCAAAATACAGCATGTAATTTGTGCAAGTCCTTGATTTACTGTTTGCCTTGCTGTTAATGGTTTCCACTGTTCGATTCTTAAAAGTTCCATGAGAAAAAACAATGTTTGCTTCACAAAGTTCTGCAAAATATTCTTGTAACAAAGAGTTTGAATCACAATGTTCGTGGAAGGTATTTCGTTTCAAATTGTCTATACATGAATCCAGAAATTGTTGTCAAAGTTCTTTCAGGTAATAAAAGGTTTTGCACTTACTTGTTGCTGGCAAGAGATACTGATCAGTCTAACCTTGTCTTCTTTCTCTTTTGCAGGTTACTCATAGGAGAGAGGCTGAAGCAAGGAGGAACCGGAAACCGGAAGAAGGAAGAGCCAGAAGCTGCGCCCATTGAAGTCAATGAAAGTCTGTAAAGAGCAGGAGTGCCAGCGCCAAGGGATCTGTTCTCAGGTAAGCGGGAGGTAGACGAGCACAAGCACTGGGTGAGGCTCGGGGGATGCCTTTTATAGACAGGGCTGGGTGTGGTTTGAAGGGCTGGGTGTGGTCCTCACATGCTGCACATGTTCTTGAAAGGTGTGCAGAGTTTCAGTTATTATACAAATGAGTTGGATTAACACATGGCCTAGGGAGGAGTATTTTAAAGAAGCCTTGGTAAAAGCAAGGCCCAATGTGTAAACAAAACAGCACATTAAACAACATACACAGAAGCCTGGGGGGGGAAGGTGAGATAACAAGAAAGGCTTTCAATAGTAAGTTTAAAAGGGAGCTATTACAGAACCCACTAGTGCAGTGAGAGGGGACATGCTCTTTGCTGTGTACAAACCCTAACAGTTGCCCCCCTCAAAGGCCCTCCTACAGGACGGGGTTTTCCTGGATTTTTTAAATAAAACCGTCTAATCAGCTGTGGGGCATGTACATATGATGCTGGTTCCCATGAATTCTCAGATTCATCATATCCTTTCCATTCTACTAAATAAAACAGACGTCCACTAATTCTTTTTGAGTCTTTTATGGTTTTCACTTCATATTCCAGATTTCCCTTAATTGGTATGGGTGGAGGTGGTGGTTCAGGTCGGGTTTTTGAGTTGTACGGCTTAAGCAAGGACACATGGAATGTAGTATGTACTGGATATTCTTTTGGTAAATCTAATTTTACTGTTACCGGGTTTACTATGGCAGTTATACTAAAGGGTCCAATGAAACGTGGTTGCAGCTTTCGGGATCCCTCTATGTTTAGGTTCTTTGTGGAGAGCCATACCTTGTCACCAATTTTATACATTGGGGCCTCAGACCTGTGTTTGTCTGCTTGTCTTTTCATGCTTTCCTTGTACTTTAATAAATGTTTCCTGGCTTTGTCCTGTATGTCACCTAACCTCGTTAGTCTATCCGTTACTGTAGGCAACAGGGAATCTTCTAACAAAATGGGTATAGCTCTTGGATGATACCCCTGCAAGAAATAGAATGGTGAGCAAAGTAGAGCTGAATGCTCAGTATTATTATAAACAAACTCTGCTACAGGGAGAGCTTCCAACCATTCACTAGAATAATCAGCCAATAAACAACGTAGCGTTTGAAGTAAGGTTTGGTTCAGTCGTTCAGTCTGTCCATCTGTCTCTGGGTGGAAAGCAGTGGATAAGGCCACATCTATTTTCAGTTTTTCACATAATTTTTTCCAAAATCTGGAGTTGAACTGGCTCCCTCGGTCTGACACCACTTTGCTTGGCAAACCATGTAAACGCACAATTTCCCTTATAAAAATATCGGCAAATTCTGCCGCAGTGGGTAATTTCCGTAATGGTACAAAATGTGCCATTTTAGATAAAAAATCCACTATAACCAACACTGTTGTGAAGGATTTTACAGGTGGTAAACCTACAATAAAGTCTACGCTCACAGTGTGCCAAGGTTGTTTGGGTGTTGGCATTGGTATTAACAAGCCGTCAGGAGCCTTATGAGAAGATTTATGTCTTGCACAAATTGGACAGGTAGTGACAAATTGCTTAATGTCCTTTCTTATAGTGTCCCACCAAAAGTGTTTTTGCACATTTTCCAGGGTTTTTACCCAACCAGGATGACCTGCCAACGGTGAGGCGTGATGCCAAATTATCACCTGTGTTTGTAATTCAGAGGTGGGCACTAACAGCATGTTGTCGTGATACAATAAACCTCGTTGTATTGTGTTATGGGAATCCTTTAACCAATCCTGAGGTGCTATTTGCATGTGTGCATTATATAGATCTGTGATGAAATCCTTCTGTTGTACTGGTGCCAACAACTTTTGGGGAGGAATAATGGGTTCTCCTATTTTATCTTGTTTCATGTCTGAGGTATGTCCGTATCTAGATAACACATCAGATTGAATTTGTTGTGCACCTGGTCTATAGGTTATAACAAAGTCAAATGTGCTAAAAAAATTTAACCAGCGCATCTGACGTGGTGTTAGTGCTTTAAGTGATCCAAAAAACTGTAGGTTCTTATGGTCAGAAAAGATTGTAACTGGGTACTTGGCTCCCATTAAATGGTGCCTCCATTCTGAAAAGGCTACTTTGATAGCTAGTAGTTCCCTTTCAGCCACAGTGTAATTTTGTTCAGCTGGCAATAACTTTTTAGAATAGAAGGCTATAGGATGTAACTGGCCATCTACTGCATCTCGTTGAGAGAGAACTCCTCCTAAAGCTACTTGTGAAGCATCCGCTTCAACAAAAAAGGGCAAGTCAGGATCAGGATGTTTCAGAATTGGGGCTGAAGTGAACTTTTGTTTTAGGAGTTGAAAGGCGTGTGCCGCCTCATCAGTCCAAAGAAATCGTTGCCCTTTCCGCAACAAGGTAGTTATTGGGGCCGCAATGTCTGCAAAATGTGCAATAAACCTCCTATAAAAATTGGCGAAACCCAGAAATTTCTGAATATCTTTTACAGAGGATGGTTCTGGCCAATCAGCAATATCACTGATTTTCTTTACATCCATAGTTATTCCTTGAGGTGACAGGCAGTATCCTAAAAAGTCCACCTTGTTGACATTAAAAGTACACTTTTCTAACTTAGCAAAAAGATGATTTTCTTTTAACTTTGATAATACTGCACGAACATGTTGGGTATGTTCTTCTGAGTTCTTAGAATAAATGAGGATGTCGTCTATGTATACTATGACACAAACGTCCAGGAATTTGTGTAGGTCCTCATTTATAAAGAACTGAAAGGCCGCAGGGGCATTACATAACCCAAAGGGCATTACTGTGTACTCAAATTAACCAAACTTTGTCTTGAAAGCTGTCTTCCACTCATCCCCCTCTTTTACTCGGACCAGGTGGTAAGCTCCCCGCAGATCTAGTTTAGTGTATACAGTAGAATGTCTTAATTGATCCAACAACACAGGTATTAGAGGAAGAGGATATTTATTCTTTATTGTAGCCTTATTTAGTCCTCTATAATCGATACACGCGCGCAGGGATTTATCCGGCTTCGGGATAAAAAAGAGTGGAGATGACACCGGAGATGTGGAATGACGGATGGACCCAGACTGTAGTAGGTCATCTAGGTAGGTTCTTAAGTATTTGGTTTCTTCGTCAGTCAAAGCGTATACTCTGTTATTAGGTAAAGGGGCCCCTGGGATAAGATCTATACGGCAGTCATAAGACCGATGTGGGGGCAGCACACTAGCCTTTACTGAATCAAAGACGTCTTTAAAGTCAGAATATTCAGGAGGGAGACTTGGTTCATCTTGTGTAACACTAGCACAGTGTAATACTGTGCTCTGTTCTGTACCTGCTTCTTGAAAGCAATTGGTTCTACAGAAAGAGGAATCCAAAGTAACAGTTCTATTCACCCAATCAATTTTTGGGTTATGAGTTGTTAACCAGGGTACCCCGAGAATCAAACCAAAATTAGGAGTATCTATCAGATCAAAGCTAATCACCTCTGTGTGCCCGTTCTGACAGACCATAACAAGTGGACTTGTTTGTTTTGTGATTAATCCAGAGGTCAATTCTGACCCATCCACTGCACATACTGCTTCTGGACAAGGCTTTAGGCACATAGGAAGTCCTAAGATTTCAGCTAACTTATTATCCACAAAATTTCCTGTCGCGCCTGAGTCCAGTAGGACAGGGAGAGAATGCCTCACTTGGGTAGTAACAATTAAAACGACCTGAATTATGAAATGTCTAGGTATGTGCGGTACCCTGAAGGCTGCAGCATTAGAGGTTTGATTAAGATGTTTTCTCGAACAAGTAACCTCTCCCCTTGTCGAGCTTAATCGTTTCCCGATTCAGTTGAGGAGGTGGAGGAAACAGCACCCTTTCGTGGAGTTTTAGGCTTTACTGGACATTCTCTGGCAAAGTGACCTGCCCTGCCACAATATAAACATAATTGAAATTTTCTCCTTCTTTCTTTTTCCTCTGATGTGAGTGGACCTCTGAGTGTCCCTATTTGCATAGGCTCTGGTTCAGGGAGTTTATTATCTGTGTCTTTCTTCTCGTGTCTAATAAAAGTTAACCGTGATTCCAGTTTGTATTTATCTCCCTTTCTTTCTCCTAGTCTATGTTCTAATTTCACAACTAAATCTACAAAGTCCGAATAGTCTTTTGGCAAATCAACGATATGAGCCAGCGCGTCTTTTAACTCGTCTCTCAAACCTTTATAAAAAAGGGAGACACGCTTTTCTTCTGGCCACTGTGTCTCGGTGAGTAAACGATTAAAACTAGTGAGATAGGTCAATAAATCCTTGTTACCTTGTTTAAGATTTAAAAGCTCATTATCACTTGCCTGCATGAAAGTGTGTTTTGCAAAAAGGCTGGTCATGGTACGTTTAAATTGATTCCAATTATGGAGGATGGGATCATCTCTATCCACGAAAGGAATTGACCAATTGGCTGCTGTGCCACCCAAATAAGACAAGACGAATGCCACTTTCGTATCATCAGTAGGGAACTGTTGTGGCTTACAAATGAAGTGTAATTGACATTGATTGATAAAAACATGGAATTTGTTACTATCTCCATGAAAACGTTCAGGTGCTGCTAAGGGCACAACATTAGGAACATTAACAGTAACCTCAACTGGGGAAGGCAAAGTTGTATGTTTTGATGGCGCCCCTGTCTCTGAGGAGGTTTTAAACAAAGGCGTAGAAGCTGTGTTCCACTGAGATCCCCTAAATTTATACCTGCTTAAATCCTGTTTTAAAGAGGTATTCTCCATCTTTAATCTCTCTATTTCCTCTTGCATATGTTGCAAGATGCCAGACACTGATTCATTATGAGCCAAGTCCTCATTTAGGGCCTGCGCCATATCCGTGACGTCAATGCCCTCTATTTCTTCCCCGGTATTCATCGTCCACCAGAACTGAAATTTTTTAAGGCTTGTGCTTCTGTCAAAGCCCAGCTCACCTGAGTTCTTGTTCAGTTCTGATGGAGGTTGAAGACAATCCGACCCCACCCTGAAACTGCTTGTTCCAGCACACTAGTTTTTAAAACAGTGCACTAAGAACAGAAGCTCAAGGGAAGGGGGGAAGTGGATAAAATAAAAAAGAGAGACAACACCGTTCTTGCGTTTCCACTGTTGAAGTGCTGCACAAATCTGCGGCCCTTTCTGACTTCTGTAGAAACTGGTGCCTAATGAAACATAAACAAAGAACAGATAAGTGCAACCTATTCCTAAATGGGTTCCTGACTATCCCTTTATTTATTAGAAATTCTCTTCTAAAAGTACCTCTTGGATCCTGGTCTCTAGTTTCCAGGTTTGGAATGTGTTACTGCTCTGGGATGTGTTTTCTATTACTGTAAAGCTTCTAAAACATTAAACAAATACCGTTATCAGAATTACCAATATCAAATATTCATCATAATATAACTAAAGCCTAAATTCCCAATAGCAGACTCACTTTTCCAGAATCTTTTATAAAACAAATACTGTACTTTTACATCAAAATACAGCATGTAATTTGTGCAAGTCCTTGATTTACTGTTTGCCTTGCTGTTAATGGTTTCCACTGTTCGATTCTTAAAAGTTCCATGAGAAAAAACAATGTTTGCTTCACAAAGTTCTGCAAAATATTCTTGTAACAAAGAGTTTGAATCACAATGTTCGTGGAAGGTATTTCGTTTCAAATTGTCTATACACGAATCCAGAAATTGTTGTCAAAGTTCTTTCAGGTAATAAAAGGTTTTGCACTTACTTGTTGCTGGCAAGAGATACTGATCAGTCTAACCTTGTCTTCTTTCTCTTTTGCAGGTTACTCATAGGAGAGAGGCTGAAGCAAGGAGGAACCGCAAACCGGAAGAAGGAAGAGCCAGAAGCTGCGCCAATTGAAGTCAATGAAAGTCTGTAAAGAGCAGGAGTGCCAGCGCCGAGGGATCTGTTCTCAGGTAAGCGGGAGGTAGACGAGCACAAGCACTGGGTGAGGCTCGGGGGATGCCTTTTATAGACAGGGCTGGGTGTGGTTTGAAGGGCTGGGTGTGGTCCTCACATGCTGCACATGTTCTTGGAAGGTGTGCAGAGCTGGGTGTGGTTTGAAGAGCTGGGTGTGGTCCTCACATGCTGCACATGTTCTTGAAAGGTGTGCAGAGTTTCAGTTATACAAATGAGTTGGATTAACACATGGCCTAGGGAGGAGTATTTTAAAGAAGCCTTGGTAAAAGCAAGGCCCAATGTGTAAACAAAACAGCACATTAAACAACATACACAGAAGCCTGGGGGGGGGAAGGTGAGATAACAAGAAAGGCTTTCAATAGTAAGTTTAAAAGGGAGCTATTACAGAACCCCCTAGTGCAGTGAGAGGGGACATGCTCTTTGTGGGTACAAACCCTAACAGGTTACTGCTGGACGAGGAAACATATTGAGTCCGGCTGAGACAGATAAAGGAGGAGATCCATGAAATCCCTAGAGCCTTTTATTACAGAGTGAAAAACATGACTGAAAGGTGGCTCAATCCTGAGAATACAGCCGAGGATGAGATCCTTGAAAAAATATACCTGGAACAGTTTCTGGCATCTTTACATCCATCCATACAAAAATGGGTAGGGCAGCACAACCAAGCATCCCTGTACAATGCAGTAGAAATTGCCAGTGCTTATAATGGCATCCAAGAACTTCAACGGGGCCGAGAGGATGGTGGTTGGCAGGGGAAAGGCCTTAGTCTTGAGAGATCTAGCAACCCCCTTGGACTCTGGAAACCAGAGGTCATACCCCTTTTAACAGGACCTATTCCCAGACCTGTGCTGCCAGTACCACAGTGTTTCAACTGTGGGAATATAGGACACTTAGCCCGTTATTGTCCTCAAAAGGTGTACTTTGGAACTTGTCACTTTGGCTCTCGTAGTATCAGTGAGGCTGCTGGATTTTGGGGGCAGAATCACCTGAATTGTGGGGAACATGAATTTGATCCCACACCATGTGACAACTGTAGGCCTTATCTGTTTCCATCCAGCTAGCAGCGCCTCACCTATGCCCAAGAGCAGGAGTGATTTGTGGCAGCTGGGCGCCTGACATTGTGACCGCTCAGGGAAATCGTGGTGGATCAGATCTTATCCTTTGCTCCTAGTTACATTCATCTCACACATGCAAAGACAAACAGAAGCAGAAAATAGTACAAAATGTTTTTTTTAATCAGCTGCAATCTAGATAGAAAGACATGGACTGCAATAATTAGGATGATAAACAGAATGGTGAAACACAAGAAAAGTCCCACCATACTGTCACTATGCAAGATGTATGATTCCTACCTACACCACTAATGTTCTTTGTTAGAGCACAGCAGGATAAGCTCTAATCCGCTCTTCAGGACCTTCCGGGAAGACATCATCCCTAATACCTGAGTATGGCAGTAGTGGAGAAGCCTGTTGTCTAATGCGACACCTTCTCCATGTAGGCCCGGGAACCGTCAGTCTCGGCAAGCAGCTGTGGCGAAGTCAAACAGCATGCGGTGGCAGTCATCTGGCTAGAATCTCCCTCTAACATACAGAGGGGAGAGTGATGTATAATAAAATAACTAGTGTTCTAAGAAAAGTGCCCCCATGTAAAAATACATATGTTTCTGGGAAATGTTAGACACGCGGTGTACCACTTTGTGCCGGCAACCCCATCTTGTCACAGCCTTGAACAATGTACAGAGTTGAAAGAATGTCGTGCTGAGAAAGGTAAATGCATTCCTAGGCAAAAGAACAGCAAGATAGAGGAAAATAAAACTTCACCACAAGTGTGATCATTTCTAAAAGAATAAAATTAAATTTAATTAAATGTAACCAGGCTAAAGGGCACAAGCATCTGGCCTATTTGGTAAAATATTATGCCCAAACTAAAATGGCTTAACTACACAATTACCTGCTAACAAACTGCCATATCTCCGCACCTGACTCCCTCACGTCCCTGACAGCACCTAGAGGAAAAACAAAAGAAAGACTATAGCTACGAGCAGTGAGGAAGGACTTTTTATTTCAGGCATCAAGAGGATGGAATGTGGGCACTGAAAAAGATAAATGAAGGACCAGGAATAGGATGTTCGGAGACCAGGAAGTAGCCGGGAGGCGTCGGAGGATGTTGAACGTGCAATGAAGGACACGCTGAGGCAGAGCTGGGACCAACCAACTGGGAGACTGTGGAAAACAGCACAGTGCAGTGCCTCAGGGAAGCCGGTTCAGCCAAAGACCCCCCGGAAACCTGGTGTGAGGACTGGTGGACAAGCCAGAGGATGTGTACAAGCCTGAAACAACTCAGGAGAGTTGTCGCAGTGCAGTGAGGGATCTGTAAATGAACTCAGGGAGTGAGTAAGACAGGTGGTGACTGTGATATTATTTTAGTTTTAGTTTTTGTTCCTTTGGGTGTCTTCCATTTCACGGTGTGTTTCCTTTAAGTCATGGTTGTTATCGGGTACAATGTTAATATCCCTAGCAGCTCTAGGAAAGTGCGCCTGTTGAGGAAGCCTCTCCTTGCCTCAGGTTGCACATAAAAAATCCCCACCAGGCATTCAAGTGAATGTGATGTCCTATCTGGAGAAGGGCAAATAGATAAAAGGGCACAGTCATTGAGAACCCTATCTTCCTACCACTCCCTTCAAATTAAAACCTGACCCCAGGTATAAGCTCCTCCTTTACATAGGAATCCCTCCCTGAATGTGTTAGGATCTCACATGTGTATTGTGACTGGTGAGACTACCAGCTCAGTTCTGAGTGCCACAGAAATTTGAGATGTTCCTTTCTTTTATCCTCCTGTGCGAGTAGTGTTATGTATTTAGTGGAGATGAGTTTCCCTCTGTCCGCCATGGATATCAATGTCTAGTTTACTCTATGCACTTCAGGTTCCTCTGGGAAATCAGGCCACGTTTTCCATGTGGTGGCTGCTGTACTGGCATATGTTAAGAAGGCCCTGGTCGGCACAGCACATTTTTCACATTAGCAGGGTATCCCATCAATCTCCCCTTTCATAGAGCCTTCCCTTCTCTCTGGGCTTATGGCCCTGTTTTTCTCCCTCATGAATTGGGGTAAGCAGAGGCACAACGTGGTTATAACATGGTTCTCCATGGCACTAGTTGCAGTAGGTATATGCATTTATGGCCCTCTGTTTTGGTAAATCCATTCCATATTGTTACCAGTAGTTAGATGTGTGTCAGCATGTCTCTGAGTACTTTCTTTGACTTGAGTGGGGTAGCCAACAGGTTCCTGGGTGTTAGCAATATGTCCAGTGTTTCACACACCAGGTCCTTCTTCTCCTCTACTAGCCAGGGGACTACATATTATAAATGCGACACATGGTAATGTGTCCTAAATTTTGGTGCCATCATCTCCCCCTTATGCCATAGCAATTGGAATGTCTCCAGTGCACGTCTCACCTTGCCATTTCCCCAGTATGGTAGCCTCATTAGAACATATAATTTACAGAAACACTTCTCTGTGATCAGCAAGGGCATATGGGCCACCACATAGAGCACCCATGGTAGGACTTTCCTCTTGCATAAAGCTATTCAGCCCATTGGGAATCGTACGTAACCAGGTGTTTATGTTGCACTTCAGTTTTGGTAGTAGTGTTTCTACATTATGTTCATTGATTTCTCCTTGATCCTTTCGAAGCATGATTCCCAGGTAGCAAAATGGCTCCATGACTATTTGTAGCAGTATCATGAGGGTGTCAGTCTCTTCAGCCCCATTCAGTGGGTATAAAATAGATTTGGTTGTGTTCAGTTTGAACCCAGACTATGGCCCCACATCCCTCAGTTTGTTGTCTATGTTAAACCATGTCTTCAGAGGTTTGTGTGTCGTCAACAGTATATCATCTACAGAAAGTGTGATTATGCTGCATCAGTTCCCCCAGTTTCTATATGTTTGTGCTGCATCAGTTGTGCTAGTGGTTCAACTGTCAGTGCGAAAATCAGCTGGGACAGAGTTCACCCCTTTTGTGAACACCTTCGAATCTACAAGCTGCCCAATGACCATCCGCCTATTCTCACCGGGTCGTGTTCTCCTGGTAAAGGAGGAAGACCTATTGTGAAAATGACTCCCCTAAATCATAGCATCTGAGCATCTGTTTCATATATGCCCAGTTGACTGTATTGAATGCTTTGTGTGCATCCACACTATCCATCTCACACTTTTCTCCCGTATGGTTGACATGCTCCATGGTCAGCAAAGGTTTACATATTTTAGTTGAGATCTTCGGCATGCCTAAGAACCCTGCCTGGTCAGAGTGTATGGGGGTCTCCACTGGTCTCACAGCCTACACTAGAATTTCCCCCAGGATTTTCGCATCTACATTTATCATTAACAGCTGTTCTGTATGATTTGTGATCTAGTGGATCATTCCCGGCCTTCAAGAATACTGTAATATGTGCCTCACACAGCATGGCAGGTAATGTTCCTGTAGTTGTCGCTTCATTGATCATGTCCAGGCGTGGACAACCTAATAGATCTGCATATTCCCAGTAAAATTTCATTGAGAACCTGTCACCCATGAGACGTTCCCAGTGCCCAGCTGCTTACTTAATATAGAGAGGACTAAAAGTCTTCAAAGCTCCTGGTCCATAACCACCTGATTGTATATGGGTGCAGTTGCACTGTTTCCTTTCACTCGGTTAAAGAACCATGCCATTAATCTTCCAGGCTTGTCCCCCTGGCCATGCTGTAATTCACAATAAGTTTCATAGTCATGCTTACTCAGCCATTTCACAGCTTTCTCTACTAGTTTTAGATCCTCATTGTTTTTGTCCTTTTCACAATTTGTTGCTCGATTTATTGTAAACATTCCTCAAGTTTTTCCATAGTGCCCAGTAGGGATTTCCTGACTCCGTATGTTAAACCAATACACCCCCATGTAGTGGCCTTAAACGCCTCCCCTGCCGCTGCTACAAAGTGTTTGTTATCCTCAAAGTATTCCTGTATTGCTGTTCTGACCTTCCCTATATAGGGAGGGGGCCTGCAGTGCTGCCACAGGGAATTAACAGTGGGATCTTGGATGGGTGAACATCCCACTTGTAAATCATATCATCAATTCTGCATAATCTGATATGGTACGATCCAGATATTTTCGCATGACTTATTTTTGGTACATGTTCCGGGGTGTACCAGTGTGCAGTGGATGTGGGAGAAGGTATTGTGAAGTGGGGTGTAAAAGGGGTACCCCTTCCTTTCTCTGTGTTTAGAACGCCAGACCTCAGTCAGGTCAAGCGTCATCATGGCTTCTTGTAATGGTAGGGAGGATCTACCTGGAGGTCTTGGGGATGTTTGCGAGGTATCTAGATGTCTGTCCAGTTTGCAGTTGTAGGCCCCCTCCATAATATTCTACGGTCAGCAAAAGGGGCCGCTAAGGGGACTTAGTTAGGGCTGTATGTGTTTAGAAGCAATAGAGGCTCCGATTTAATTCCCCCACTACCCGTATGTATCACCCATTGGGGTCTATAATGGTTTTAGTTGTTCGGAAGGGGGCTGAAACCGCCATCCATATTAGCATACCAAGCGCTGATGCTGTTAAACTAATAAATCATGTGATTTCCCCACTTTGTGCTTAGTTTGGTGTGTTCATGTACATACATATGGGTTTCTTGTAACATAATGATTTGTGCCTGTCAGTGCATCAAGTAGGATCATATTCTTTGTCTTTTTATGGGATTATGAATGCCTTTCACGTTTCATGATAATCCTTTTAGCCCCTTACTGATTTGTGCTGTGTTGTGCTGAGCATTTGTCTGGTGATGTGCAGTGTGTTACCTTTTGCAATTAATTTTTGTGAGTGCCCAATCCTACTCTCCTCCAACATTGCCCCCCCACCCCATCTCCTGTTGCCCTCTCCAAATTGGCCTACACAATCGGTACCTGCCGTACCTTCCCAGATGTGAACACCTGCATGTGTGTTGCCACCCTTTGGTTAGACCATTGCATAGCTACAAATCAGATCTCAGCTGTCCAACCACCCTCCATTGTCCATAGGAATCTATGTATACATTACTTAGGCAGACTTATTTGTTCAGTAAACTGCATTGGTTACTCAATACTCTCAATGAAATGTTGCTTGCCTTGTGCATCTCTGTGCAGTTTAAATGGTGGGAGCAGGGCATATTGTAAGTTCATGTCTCTGAGTTCACTTTTCACCTCCTCAAACACCCATCATTCTGGGTCTAGCCATGATCAGTCTGGGCGATGCTCCAGGCGGGAGTCTCCTGCCTGGGGTCATGTGTGTCTGGTCCACCTCAATCTCTGTCTGTTCCTTCAGTGCAGGTAGGAGGTGTGAGAGCAAAGTTTCTAGATAGGCCTTGATTGGCTGCAGTTCCATCCCCTCCGGTACGCTCAAGATGCGAATGTTTTTTCTGCGTGACCTGTCCTCCAGGTGCGTGAGTTTGTCCAACTGTGATTTTAGTTGTACTTCCGTTTCTCACAGATGCTCAGAATGGCGGTCCACAACTTTCTCTATTGTGTTCTCTAGGAAGCCGGCTCTCTATATAGTACACTAAAATGAAGCACACTGTGCATAGAGTCCAGTGGATCTCCAAAGGTTTGCAGAGGTAGAAATAAATGGGCCGAGTACTCTTTTTGTAGTAGTGATGGCGAGCAGTTAGGCTTATCAAGGAGTTGTGTTCAGTATTTGTTTTACTCACAGAGGCAATAAATGAGATACACACTCAAAGAATAAATCCAATACCAATAAGAAAAACAATAGTTGCTTTTATATATGCTGTGAACCAAATAACTTAGTTATAAGGTAAGTAGTTTTAAAATTAAAAATACTTTGCTCTTTCAAATTTCGACACAGTGCAATTTTCAGAGTCTTCAATGTTAACCTATAGGAGGAAAACAAGAATGTAGTTTCATAGGTAAGTTCACAACTTACAACCCCAGTCGTCAGGGTTTTAGATTAGAACCGGGCAAGGTTCAGGTTGGTACTAAGAGTCCACCCACAGCGGCACAGGGTAGCTGGGTGCAGAGGTCAAAGTTGGAGTCATTGCCCAATGTTAATCAGTAGTGACTGGGGAGGTGTTGACGTGCTGCTCCCAGGTAAGTACAGGCAGTGGCATAGGTTAATCTCTGGGGGTTGAGGCAAGCACCAAGGGGGCCACAAGACAGCACCAATCTTACACACTCAGCGGCACAGGTGTGGCTTGGTGCAGAGTGCCAACACGGTGTTGGGCACTTAATGCTATCCAACGGGGATTATCATTGAAGCACTGCTTACAGGTGAGTAAAGTGGGCTCAGAGGTCAATCTCCTGGATTTGAGGTAAGTACAAGGGGCTCCACAAGGCAGCACCAAACTTACACCCTCAGCAGCACGGGGGTGGCCAGGTACAGAGTGCCAACACAACGTCAGTCACCCAATGTTATTCAATGGAGGAGATGACTTTCAGAAACTGACTGTAGGCTCTGGCCATGAGGCTGGGGGAGGTCAACTGTAGGAAAGTACCATCTTGCCTGGCATGTTACCCCCATTTTTCACTGTATATATGTTGTTTTAGTTGTATGTGTCACTGGGACCCTGGTAACCCAGGGCCCCAGTGCTCATAAGTGTGCCTGTATGTGTTACCTGTGTAGTGACTAACTGTCTCACTGAGGCTCTGCTAATCAGAACCTCAGTGGTTATGCTCTCTCATTTCTTTCCAAATTGTCACTGACAGGCTAGTGACCATTTTTACCAATTTACATTGGCTTACTGGAACACCCTTATAATCCCCTAGTATATGGTACTGAGGTACCCAGGGTATTGGGGTTCCAGGAGATCCCTATGGGCTGCAGCATTTCTTTTGCCACCCATAGGGAGCTCTGACAATTCTTACACAGGCCTGCCACTGCAGCCTGAGTGAAATAACGTCCACGTTATTTCACAGCCATTTTACACTGCACTTAAGTAACTTATAAGTCACCTATATGTCTAACCTTTACCTGGTAAAGGTTAGGTGCAAAGTTACTTAGTGTGAGGGCACCCTGGCACTAGCCAAGGTGCCCCCACATTGTTCAGAGCCAATTCACTGAACTTTGTGAGTGCGGGGACACCATTACACGCGTGCACTACATATAGGTCACTACCTATATGTAGCTTCACCATGGTAACTCCGAATATGGCCATGTAACATGTCTATGATCATGGAATTGCCCCCTCTATGCCATCCTGGCATTGTTGGTACAATTCCATAATCCCAGTGGTCTGTAGCACAGACCCTGGTACTGCCAGACTGCCCTTCCTGGGGTTTCTCTGCAGCTGCTGCTGCTGCCAACCCCTCAGACAGGCATCTGCCCTCCTGGGGTCCAGCCAGGCCTGGCCCAGGATGGCAGAACAAAGAACTTCCTCTGAGAGAGGGTGTGACACCCTCTCCCTTTGGAAAATGGTGTGAAGGCAGGGGAGGAGTAGCCTCCCCCAGCCTCTGGAAATGCTTTGTTGGGCACAGAGGTGCCCAATTCTGCATAAGCCAGTCTACACCGGTTCAGGGACCCCTTAGCCCCTGCTCTGGCGCGAAACTGGACAAAGGAAAGGGGAGTGACCACTCCCCTGACCTGCACCTCCCCTGGGAGGTGTCCAGAGCTCCTCCAGTGTGCTCCAGACCTCTGCCATCTTGGAAACAGAGGTGCTGCTGGCACACTGGACTGCTCTGAGTGGCCAGTGCCACCAGGTGACGTCAGAGACTCCTTGTGATAGGCTCCTTCAGGTGTTAGTAGCCTTTCCTCTCTCCTAGGTAGCCAAACCCTCTTTTCTGGCTATTTAGGGTCTCTGTCTCTGGGGAAACTTGAGATAACGAATGCATGAGCTCAGCCGAGTTCCTCTGCATCTCCCTCTTCACCTTCTGATAAGGAATCGACCGCTGACCGCGCTGGAAGCCTGCAAACCTGCAACATAGTAGCAAAGACGACTACTGCAACTCTGTAACGCTGATCCTGCCGCCTTCTCGACTGTTTTCCTGCTTGTGCATGCTGTGGGGGTAGCCTGCCTCCTCTCTGCACCAGAAGCTCCGAAGAAATCTCCCGTGGGTCGACGGAATCGTCCCCCTGCAACCGCAGGCACCAAAAAGCTGCATCTCCGGTCCCTTGGGTCTCCTCTCAGCACGACGAGCGAGGTCCCTCGAATCCAGCGACACCGTCCAAGTGACCCCCACAGTCCAGTGACTCTTCAGCCCAAGTTTGGTGGAGGTAAGTCCTTGCCTCACCTCGCTGGGCTGCATTGCTGGGAACCGCGACTTTGCAAGCTTCTCCGGCCCCTGTGCACTTCCGGCGGAAATCCTCTGTGCACAGCCAAGCCTGGGTCCACGGCACTCTAACCTGCATTGCACGACTTTCTAAGTTGGTCTCCGGCGACGTGGGACTCCTTTGTGCAACTTCGGCGAGCACCGTTTCACGCATCCTCGTAGTGCCTGTTTCTGGCACTTCTCCGGGTGCTACCTGCTTCAGTGAGGGCTCTTTGTCTTGCTCGACGTCCCCTCTCTCTGCAGGTCCAATTTGCGACCTCCTGGTCCCTCCTGGGCCCCAGCAGCGTCCAAAAACGCCAAACGCACGATTTGCGTGTAGCAAGGCTTGTTGGCGTCCATCCGGCGGGAAAACACTTCTGCACGACTCTCCAAGACGTGGGGGATCCATCCTCCAAAGGGGAAGTCTCTAGCCCTTGTCGTTCCTGCAGTATTCACAGTTCTTCAGCCTAGTAAGAGCTTCTTTGCACCAACCGCTGGCATTTCTTGGGCATCTGCCCATCTCCGAGCTGTTTGTGACTTTTGGACTTGGTCCCCTTGTTCCACAGGTACCTTCAGACAGGAATCCATCGTTGTTGCATTGCTGAGTTGTGTTTTCCTTGCATTCTCCCTCTAACACGACTATTTTGTCCTTAGGGGAACTTTGGTGCACTTTGCACTCACTTTTCAGGGTCTTGGGGTGGGTTATTTTGCTAACTCTCACTATTTTCTAATAGTCCCAGCGACCCTCTACAAGGTCACATAGGTTTGGGGTCCATTCGTGGTTCGCATTCCACTTCTGGAGTATATGGTTTGTGTTGCCCCTATCCCTATGTTTCCCCATTGCATCCTATTGTAACTATACATTGTTTGCACTGTTTTCTAAGACTATACTGCATATTTTTGCTATTGTGTATATATATCTTGTGTATATTTCCTATCCTCTCACTGAGGGTACACTCTAAGATACTTTGGCATATTGTCATAAAAATAAAGTACCTTTATTTTTAGTATAACTGTGTATTGTGTTTTCTTATGATATTGTGCATATGACACTAAGTGGTACTGTAGTAGCTTCACACGTCTCCTAGTTCAGCCTGAGCTGCTTTGCTAAGCTACCATTATCTATCAGCCTAAGCTGCTAGACACCCTATACACTAATAAGGGATAACTGGGCCTGGTGCAAGGTGCAAGTACCCCTTGGTACTCACTACAAGCCAGTCCAGCCTCCTACATTGGTTGTGCAGTGGTGGGATAAGTGCTTTGAGACTACTTACCACTCTTGTCATTGTACTTTTCATAAGAGAAAAATATACAAAACAAGGTCAGTGTATATACACATAGCCAAAAAGTTTTGCATTTCCTCTTTTCACTCTTTTCTAAGTGCTGAAAAGTACTTCTAAACTTTCAAAAAGTTCTTAAAAGTTTAAAAAGTTTTTTCTGTCTTTCCCAAAAGTTCTAAAAACTTTTTTCTCTTTGTCTATCACTTTAACTCTCTCTAAAAAATGTCTGGCACAGGCCAAAAAGTTGAACTGTCCAAACTTGCATATGATCACCTTAGCTGGAAAGGAGCAAGGAGTCTCTGCATAGAGAGAGGTTTGAGTGTAGGGAAGAATCCTTCTTTAGAACTGTTAATTAATATGCTTAGAGTACAGGATAAGGCCATAAGTGCCCAATCTGTAGAAAAAGTAGCTAATGGTTCTCAATCTGATCCAGGGACTCCCCCAGGAAAAGGTTCAGGAAAGAAACTTCTCAGCCTGCCCATTACTAGACAGTCTAGCATAGTTGGTACAGAGGTTGAATCACATCATACTGATGATGTGCTCTCACATTATACTGGTAGCCAAGCTGTTAGGGTGCCCTCTGTAAGGGACAGGTCTCCTTCTGTTCATTCCCATCATACCTCGGTATCTAGAAATGTCCCTCCCACCCACCCTGATGACAGATTGTTGGAAAGGGAGCTCAATAGATTGAGAGTGGAGCAAACCAGACTGAAGCTCAAGAAGCAACAGCTGGATTTGGATAGACAGTCTTTAGAAATAGAGAGGGAAAGACAGAAAATGGGTTTAGATACCCATGGTGGCAGCAGCAGTATTCCCCATAGTCATCCTGCAAAAGAGCATGATTCCAGGAATCTGCATAAGATAGTTCCCCCTTACAAGGAGGGGGATGACATTAACAAGTGGTTTGATGCACTTGAGAGGGCCTGTGCTGTACAGGATGTCCCTCAAAAGCAGTGGGCTGCTATCCTATGGCTATCATTTACTGGAAAAGGTAGGGATAGGCTCCTTACTGTAAAAGAAAATGATGCTAACAATTTCCAAGTTCTTAAGAATGCACTCCTGGATGGTTATGGCTTAACCACTGAACAGTACAGGATCAAGTTCAGAGATACCAAAAAGGAGTCTTCACAAGACTGGGTTGATTTCATTGACCAGGCAGTGAAGGCCTTGGAGGGGTGGTTACATGGCAGTAAAGTTACTGATTATGACAGCCTGTATAACTTAATCCTGAGAGAGCATATTCTTAATAATTGTGTGTCTGATTTGTTGCACCAGTACTTGGTGGACTCTGATCTGACCTCTCCCCAAGAATTGGGAAAGAAGGCAGACAAATGGGTCAGAACAAGAGTGAACAGAAAAGTTCATACAGGGGGTGACAAAGATGGCAACAAAAAGAAGGATGGTAAGTCTTCTGACAAGGGTGGGGACAAATCTAAAAATGAGTCTTCATCAGGCCCACAAAAACACTCTGGTGGGGGTGGTGGGCCCAAATCCTCCTTTAATCAGAACAAGGAAAAGAAACCATGGTGCTATTTATGTAAGATAAAAGGCCATTGGACAACAGATCCCAGTTGTCCAAAGAAAGGCACCACAGCTCCTACCACTACAACCCCTACTGCTACACCTAGTGTCCCTACTAATAGCAGTGGTGGTGGGAGCAAACCTACTAATAGCCAATCCAAGGGAGTAGCTGGGCTCACTTTTGGTAATTTAGTTGGGGTTGGTCTAATTAGGGAGACCACAGAGGCTACTTTAGTCTCTGAAGGGGCTATTGACTTAGCCACTTTGGTTGCTTGCCCCCATAACTTGGAGAAGTACAAGCAACTAACCCTAATAAATGGTGTTGAGGTCCAGGCCTACAGGGACACAGGTGCCAGTGTCACAATGGTGATTGAGAAACTGGTGCACCCTGAACAACACATACTTGGACACCAGTACCAAGTAACCGATGCTCACAACATAACACAAAGCCACCCCATGGCTGTTGTAAATCTCAACTGGGGGGGGTATCTGGTCCAAAGAAAGTTGTGGTAGCTTCAGATTTACCTGTAGACTGTCTATTAGGGAATGATTTGGAGACATCAGCTTGGTCAGATGTGGAGTTGGAGGCCCATGCAGCAATGCTGGGCATCCCAGGGCATATTTTTGCTTTGACAAGGGCTCAGGCCAAAAAGCAAAAAGGACAGGGAAGCTTGGATCCTGGAACAATGGACCAAGTGCTCCCTAAAGCTAGGGCTAGTAGAAGCAAACCACTTCCTACTATCCCTCCCTCTACAGTGGATTCTACTTCTGAGGAAGAAGAATTCCCTCCCTGTGCAGAACCTACACCAGAGGAGCTGGAAGCAGACACTGCTGAGCTTTTGGGTGAAGGGGGGCCTGCCAGAGAGGAGCTGAGTGTGGCACAGCAAACCTGTCCCACATTAGAGGGTCTCAGACAGCAAGCTGTCAAACAGGCTAATGGGGATGTCAGTGACTCACACAGAGTTTACTGGGAGGACAACCTCTTGTACACTGAGCAAAGGGATCCTAAACCTGGAGCTGCCAGGAGATTAGTGATTCCTCAGGAGTACAGAAAGTTCCTCCTAACACTGGCACATGACATTCCCTTAGCTGGGCACCTGGGTCAAATGAAAACTTGGGACAGATTGGTACCACTGTTTCATTGGCCTAGGATGTCTGAGGACACAAAAGAATTTTGTAAGTCCTGTGAAACCTGTCAAGCCAGTGGCAAGACAGGTGGCACTCCAAAGGCACCCCTTATCCCACTGCCTGTGGTTGGGGTTCCCTTTGAAAGGGTAGGGGTTGACATAGTTGGCCCCCTTGACCCTCCTACTGCTTCAGGCAATAGGTTTATCTTGGTGGTAGTGGACCATGCCACAAGATATCCTGAAGCTATTCCTTTAAGGACCACTACAGCTCCTGCAGTGGCAAAGGCCCTCCTGGGAATATTTTCCAGGGTGGGCTTCCCAAAGGAAGTAGTATCAGACAGAGGAAGCAATTTCATGTCTGCATACTTAAAGGCCATGTGGAAGGAGTGTGGTGTAACTTACAAGTTCACAACACCCTATCATCCACAAACAAATGGACTGGTGGAGAGATTTAATAAAACTCTCAAAGGCATGATTATGGGACTCCCTGAAAAACTCCGCAGGAGATGGGATATCCTTCTACCATGCCTCCTTTTTGCCTACAGGGAGGTACCCCAGAAAGGAGTGGGCTTCAGCCCCTTTGAACTTCTTTTTGGACACCCTGTTAGGGGTCCACTCACACTTGTAAAGGAGGGTTGGGAACAACCTTTAAAAGCTCCTAAGCAGGATATTGTGGATTATGTACTTGGCCTCAGATCAAGGATGGCTGAGTACATGAAAAAGGCCAGTAAAAACCTTCAGGCCAGCCAAGAGCTCCAGAAGCAATGGCATGACCAGAAGGCTGTTTTGGTTCAGTACCAACCAGGGCAGAAAGTGTGGGTCTTGGAGCCTGTGGCCCCAAGAGCACTCCAAGATAAATGGAGTGGTCCACACACAATTGTTGAAAAGAAGGGTGAAGTCACCTACTTGGTTGACTTAGGCACTGCCAGGAGTCCCCTTAGGGTGCTCCATGTCAACCGCCTGAAACCCTACTATGACAGGGCTGATCTCACCCTGCTCATGGCAACAGATGAGGGACAGGAAGAAGACAGTGATCCTCTACCTGATCTCTTCTCTTCCACAGAACAAGATGCTCTTGTGGAAGGGGTAGTTTTGGCTGATTGTCTTACTGCTGAGCAGAAAGATAATTGCATAAATCTCCTAGGACAATTTTCAGAACTCTTCTCCATTGTGCCAGGCACCACTTCTTGGTGTGAGCACACTATAGATACTGGAGACAGTTTACCTGTCAAAAGTAAGATCTATAGGCAGCCTGACCATGTCAGGGACTGCATAAAGCAAGAAGTTCAGAAGATATTGGAACTAGGAGTGGTTGAGCACTCTGACAGTCCATGGGCTTCTCCTGTGGTACTGGTACCAAAACCCAATTCTAAAGATGGAAAGAGGGAAATGAGGTTTTGTGTAGACTATAGAGGTCTCAACTTGGTAACCAAAACAGATGCTCACCCTATACCCAGGGCAGATGAGCTAATAGATACACTGGCATCTGCCAAGTATCTAAGCACTTTTGATTTGACTGCAGGGTATTGGCAGATCAAAATGTCAGAAGATGCTAAACCTAAGACTGCATTTTCTACCATTGGAGGACATTACCAGTTTACTGTAATGCCTTTTGGTTTGAAAAATGCACCTGCCACTTTTCAGAGGTTGGTGAACACAGTCCTGCAAGGGCTGGAAGCTTTCAGCGCAGCATATTTGGATGATATAGCTGTCTTTAGCTCCAGCTGGGATGATCACCTGGTCCACCTTTGGAAAGTTTTGGAGGCCCTGCAAAAGGCAGGCCTCACTATCAAGGCTTCAAAGTGCCAGATAGGGCAGGGTAAGGTGGTTTATCTGGGACACCTTGTTGGTGGGGAACAGATTGCACCACTTCAGGGGAAAATCCAAACTATTATTGATTGGATTCCCCCTACCACTCAGACTCAGGTGAGAGCCTTCCTAGGCCTCACTGGGTATTACAGGAGGTTCATTAAGAACTATGGCTCCATTGCAGCCCCTCTTAATGACCTCACATCCAAGAAAATGCCTAAAAAGGTATTATGGACAGCAAACTGTCAGAAAGCTTTTGAGGAGCTGAAGCAGGCCATGTGCTCTGCACCTGTCCTGAAAAGCCCTTGTTACTCTAAAAAATTCTATGTCCAGACTGATGCATCTGAATTAGGAGTAGGGGCAGTCCTATCACAACTTAATTCTGAGGGCCAGGATCAACCTGTTGCTTTTATTAGTAGAAGGTTGACCCCTAGAGAAAAGCGTTGGTCTGCCATTGAGAGGGAGGCCTTTGCTGTGGTCTGGGCTCTGAAGAAGTTGAGGCCATACCTGTTTGGCACTCACTTCATTGTTCAGACAGACCACAAACCTCTACTTTGGCTAAAACAAATGAAAGGTGAAAATCCTAAATTGTTGAGGTGGTCCATATCCCTACAGGGAATGGACTATACAGTGGAACATAGACCTGGGAGTAGCCACTCCAATGCAGATGGACTCTCCAGATATTTCCACTTAGACAATGAAGACTCATCAGGTAATGGCTAGTCTTATTGTCCTTCGTTTGGGGGGGGGTTGTGTAGGAAAGTACCATCTTGCCTGGCATGTTACCCCCATTTTTCACTGTATATATGTTGTTTTAGTTGTATGTGTCACTGGGACCCTGGTAACCCAGGGCCCCAGTGCTCATAAGTGTGCCTGTATGTGTTACCTGTGTAGTGACTAACTGTCTCACTGAGGCTCTGCTAATCAGAACCTCAGTGGTTATGCTCTCTCATTTCTTTCCAAATTGTCACTGACAGGCTAGTGACCATTTTTACCAATTTACATTGGCTTACTGGAACACCCTTATAATCCCCTAGTATATGGTACTGAGGTACCCAGGGTATTGGGGTTCCAGGAGATCCCTATGGGCTGCAGCATTTCTTTTGCCACCCATAGGGAGCTCTGACAATTCTTACACAGGCCTGCCACTGCAGCCTGAGTGAAATAACGTCCACGTTATTTCACAGCCATTTTACACTGCACTTAAGTAACTTATAAGTCACCTATATGTCTAACCTTTACCTGGTAAAGGTTAGGTGCAAAGTTACTTAGTGTGAGGGCACCCTGGCACTAGCCAAGGTGCCCCCACATTGTTCAGAGCCAATTCACTGAACTTTGTGAGTGCGGGGACACCATTACACGCGTGCACTACATATAGGTCACTACCTATATGTAGCTTCACCATGGTAACTCCGAATATGGCCATGTAACATGTCTATGATCATGGAATTGCCCCCTCTATGCCATCCTGGCATTGTTGGTACAATTCCATAATCCCAGTGGTCTGTAGCACAGACCCTGGTACTGCCAGACTGCCCTTCCTGGGGTTTCTCTGCAGCTGCTGCTGCTGCCAACCCCTCAGACAGGCATCTGCCCTCCTGGGGTCCAGCCAGGCCTGGCCCAGGATGGCAGAACAAAGAACTTCCTCTGAGAGAGGGTGTGACACCCTCTCCCTTTGGAAAATGGTGTGAAGGCAGGGGAGGAGTAGCCTCCCCCAGCCTCTGGAAATGCTTTGTTGGGCACAGAGGTGCCCAATTCTGCATAAGCCAGTCTACACCGGTTCAGGGACCCCTTAGCCCCTGCTCTGGCGCGAAACTGGACAAAGGAAAGGGGAGTGACCACTCCCCTGACCTGCACCTCCCCTGGGAGGTGTCCAGAGCTCCTCCAGTGTGCTCCAGACCTCTGCCATCTTGGAAACAGAGGTGCTGCTGGCACACTGGACTGCTCTGAGTGGCCAGTGCCACCAGGTGACGTCAGAGACTCCTTGTGATAGGCTCCTTCAGGTGTTAGTAGCCTTTCCTCTCTCCTTGGTAGCCAAACCCTCTTTTCTGGCTATTTAGGGTCTCTGTCTCTGGGGAAACTTGAGATAACGAATGCATGAGCTCAGCCGAGTTCCTCTGCATCTCCCTCTTCACCTTCTGATAAGGAATCGACCGCTGACCGCGCTGGAAGCCTGCAAACCTGCAACATAGTAGCAAAGACGACTACTGCAACTCTGTAACGCTGATCCTGCCGCCTTCTCGACTGTTTTCCTGCTTGTGCATGCTGTGGGGGTAGCCTGCCTCCTCTCTGCACCAGAAGCTCCGAAGAAATCTCCCGTGGGTCGACGGAATCGTCCCCCTGCAACCGCAGGCACCAAAAAGCTGCATCTCCGGTCCCTTGGGTCTCCTCTCAGCACGACGAGCGAGGTCCCTCGAATCCAGCGACACCGTCCAAGTGACCCCCACAGTCCAGTGACTCTTCAGCCCAAGTTTGGTGGAGGTAAGTCCTTGCCTCACCTCGCTGGGCTGCATTGCTGGGAACCGCGACTTTGCAAGCTTCTCCGGCCCCTGTGCACTTCCGGCGGAAATCCTCTGTGCACAGCCAAGCCTGGGTCCACGGCACTCTAACCTGCATTGCACGACTTTCTAAGTTGGTCTCCGGCGACGTGGGACTCCTTTGTGCAACTTCGGCGAGCACCGTTTCACGCATCCTCGTAGTGCCTGTTTCTGGCACTTCTCTGGGTGCTACCTGCTTCAGTGAGGGCTCTTTGTCTTGCTCGACGTCCCCTCTCTCTGCAGGTCCAATTTGCGACCTCCTGGTCCCTCCTGGGCCCCAGCAGCGTCCAAAAACGCCAAACGCACGATTTGCGTGTAGCAAGGCTTGTTGGCGTCCATCCGGCGGGAAAACACTTCTGCACGACTCTCCAAGGCGTGGGGGATCCATCCTCCAAAGGGGAAGTCTCTAGCCCTTGTCGTTCCTGCAGTATTCACAGTTCTTCAGCCTAGTAAGAGCTTCTTTGCACCAACCGCTGGCATTTCTTGGGCATCTGCCCATCTCCGAGCTGTTTGTGACTTTTGGACTTGGTCCCCTTGTTCCACAGGTACCTTCAGACAGGAATCCATCGTTGTTGCATTGCTGAGTTGTGTTTTCCTTGCATTCTCCCTCTAACACGACTATTTTGTCCTTAGGGGAACTTTGGTGCACTTTGCACTCACTTTTCAGGGTCTTGGGGTGGGTTATTTTGCTAACTCTCACTATTTTCTAATAGTCCCTGCGACCATCTACAAGGTCACATAGGTTTGGGGTCCATTCGTGGTTCGCATTCCACTTCTGGAGTATATGGTTTGTGTTGCCCCTATCCCTATGTTTCCCCATTGCATCCTATTGTAACTATACATTGTTTGCACTGTTTTCTAAGACTATACTGCATATTTTTGCTATTGTGTATATATATCTTGTGTATATTTCCTATCCTCTCACTGAGGGTACACTCTAAGATACTTTGGCATATTGTCATAAAAATAAAGTACCTTTATTTTTAGTATAACTGTGTATTGTGTTTTCTTATGATATTGTGCATATGACACTAAGTGGTACTGTAGTAGCTTCACACGTCTCCTAGTTCAGCCTGAGCTGCTTTGCTAAGCTACCATTATCTATCAGCCTAAGCTGCTAGACACCCTATACACTAATAAGGGATAACTGGGCCTGGTGCAAGGTGCAAGTACCCCTTGGTACTCACTACAAGCCAGTCCAGCCTCCTACATCAACCCACAGCTGCTCAGGAAAGATGAGATGCCAGGGTTAGGGACACCGATGGTTCAGCCCCCCAAAGCCAAAAGCCATGGGGGCAGGGGTGTCTTTTGGCATCGGAAACAGCTTACCAGGTAGGTCATGGTTAGGGGAGTCCTTGAGTTTAGACTGCATGCGTTGCTGAGGAGTCTGGCACGGGTCATCCCAAGGTGGACTCTTGGTCAGAAACACTGGGGAAACTTCACTAGACTGTTGAGCTACTTAGATTTGGACTGGGAGAATTGCGTGCAGAGGTGGCTCCAGGCGGCGGTTTTGCGATTCCTCAGGCAGACTTCTTCTGTGGAGATGGTTTCTTTTGGACAGGTCCGCTCTCCACAGGAGTTCTTATTCTTTATTGGAGACAGGAATTCAATCAATCAATTAATCAATCAAGGATTTATAGAGCACACTAATCACCCAGTAGGGTCTCAAGGTGCTGGGGGGGCTACTGGTCGTAGAGCCATGTCTTGAGCCATTTCCTGAATGTCGAGAGTTCTTCGGTCTGGCGAAAGTGGAGTGGTAGTGAGTTCCAGGTCTTGGCGGCTAGGTGAGAGAAGGATCTTCCTCAGGCGGTGGTGCGGTGCATGCGGGGATGGAGGCGAGGGCGAGGCTGGCGGAGCGAAGATTGCGGGTGGGGGTGTGGAAGGTGAGTCTGTCATTGAGGTAGGCTGGGCCAGTGTCGTGGACGGCCTTGTGTGCGTGGATGAGGAGTTTGAAGGTGATCCTCTTTGATACTGGTAGCCAGTGAAGGTCTCTGAGGTGGGGGGAAATGTGGTCGCGGTGTGGGATGTCCAGAATGAGGCGGGCGGATGCGTTCTGGATTCTTTGCAGCTTTGTTAGGAGTTTGGTTGTTATTCCTGCATATAGGGTGTTTCCGTAGTCCAATCGGCTGCTGACCAGGGCGTGGGTGACAGTTTTCCTGGTTTTGATGGGAATCCACTTGAAGATTTTGTGGAGCATGCATAGAGTGTTGTAGCTGGAAGAGGAGATGGCATTGACCTGCTGAGTCATGCTGAGTGTGGAGTCCAAGCTGAAGCCTTGGTTGCGTGCGTGGGTGGTTTGTGAGGGCGCGGTTCCTAGGGAGGTGGGATACCAGGAGTCATTGCAAGCTGGGTGACAGTTTTCCTGGTTTCTACGGGAATCCACTTGAAGATTTTGTAGAGCATGCATAGAGTGTTGTAGCTGGAAGAGGAGATTGCATTGACCTGCTGAGTCATGCTGAGTGTGGAGTCCAAGATGAAGCCTTGGTTGCGTGCGTGGGTGGTTTGTGAGGGCGCGGTTCCTAGGGAGGTGGGATATCAGGAGTCATTCCAAGCTGAGGGGCTGTTGCCAAAGATGAGGATTTCTGTCTTGTCTGTGTTTAACTTGAGGTGGCTTGATTTCATCCAGCTGGCGATGGCGTGAAGTCCGTTGTGGAGGTTGTTCTTTGCAGTTGTAGGGTCTTTCGTGAGGTGAGGGAGAGGATGAGTGTCGTCTGCGTAGGAAACTATGTTGATGTGGTGGGTTCGTGCGATGTTGGCAAGGGGGGCCATCTAAAAGTTGAAGAGCTTGGGGCTGAGCGAATATCCTTGGGGAACGCCACAGATGATTCTGGAGGCTTCTGACAGGAATGGTGGGAGGCGGACTCTCTGGGTTCTGCCTGAGAGAAATGACGAGATCCAGTTGAGTGCCTTGTCGCGGATTCCAACGTTGTGGAGGCGTGTGCGGAGAGTGTGCTGGCATACCATGTCGAAAGCTGCAGAGAGGTCCAGGAGGATGAGTGCTGCTGTTTCTCCTTCACCCAGCATGGTCCTAATGTCGTCTGTGGCAGCAATGAGTGCAGTCTCGTGCTGTGGTTTCTGTGGAATCTGGATTGGGAGGTGTTGAGTAACTTGCTGTCTTCCAGGAACCAGGATAGTTGTCTGTTTAAATTTTTTTCGATGACCTTGGCTGGGAAGGGGAGGAGGGAGATTGGCCGGTAGTTCTTGGGGTTGTCTGGGTCTGCCTTCGGTTTCTTCAGCAGGGTGTTGATTTCTGCGTGCTTCCATCTTTCTGGGAAGGTGGCTGACTCGAAGGAGCTGTTGATGGTTTTGCAGAGGTGGGGGGCGATGATGATGTTTGCCTTATTGAAGATATGGTGTGGGAAGGGATCCAATGGTTATCCGGAGTGGTGACGGTGTCCTCTATGTTGACGGGGGTCCAGGTGTGGAGGAGGTGGGAGTTGCTTGGAGCGTTGGGTTCTTGGGTGTTTCTAGTCAGCTGGTGGGTCTGGGGTTTGAAGCTATAGTGGATTTCTTTTATCTTTCGACTGAAGTGGGTTGCCAGTGAGTTGCAGAACTCCTGTGATGGTGGGGGTTCGTTTGAGCAGGTCCTGGGGGTGGAGAGCTCATTGATGATGTTGAAGAGCTCTTTACTGTTGTGAGCGTTGGCGTCAATGCGTTTTTTGAAGAGGGTCCTTTTGGTGGTGTGGAAGAGTTGGTGATGTTTGCGTAGGGCATCCTTGAAAGCAATGTGGTTGGAGTTGGTAGAGTCAAAGTGCCAGGTTTTTTCCATTCTGCAACATAGCCGTTTGGATTCCTGTAGTTCTGGGGTGAACCAGCTGGCCTTGATTCTGTGGCAGGTGTTTTTTTTGAACGGTGGGAGGGTGTTGGCGAAATTTTCCATCCAGCGATGCAGGTTGGTGGTGGCTGTGTTGGGGTCTGCGGTCCCAGGAGTGGAGATCAGTTGATCCGTTGATATTTTGCTCCAGTTGCTTCGGGGTGGGGGGTTGTGTGCGGTGGTGGTGAGTGACTGGTTTCTGGTAGGAGAAGTGGATGCAGCGGTGGTCAGTCCAGCTGAGTTCAGTGGTGTGGCTATAAGAGACATGGTTGCTGGCTGAGAAGATGAGGTCGAGTGTGTGGCCTGCAGAGTGGGTGGGTGAAGTGACGAGTTGCTTGAGGCCGAAGTTGGCGAGGTTGTCGATTAGGTTGGTGGTGTTGAAGTCCTTCCAAGGCTTTGGATGTCGCTGGACTGCATGAAAAGTTGCCTTATTGTGCAGGTTCTTTGAAACCTGCAGAGAGGCCGGTAATCCTGGGGCCAAGTCAGTGGATGTCTTCAGTCTTCTCTGCTGGTGCGACTTTGTGGTGTCCGGCTCTTCTTAGGTCGACAGGAATCTGAAAAAATAAATACTGAATTTAGGGACGTTACAGGGAGTGCCAGGTATTAGCCAATGGGCTACTCACCTTTAGGGTGACTACACCCTTCCTATGACCACTTTCTTTGGGAAATAGCATAGCCCTATTCCTATTGGCCTAGTTCCTTCCATGCAAGATGGAGGAATTTAAAAAGTAATGTCCACTTCAGCTTGTCCACTCTAGGTGTGGCATAAAGTGGGCACTCCTCCTAATGTACCTAATTTTCCTGCCAGTCCTGCTGCCAATAGTGGGGTCAGGAACTGGGGCTTGGCCTCCTCCACCATTTGGACAGGCCTGGGTCTCATTCCAAAGACAGCAAAGCTTTTGAAGCTCCCCACCCTGGAATGTTCATCCTGTCCTGGAGTGGAGGTTACACCTCTGCCCAGAGTAGGCCTTTTTTCTGAGCCCCCCAGAGCATTGGCTCTTACCTCACGGGCTAGAACTCTGACTTAAGGTGGCTGTATTAGTTTTGACCAGTCAGTGTTCACGATAGGAGTTGGTAGGTTTTTCAGGGGGCATCTCTGAGTGCAGGTATTAATAAATCCATCACTGGATTCATTGAGCGTTTATTAATATAAGATGTTTGATACCAAACATACCTATTGTCAGTGAAGCCATCAAGTAGCTGGGGAACTCATAATGACCATTGTCCAGCACATGTACTTAAAATGGCTTCACTGTTGACTTACTATGTCTGAGAATCGACAAAGACATAGCGGGGCATATCTGCTCCTGCAGGTATACCCTTACATGTAATATAATGCACCATGCCTTTAGGGCCGGAAGGTCCGCTAGAGAGGTGACTTCCAAATATTGCATGCAGTGCAAAGGGTACAGGGCACACAGGCTGTGTGCCATGTTTTGTTTTCATTTTAGTTCAGCACCAAGACACAAAGGGGGTCATTACGACCTCGGCGGTCTTTTATCAAGACCGCTGAGGTACCGCCGTGCTGAAGACCGCCACCGTATTATGAAGACCGCTGCGTATTATGACTGCTGGCAGGACGCCGTCCTTTTTCATACGGAAAGCCGCCAGCAGCCATACTGGCGGATGGTGGGAAAGTAGAGGTTGCTCAACCTCCACCGCCACGTCAACAGATCACCGCCCACTGAATCACGTCCCATGATTCGGTATGGCGGTGTTCTGGTGGCGGAGCTGCCCCCATGGATCCCGTTCCCTCCCGGAGGATCAACGGACAAGGTAAGTTGATCATCCGTTAGGGAAGGGGGTGGGGGGCTGTTGTGTGTTGTGTGCGTGCATGGGGGTGTGCGTGTGAGAGAGTAGAGGGGGTGAGTGAGTGAGTGTATGCGTGCGGGGGGGTGTTGTGTGTATGGGAAAAGTGTGCGGGTCGGACGGTGTGCATGTCTGTTTGTATGTGTGCAGGTATGTGTTGTCAGGGTGTATGTGTGCGTGTAGGGGTGTGTATATGTGCATGTTGGGGGTGTGTGCATGTAGGGGTGTGTATATGTGCATGTTCGGGGTGGGGGTGGGGAGGGGGATTGGGCCACCTTTGGGGATGGCAGGGGGTGGGGGGAGGATTCGTGGTGGGTAGTGGGGGTGGGGGAGACCCCTATCAGTGCCAGGGAAGGAATTCCCTGGCACTGATTGTGCTTACCGCCATGGATCTCATGGCGGGTCCCAATCACCCAAGATCCATGGCAGTATGCAGGGTCCTGATACCGTCGGCGGTCTAGTGACGACTGCCGGGCTGGAAACCGCAATCTCCAGCCCAGCGGTCTTCACCGCCATGACGGTCGGAATCGTGAAGTGGCGGATGACCGCGGCGGTCATAATTACATTTTTTTCCCGCTGGCCTGTTTGTGGTCTTACCGCCGGGAAACATCCTTTATGCCGAATTTTTTATAACGAAGTCCTGGTTAACGAAAGCGGAACAACGCTTTCTTTAACCACGACTTCGTTATTTTGTGCCTTAACCACGCATGTCCTGAACAACGAACATGCATGGTTAAGGTACAAACAAGGGAGTCGGCTGAGGAGGACGACGCAGATGACAAGGTGACGACTCAGGTAAGTGGGGGGTTTTAGGTTTTGGGGAGGGGGTGGGGGTCAGGGGGTTTTAGGTTTTGGGGTGGGGTTGGGGGGGTGGGACATTTTTGGTTTTGGGGAGGGGGTGGGGGATCGGGGGTTTTAGGTTTTGGGGTGGGGTTGGGGGGGTGGGGCGTTTTTGGTTTTGGGGAGGGGGTGGGGGGTTGGGGGTTTTAGGTTTTAGGGTGGGGTTGGGGGGGTGGGGCGTTTTTGGTTTTGGGGAGTGGGTGGGGGGTCAGGGGGTTTTAGGTTTCAGGGTGGGGTTGGGGGGGTGGGGCGTTTTTGGTTTTGGGGAGTGGGTGGGGGGGTCAGGGGGTTTTAGGTTTTGGGGTGGGGTTGGGGGGTGGGGTGAGGGATGTAGGGTGAATGGTGCCTATTGCTAATGATTTTATCAGGAATGGCCTTACAACGAAATATCGTTGTTAAGGCATTCGTGGTAAAATCATTAGTAGTAAAGACGAGGTCGGTGTTCCGACCTCGTTGTTAAGGTTAGTAGTAGTTTAAAATTCAGTGTTCCGTCACATAACCCTTACCGCCGCTTTACCACAGACCGCCAGTGTCGTAATGACCCCCAAAGTCTGCAAAAGCAGCACTGTGTGCACTTAGTGAGGGGGTCCCTGAGGGTGGCACAATTTGTGCTGCTGCACTCGGGGGCCTTCCTTTAGTACCCCATGCCCTATGTACCAGGGATACCTTTTACTAGGGACTTATAGTAGTAGCTAAAGATTTTGCCAATTGAGAAAAATGACTGTGCTGTTTTAGGGAAAGGGATCTGGCGCGGGGGACCTGTTTAGCAGGGACACAGTGCATTTTCAATCAAAATTGCACCAGAAACCAGGCAAAATATGGGGCTGGTGACCTTGTCAAAAGAGACACTCTCCCACATGTTCACTGTGCGTTCTATAGCGGTTGTCTGCTCCCAGAGCTTGTTAAAATCCTGTCTAATTAGCGCCACTGATATGGTCACCCCATCAATGTTTTCCATTATGACCTTGTTTCCATCTCAAATCAATTGTTTTAGGCCTGGTGTGGAGGGTGGAGGGGGCGTAAGGGTCCCCTCCCAACCTCTGCCTCCTGGGTGCTCATATTCTGGGCCATTTCACCAAATTGTCTTTGATGGGACTTTTGGTGCTTGGTTGTTTCAGGTGTTGTGGGATGCTCTTCCCATGTTGCTGCATCTTGCCCTCGTGGGCCCCGGTGGGGCCCTCACTGCTTGTCCACCTCCTTCACACCTCTGCATTGTCAGTGGCCCCCTGTGTGGTCTGTGGTTCAGATGTGCTTCACAAGGGGCCACCTCATGGCTTCAAGCCATGGGCAGCTGTCACCAGTGTTAAGCCTCCCTCTCTCTTCCAAGGAACCCTGGAACCCTACAGCGTCCCTGGGGCAACGCTGACTAGTCACCTTTCTCTGACCTTAAGGTATGGCGCAGTTTCATGCCTCCCCGTGGGGGGCCCGATCAGTGTGGTCACCGGTATGTGTATTCCATCAGCGGGTATTTGGTATTTCCTGTGGTGGTTCACTCCTTATCTGATTGTCTTTATCTGTGTATTTAGCCTGCTGTCCATTTATCTCCATCTCTGGAGGCCCCCTGTGAGAATACCTCCAACACGTATCAGAGCTTGGATCTCCCCTGCTACCCCAGCTGTCGCCAACTCTGTCTCAGGTTTCAGGGGTCTAATGCTGCGTTCCTGTGCAGTTGGGCCTGGCCTGGCCCTTCTCGCAGCTCTGTGTTAGGCCCTCGTTCCTCTGCCTGCTCCGCTTGTCCACAGTTGGCATCCACTCGCTCTCGTCTGTGCTGTTCCTCTCCGACTCCCCCAGTCAGCAGAGGAGAAGCCAGTGTCCAGGGCCAGCTGTGGCACAATCATGACTCCCCCAGTGGGCAAAGAACTATGAGACTTTCTTTCTGTCATCCCTCAGATCTGCCAAGGTTTCCAGTGGTTATGTCCTGATGCACTTTAATAGGAGGGGACACTGTGGCTCCTCCTCCTGTAATTATGATGATGAATGCCAGAAATAGGGATTTGGGGAGTGAGAAGGCAACCCTGAGGGAGGACTAGGGTCTTTGTTTGCAGAGGGAGTCAGCAAGCTGCTCCTACTGGAGGAAATTAGCAGCCATCTACTGGGCTCTCCTGTACTTTTCTACTTGACTTTAGTACTCAGTACGAGGCATCCAAAAAATCAGTTGGCACAAACATATACCTACTGTCAGGGAAGGGGGAAGTGGCTTCCAAAGCTCCCATTTTTGCACAGCATTTGGGGATCTATGAAATGTGAATCTCCTGTCCATCGAGGCAGTTTATCTTTCAAGGAATGACAATGGGCGTGCAAATCAAATTGTTTGCCCACTACCATTCAGTGCCATTTTTGAGTGGCTAGAATGCTTCTGGTTGGATCAGTTTGCATCAAACCAGGATTTGCTCCTTACTAACTTGTTCTCCCTGATTCTCTCTCAAGTGTTTGGGAAGTTGACTTATTGTGTATTCTTAAGCCTGGGGATCTCCTGAATGCCAATCCTTTTGCTAGTCAGGGTTCTTCTTAAAATCAGGGTCAACCTTACTGCGGCCCTCCAAGCACGCCTGGTTCCAGGAATGTTCATCTAGATGGGCCAAGGGTATGTTTGGGTGGGCCAATGTGGACCAATTTTTGTCAATTCTGAAGGTAGCCTACAAGCCCTAGATTTACATCATATCTTCTTCCAAACAGGTATACAGCGCGTGTAGAGAGTTATTTTAGAGAAAGAGCTGATGTCTATATAAAGTTAGAATTTCCAGCAGGCCAGACTTCAACATAAGCACCAGGATTCCAAGCAGACTTTAATAGTAGTTCAAGCTTAAGGAGGCCGCTGTCCCTACACCTAAGCCTTGACATTTCACACTAGGAAGACTTGCTACTTACTCCTTGCAATTTGCCCAACATCTATTTTTTTGCACACTGTGAACTTTATAACTGTTTATTTTCATGTCATTCTTTTG
Source organism: Pleurodeles waltl (assembly GCF_031143425.1). Classification (NCBI taxonomy): domain Eukaryota; kingdom Metazoa; phylum Chordata; class Amphibia; order Caudata; family Salamandridae; genus Pleurodeles; species Pleurodeles waltl. Next base: position 397,866,126 of record NC_090437.1, read on the forward strand.
TGGTGTACTTTGATTGATAAAAACAGCAAAACATTTGGAAAAAAGGAAAGCAGTATTTTTGACAACTAAGGGTAGTTTTCATGCCTGACAAGTGTAAAACAAGAAATTGCAGTCAACAAGGTAATCTTCTGGGGCCATTTAGCACAGAGTGCCACGGTTACAGAAGGGACCGCAGATGCTTATGCAATCCGTTCTGTAATACTGATAGTTCTGGCACACATGTATTGCCAGAGCTATATTCAGAGGGCGTTCCCTCACTTGTATGGGGTGTGACTGTAGGAAAGTAGCCTCTTTCTAGCTTGGTTACCCCCACTTTCGGCCTATTTGTCAGTGTGTTTGACTTTGTCTACTGGGATCCTGCTAATCAGGACCCCAGTAGTTATGCTCCCTCCCTTAAATTTGGTTGTTACTTACTGTTAACATGGTATTTCACTCACAATTGGCATACTGGTGCCCCCTTATAAGTCCCAAGTATACGGTACCTAGGTACCCAGGGCATTGGTGTTCCAGGGGATCCCTATGGGCTGCAGACTATATTTTGCCACCCGTAGGGAGCCCATGCAAAGGCCTCTGCAGGACTGTCATTGCAGCCTGGGTGAAAAGGTGCATGCACCCTTTCACTACCATTTACACTCACCAGGTCACTTTTAAGTCACCCCTATCGCAGGCCCTCCAGCCCTGAGGGCAGGGTGCAAAGTACCTGTGTGTAAGGACACCCCTTCACTAGCTGAGGTACCCCCACAACCTCCAGGACCATTTTCCTGGACTTTGTGAGTGCGGGGACACCATTTTACGCACGTACTGGACATAGGTCACTATATCCAGCTACATAAAGGTAACTCCGAACATAGGCATGTTGTGGTATCAAACATGTTGGAATCATACCCCAAGGCTTTTGCAAGCATTGGTTGTATGATTCCATGCACTTTGGGGGTTCCTTAGAGGACCCCCAATATTGCCATTGCAGCCTTCTGAGGTTTTCCAGGCAGCCCAGCTGCTGCCACCTCACAGACAGGTTTCTTCCTTCCTGTTGCTTGAAGAGCTCCAGCTCAGGAAGACAGCCCAAAGGATTTCCTTTGGGAGAGGGGTGTTACACCATCTCCCTTTCGAAATAAGTGTTACAGGCTTGGGAGGGGTAGCCTCCCCAAGCCACTGGAAATGCTTTGAAGGGCACATTTGGTGCCCTACCTGCATAAACCAGTCTACAACATTCAGGGACCCCCCAGTCCCTGCTCTGGTGTGAAAATGGACAAAGGAAAGGGGAGTGAACCCTCCCCAGTCCATCACCCCTCTCCCCCTGGGTGGTGCTCAGAGCTCCTCCAGAGGGTCCATGGGTTTGGCCATCTTGGATTCAAGGTTGGCAGGGAACTCTGGGAGCATCTGAGTGGCCAGTGCCAGCAGGTGATGTCAGAGCCCTCCCTTGATAGGTGCTTACTTGATGACACAGATGACCCCTCCTCCCCCCCTCCTCCCTCTTATGGTGGCCGCTGCGCGACAGAGTTAGCGACCCTTGACCCGAGGGTAGGTCGCTCCCCCTGCTGCTGCAGCTCCACCAGCCCAGGCTCCTGAAACCTCCCAGCAAGTCCTGCTAAAAAACAGTAAGTGCTCCCCCCGCCCAGCCCCTCGTCCAGCCCCGCGCTACTCACCTCTTCTCCTGTACCTCTGTCTTCTGCCTTCCGCTTTCCCCTCCTACCTCTCTCCACACCTCCGCTGTCCTTCTTCCCTTCGCTCTCTGTTCCTCTTCTGCAGCCCTCTTGCTGCGTGCTCTGCTCTTCCTCGGCCCCGCTCCTCTTCCTCACCGCGTTCTCTTCCTGCTTCTTTCTTCATCTGTGTCCCTCTTCTGTGTTCTTCATCTGTGTTCTTCATCTGTGTTTCTTCTTGCTCCTCTGCACCCCGTCCTGCGTGTTCTCTCTTCTTCTGTGTTCTTCATCTGTGTTCTTCATCTGTGTTCTTCATCTGTGTTTCTTCCTGCTCCTCTGCACCCCGTCCTGCGTGTTCTCTCTTCTTCTGTCCTTCTTCTGTGTTCTTCATCTGTGTACTTTATCTGTGTTTCTTCTTTCTCCTCTGCACCGCGACCTGCGTGTGCTTTCTTCTTTCTTCATCTGTGTTCTTCATCTGTGTTTCTTCTTTCTCCTCTGCACCCCGTCCTGCGTGTTCTCTCTTCTTCTGTCCTTCTTCTGTTTCTTCATCTGTGTACTGCATCTGTGTTCTTCTTTCTTCCCTGCACCCCGTCCTGCGTGTACTCTCCTCTTCTTTGTCCTTCTTCTGTGTTCTTCATCTGTGTTCTTCGTATCCTCTGCTTCTCAGGTTTCTTCTCTTCTGCCTGACTCCTCTTCCTTAACTCTTCTCTCCTCCTCTTCTTTACCCTTCTTCTTGGCTCGTCTCTCTTCTGTTCTTCTGTTCTTGACTCCTCTCTCTTCTTCTTCTTTACCCTTCTTCCTGGCTCTTCTGTTCTTCTATTCTTGACTCTTCTCTCTTCTGTTCTTCTGTTCTTGACTCCTCTCTCCGCTTCTTTACCCTTCTTCTTGGCTCTTCTCTCTTCTGTTCTTCTGTTCTTGACTCTTCTCTCTTCTGTTCTTCTGTTCTTGACTCTTCTCTCCTCTGTTCTTCTGTTCCTGACTCTTCTCTCTGTTCTTCCTTACTCCCCTCCACCTCTGTAACCCCCCTCCCCTATCTTTCTTCCTTACTCCCCTCCACCTTTAAACCCCCCTCCCCTATCTTTTCTCCCCACCCCTCTACCTGACCCCCCCACCCTCCGCTTTCCCGCCGCCACCTCCTGCTCGGCCCCGCCCCCCCTGCTCCCATTCGTCGCCTCCTCCCACCCCTGCCCCCAGCTGACCCCTCCCCCCCCCTCTTATGGCAGCCGCTGCGCAACAGAGTTAGCAACCCTTGACCCGAGGGTAGGTCGCTACCCCTGCAGCTGCAGCTCCACCAGCCCAGGCTCCTGAAACCTCCCAGCAAGTCCTGCTAAAAAACAGTAAGTACTCCCCCGCCCAGCCCCTCGCCCAGCCCCGCGCTACTCACCTCTTCTCCTGTACCTCTGTCTTCTGCCTTCCGCTCTCCCCTCCTACCTCTCTCCGCACCTCCGCTGTCCTTCTTCCCTTCGCTCCTCTTCTGCAGCCCTCTTGCTGCGTGCTCTGCTCTTCCTCGGTCCCGCTCCTCTTCCTCACCGCGTTCTCTTCCTGCTTCTTTCTTCATTTGTGTCCCTCTTCTGTGTTCTTCATCTGTGTTCTTCATCTGTGTTTTTTCTTGCTCCTCTGCACCCCGTCCTGCGTGTTCTCTCTTCTTCTGTGTTCTTCATCTGTGTTCTTCATATGTGTTTCTTCCTGCTCCTCTGCACCCCGTCCTGCGTGTTCTCTCTTCTTCTGTCCTTCTTCTGTGTTCTTCATCTGTGTACTTCATCTGTGTTTCTTCTTTCTCCTCTGCACCGCGACCTGCGTGTGCTTTCTTCTTTTTTCATCTGTGTACTTCATCTTTGTTTCTTCTTTCTCCTCTGCACCGCGACCTGCGAGTGCTTTCTTCTTTCTTCATCTGTGTTCTTCATCTGTGTTTCTTCTTTCTCCTCTGCACCCCGTCCTGCGTGTTCTCTCTTCTTCTGTCCTTCTTCTGTTTCTTCATCTGTGTACTTCATCTGTGTTCTTCTTTCTTCCCTGCACCCCGTCCTGCGTATACTCTCCTATTCTTTGTCCTTCTTCTGCGTTCTTCATCTGTGTTCTTCGTATCTTCTGCTTCTCAGCTTTCTCCTCTTCTGCCTGACTCCTCTTCCTTAACTCTTCTCTCCTCCTCTTCTTTACCCTTCTTCTTGGCTCTTCTCTCTTCTGTTATTCTGTTCTTGACTCCTCTCTCTTCTTCTTCTTTACCCTTCTTCCTGGCTCTTCTGTTCTTCTGTTCTTGACTCTTCTCTCTTCTGTTCTTCTGTTCTTGACTCCTCTCTCCGCTTCTTCTTTACCCTTCTTCTTGGCTCTTCTCTCTTCTGTTCTTCTGTTCTTGACTCTTCTCTCTTCTGTTCTTCTGTTCTTGACTCTTCTCTCCTCTGTTCTTCTGTTCCTGACTCTTCTCTCTGTTCTTCCTTACTCCCCTCCCCCTCTGTAACCCTCCTCCCCTATCTTTCTTCCTTACTCCCCTCCACCTTTAAACCCCCCTCCCCTGTCTTTTCTCCCCTCCCCTCTACCTGACCCCCCCACCCTCCGCTTTCCCGCTGCCACCTCCTGCTCGGCCCGCCCCCCCTGCTCCCATTCGTCGCCCCCGCCCCCAGCTGACCCCTCCTCCCTCTTATGGCGGCTGCTGCGCAACAGAGTTAGCGACCCTTGACCTGAGGGTAGGTCGCTCCCCCTGCCGCTGCAGCTCCACCAGCCCAGGCTCCTGAAATCTCCCAGCAAGTCCTGCTAAAAAACAGTAAGTACTCCCCCCGCCCAGCCCCTCGCCCAGCCCCACGCTACTCACCTCTTCTCCTGTACCTCTGTCTTCTGCCTTCCGCTCTCCCCTCCTACCTCTCTCCGCACCTCCGCTGTCCTTCTTCCGTTCGCTCTCTGCTCCTCTTCTGCAGCCCTCTTGCTGCGTGCTCTGCTCTTCCTCGGCCCGCTCCTCTTCCTCACCGCGTTCTCTTCCTGCTTCTTTCTTCATCTGTGTCCCTCTTCTGTGTTCTTCATCTGTGTTTCTTCTTGCTCCTCTGCACCCCGTCCTGCGTGTTCTCTCTTCTTCTGTGTTCTTCATCTGTGTTTCTTCCTGCTCCTCTGCACCCCGTCCTGCGTGTTCTCTCTTCTTCTGTCCTTCTTCTGTGTTCTTCATCTGTGTACTTCATCTGTGTTTCTTCTTTCTCCTCTGCACCGCGACCTGCGTGTGCTTTCTTCTTTCTTCATCTGTGTACTTCATCTGTGTTTCTTCTTTCTCCTCTGCACCGCGACCTGCGTGTGCTTTCGTCTTTCTTCATCTGTGTTCTTCATCTGTGTTTCTTCTTTCTCCTCTGCACCCCGTCCTGCGTGTTCTCTCTTCTTCTGTCCTTCTTCTGTTTCTTCATCTGTGTACTCCATCTGTGTTTTTCTTTCTTCCCTGCACCCCGTCCTGCGTCTACTCTCCTCTTCTTTGTCCTTCTTCTGTGTTCTTCATCTGTGTTCTTCGTATCCTCTACTTCTCAGGTTTCTCCTCTTCTGCCTGACTCCTCTTCCTTAACTCTTCTCTCCTCCTCTTCTCTACCCTTCTTCTTGGCTCTTCTCTCTTCTGTACTTCTGTTCTTGACTCCTCTCTCTTCTTCTTCTTTACCCTTCTTCCTGGCTCTTCTGTTCTTCTATTCTTGACTCTTCTCTCTTCTGTTCTTGACTCCTCTCTCCGCTTCTTCTTTACCCTTCTTCTTGGCTCTTCTCTCTTCTGTTCTTCTGTTCTTGACTCTTCTCTCTTCTGTTCTTGACTCTTCTCTCCTCTGTTCTTCTGTTCCTGACTCTTCTCTCTGTTCTTCCTTACTCCCCTCCACCTCTGTAACCCCCCTCCCCTATCTTTCTTCCTTACTCCCCTCCACCTTTAAACCCCCCCTATCTTTTCTCCCCTCCCCTCTACCTGACCCCCCCACCCTCTGCTTTCCCTCCGCCACCTCCTGCTCGGCCCCACTCCCCCTGCTCCCATTCGTCGACCCCCGCTGACCCCTCCCCCCCCCCTCCCTCTTATGGCGCCCGCTGTGCGACAGAGTTTGCGACCCTTGACCCGAGGGTAGGTCGCTCCCCCTGCCGCTTCAGCTCCACCAGCCCAGGCTCCTGAAACCTCCCAGCAAGTCCTGCTAAAAAACAGTAAGTACTCCCCCCGCCCAGCCCCGCGCCCAGCCCCGCGCTACTCACCTCTTCTCCTGTACCTCTGTCTTCTGCCTTCCGCTCTCCCCTCCTACCTCTCTCCGCACCTCCGCTGTCCTTCTTCCCTTCGCTCTCTGCTCCTCTTCTGCAGCCCTCTTGCTGCGTGCTCTGCTCTTCCTCGGCCCCGCTCCTCTTCCTCACCGCGTTCTCTTCCTGCTTCTTCCTTCATCTGTGTCCCTCTTCTGTGTTCTTCATCTGTGTTCTTCATCTGTGTTTCTTCTTGCTCCTCTGCACCCCGTCCTGCGTGTTCTCTCTTCTTCTGTGTTCTTCATCTGTGTTCTTCATCTGTGTTCTTCATCTGTGTTTCTTCCTGCTCCTCTGCACCCCGTCCTGCGTGTTCTCTCTTCTTCTGTCCTTCTTATGTGTTCTTCATCTGTGTTTCTTCTTTCTCCTCTGCACCGCGACCTGCGTGTGCTTTCTTCTTTCTTCATCTGTGTACTTCATTTGTGTTTCTTCTTTCTCCTCTGCACCGCGACCTGCGTGTGCTTTCTTCTTTCTTCATCTGCGTTCTTCCTCTGTGTTTCTTCTTTCTCCACTGCACCCCGTCCTGCGTGTTCTCTCTTCTTCTGTCCTTCTTCTGTTTCTTCAACTGTGTACTCCATCTGTGTTCTTCTTTCTTCCCTGCACCCCGTCCTGCGTGTACTCTCCTCTTCTTTGTCCTTCTTCTGTGTTCTTCATCTGTGTTCTTCGTATCCTCTGCTTCTCAGGTTTCTCCTCTTCTGCCTGACTCCTCTTCCTTAACTCTTCTCTCCTCCTCTTCTTTACCCTTCTTCTTGGCTCTTCTCTCTTCTGTTCTTCTGTTCTTGACTCCTCTCTCTTCTTCTTCTTTACCCTTCTTCCTGGCTCTTTTGTTCTTCTGTTCTTGACTCTTCTCTCTTCTGTTCTTCTGTTCTTGACTCCTCTCTCCGCTTCTTCTTTACCCTTCTTCTTGGCTCTTCTCTCTTCTGTTCTTGACTCTTCTCTCTTCTGTTCTTCTGTTCTTGACTCTTCTCTCCTCTGTTCTTCTGTTCCTGACTCTTCTCTCTGTTCTTCCTTACTCCCCTCCACCTCTGTAACCCCCCTCCCCTATCTTTCTTCCTTACTCCCCTCCACCTTTAAACCCCCCTCCCCTATCTTTTCTCCCCTCCCCTCTACCTGACCCCCCCACCCTCCGCTTTCCCGCCGCCACCTCCTGCTCGGCCCGCCCCCCCCTGCTCCCATTCGTCGCCCCCTCCCACCCCTGCCCCCAGCTGACCCCTCCTCCCCCCCTCCCTCTAATGGCGGCCGCTGCGCAACAGAGTTAGCAACCCTTGACCCGAGGGTAGGTCGCTACCCCTGCCGCTGCAGCTCCACCAGCCCAGGCTCCTGAAACCTCACAGCAAGTCCTGCTAAAAAACAGTAAGTACTCCCCCGCCCAGCCCCTCGCCCAGCCCCGCACTACTCACCTCTTCTCCTGTACCTCTGTCTTCTGCCTTCCGCTCTCCCCTCCTACCTCTCTCCGCACCTCCGCTGTCCTTCTTCCCTTCGCTCTCTGCTCCTCTTCTACAGCCCTCTTGCTGCGTGCTCTGCTCTTCCTCGGCCCCGCTCCTCTTCCTCACTGCGTTCTTTTCCTGCTTCTTTCTTCATCTGTGTCCCTCTTCTGTGTCCCTCATCTGTGTTCTTCATCTGTGTTTCCTCTTGCTCCCAGCTGACTCCTCCTCCCCCCTCCTTCCTCTTATGGTGGTGCTGCGCGGCCAAAGGCAAGCCCGTCTGTGCCCGTCCGCGCCTGGACCGCGCCCAGCGCCACGACCCCCAGCACTCCCAAACCCCGCAGCATCGCTACGACCCCATCACCCTCCACGCCCTCAACCCAGGGCGCTCCAGCACCTGCTTCCAAGCCAACCCGAAACGTACCCATGGACCCTTCGCATGTCACACCTGCAAACTCACCTTCCACTGCGAAACCACCACGCCTGCCAGCCCACGCGCCAACAACCACCTCAAATGCATCCTGATCAACGCACGCTCCGTCCACAAGCACGCCATTGAACTATGGGACCTCCTGGACTCCACCGCACCGGACGTCGCCTTCATCACTGAGACCTGGATGAACGCCTCTTCGGCCTCTGACATCGCCATAGCCATCCCCGACGGCTACAAGATCTCCAGGAGAGACCGCACCAACCAAGTAGGGGGAGGAATCGCCATCGTCTTCAAGGACTCCATCAACGTCACCACCTCCACCGAAGACACCCCCCTCGCCGCCGAACACCTGCACTTCTAGATCCACACCGACCCCAGGACCACCCTCAGAGGAACTCTCATCTACAGACCCCCTGGACCACGCGCCCTCTTCAGCGACTCTATCACTGACTTCATCTCCCCGCACGCCCTTGCCTCGCCGGACTACATCCTCCTCGGTGACCTCAACTTCCACCTGGAACAGAACAACGACCCCAACACCACTGCCCTGCACGACAACCTCGCCAACCTCTGTCTCAAGCAACTGGTGAACACCCCCATCCACATCGCCAGACACACGCTCGACCCCATCTTCTCCTCCAGCAACCACGTATCCTTCAGCCACTCCTCCGCTATACACTGGACCGACCACAGATGTGTCCACTTCACCTTCCGACGCGAGACTCGCCACCTCCGCACACAAACCATCCCACGACGACATTGGAACAAAATCCCCGCGGAACAGCTTCTCTCCACTCTCGGCGACAACCAACCCACCTTCCCCACCGACCCCAACGACGCAGCCGTCAGCCTCACGCATTGGATCACCAACTGCGCAGACAACCTCGCTCCCCTCAGGCGCCTCCCAAGACAGACCAACACCAAAAAACCTCTCTGGTTCACCGACACTCTCAAGGAATCTAAAAAAACCTGCCGCACCCTCGAGAAAGCCTGGCGCAAGGACCACAGCGCAGATAACATGGCTGCCCTCAAGAACGCTACCCGCGAACACCACCAACTGATCAGCGCCACCAAAAGAAATTCCTTCACAGACAGACTGGACAAGAACACTCACAACAGCAAAGTACTTCAACATTGTCAAAGAGCTCTCCAACCCCAACGCCAACGCCAACGCCAACGCCATCACGCCCTCACAAGACCCCTGCAACTCCCTCACCACCTTCTTCCATCGTAAGATCACCGACCTACACAACAGCTTCGGACACCAGACCCAGCCAACCACCACAGAACCTACAACCCCAGCCATCAACCTCAACGCCTGGACTCACATCAACACGGAAGCCACCATGAACTCCATCCACTCCGGTGCCCCCTCGGACCCCTGCCCACACTTCATCTTCAACAAAGCCGACGACATCATCGCCCCGCATCTCCAGACCATCATCAACAGCTCGTTTGCTTCTGCCACCTTCCCCGAGAGCTGGAAACACGCAGAAGTCAACGCCCTACTGAATAAACCTACGGCGGACCCCAGCGACCTGAAGAACTTCCGCCCCATCTCGCTCCTCCCCTTCCCTGCCAAAGTCATAGAGAAGACCGTCAACAAGCAACTTACCAACTTCCTTGAAGACAACAACCTACTCGACCCCTCTCAGTCCGGATTCCGAGCCAATCACAGCACAGAAACCGCCCTCATCTCAGTCACAGAAGACATCAGAACTCTGATGGACAACGGAGAAACAGTCGCCCTTATCCTCCTCGACCTCTCGGCTGCCTTCGACACCGTCTGCCACCGAACCCTAATATCCTGCCTCCACTCCACCGGGATCCAAGCACAGGCCCTGGACTGGATCACCTCCTTCCTCTCCAACCACTCCCAAAGAGTCTACCTCCCACCTTTCCGCTCAGACCCCACCGAGATCATCTGCGGCGTCCCACAAGGCCACTCGCTCAGCCCGACTTTCTTCAATGTCTACATGAGCCCCCTCGCCGACATCGTACGCAAACACAACATCAACATCACCTCCTACGCCGACGACACTCAGCTGATACTTTCCCTCACCAAGGACCCCACCAGCGCCAAGACCAACCTGCAAGATGGAATGAAAGACGTCGCAGAATGGATGAAACTCAGACAAAACGGAAGTCCTCATCCTCGGAAACACCCCGTCCGCCTGGGACGACTCCTGGTGGCCCACGGCCCTTGGCACCGCACCAACCACCTCGGTTTCATCCTGGACCCACTTCTCACCGTGACCAAACAAGTCAACGCTGTATCATCCTCCTGCTTCCTCACCCTCCGCATGCTCCGAAAGATCTTCCGTTGGATCCCCGCCGACACCAGAAATACCGTGACCCGCGGCCTCGTCACAAGCCGCCTGGACTACGGCAACACCCTATACGCAGGAACCACTGCTAAACTCCAGAAACGTCTGCAACGAATTCAAAACGCCTCCGCCCGCCTCATCCTCGACATACCCCGCAACAGCCACATCTCCACCCACCTGAGACACCTGCACTGGCTTCCCGTCAACAAAAGGATCACCTTCTGACTCCTCACCCACGCACACAAAGCCCTCCACAACAAGGGACCCGAATACCTCAACCGCTGCCTCAGCTTCTACACCCCCACCCGTCAACTTCGCTCCGCCAACCTCGCTCTCGCCGCCCTCCCCCGCATCCGCCGCACCACGGCAGGTGGGAAATCCTTCTCCTACCTGGCGGCCAAGACATGGAATTCCCTCCCCACCAACCTCAGGACCACCCAGGACCACCTCGCATTCCGGAGGCAACTCAAGACCTGGCTCTTCGAGCAGCAGTAACCCCATCCCCCTAGCGCCTTGAGACCCGCACGGGTGAGTAGCGCGCTTTATAAATGCTTATGATTATGATTATGATTAGTTGGCTGGTAACCAATCCCCCTTTCAGGGCTATTTAGGGTCTCTCCTTTGGGGGGTTCTTCAGATTCAGATTGCAAGACTCCAGCAGGAATCCTCTGCATCGTCCACTTCAACTTCTCACCGAAGAAACTGCATCTGGACCCTCCAGGAACTCTACAAACTGCAACAATGAAGCAAGATGCCTTCTGCAACATTGTATCTTCAGCTCCTGCTAGCAACTGCAACTGTTTCCCGGTTGTGCATCCTCTGAGGACAGCCCGTCTCCAGCCTGCACCAGAAGAGCGACAAAATCTCCCTTGGTGTGAAGGAGTCACTCCCCTACTCCAGCAGGCACCTACTGCAACGATGACCGGCTGCGTGGATCCCCTCTCATCTGAGCTGCGTGGATCCTGCATCATGGGTGGTGGAATGAAGTGGTTCTGATGTCCCACTGTCCAACTTTGGTGGAGGTAAGAGCATGACTCCCCACGCAAGACAGTACCCGTGCACCACGTGTTTTGCAGTTGCCAAGGCTTGTTGACATTATTCCATGAAGGTCTTCATGCATCTTGCAGCCCCGGCCCCCAGCACTCTATCCTGCGAGGCACATCTTCCTGAGTGATTCTCTGGCGGCGTGGGAGCCTTTTTCGTAGTGCTGTCTAGGCCTCTTTTTGCACCTTCCTTGTCCCCATGCTGTGGGACTCCTGTGTATGCTTCCTGGTCTTCTGTGGGCTCTCTGAGTTGCTGAGAGCCCCCTCTGACTTCCCCTTCTTGGTAGAGCCCACCTGGTCCTTCCTGGTCCTGGGCAGCACCATTTTCCGCTCACTCTGCGCTTTGTGTGTACCAAGGCTTGTTGGTGGACTCCAACGACGCAAACCAGACGGCAATCCTCCATCAGGCGTGGGAAATCAGTTGCACCAACCAGGAACCCGACTCCGTCTTCTTGGTTGCAGTACTGACTGTTCTTCTTCACCTGTAATTCCACTTTTGCACGTTCATCCGGGTTAGCCGGGGCTCCTGTTCTCCCTGGACCCTTCTGGGCTTTCTAGACTTGGTTCTCTTCTTCCACAGGTCCTTAGTCCAGAAATCCACTGTTGTATGTCTTGCAGTCTCTTCTGGTTTTTGCATAATCCTTTTTAGTTTCTGTGTGTGTTTTGGGAAAGTTACTGTGTGTTTACTCCTGTTTTCCTGGTCACTGGGGTGGGTTCTCGTACTTACCTTTGGGGTTTTCTAGTACTCCCAGTGCCCACCTACACACTACACTTGCCTAGGTGGGAAACCAACATTAGCATTCCACTTTCTTCGCATATGGTTTGTGTTTCCCCTAGGCCCATTTCTAATTATTGTGATTTTCACTAATTGCACTGTTTTCTAACTGTTTTTGTGCCTATGTCTACATACTAGTGTATATAATTTGTGTATTACTTACCTCCTAAGGGAGTATAGTCTCTATGGTATTTTTGGTGTTTGTGTCACAAAAATAAAGTACCTTTATTTTTGTAACACTGAGTGTTTTCTTTCATGTGTATGAGTACTGTGTGACTACAGTGGTATTGCATGAGCTTTGCATGTCTCCTAGGTAAACCTTGGCAGCTCATTCACCGCTACCTATATAAAGCCTGGCTTTTAGACACTGAGTACATTTCACTAATAAGGGATAGCTGGACCTGGTATAATAGGTACCATATGTACCCACTACAAACCAGGCCAGCCTCCTACATTGTTGTCCTTTCAAACTGCTATATTTCCACTATTTTACCAAGTCGGTATCCTTACTCTAGGGCCTTGTGTACCTCACTGCTATACCACATACCAGACAGCATCCTTTGCTCTTCACTGTGTCTACACTCGCTTGTCTCTTTACTTTCAGGACATGTACGACATAGTGGGAACATTAGCTTACCGTCAACTCTGTACGGTAGCACAGAGAAGTAAAGCCGGCAGGCGGGGAGATTTGGCACTTAATGAGCTCAAAGTATTCACCAATGGGTTTAAAGTCCCTGTATATGATGGTGGGGTGGGCTACAGGGTATAACTTCTGCTTCTTCACAAACGGATACAGACTTGTGAAATCATAATAGTGTATTTTCTCACCTTCGCCCACAGCCGCCTGTACAACTGCATAGCATTTGTACAACTCCCAAATAAGGTGTCGCAGGGCTCCATTGGCTCAGGTAACTGGTAAATCTTAATGAAAGATATGTGCTCTGCATCAAATGTTAGTGTATCTAACCATTCATGCTGCCAGAGGGTTTTCGTGACAAAGCTGCAATTTTTAACATATTGCGCCTTCATCAAAGTATGACGTGTTAGTGCTCAAACTTGGTGTCCAGTAGCTTGTTAAACTCATGGGGTTTGTAACAACAAAGACAACCATGGTAAAACACCTGTTGTATTCAAAGGCCATTGGCACACCGTTAATAACAGCATACCCATCAAGATAATAATGCCCCAAGCAGTATTCACCACCCTGTAAGGCGTGTTGAATGTAGATGGTTTCCTTGTCAGAGATGTATATGAGCCATTGGATAGAGGGGGTTGAATAACACTTCTGTTTACCGTTATAGAATACTAGAGCTATGCTGTATGGTTTCAAAAACATATGTTTGTAGATAAACATACATATGGAAGCCAGCGTAATATTTTGGAAAGGGTCCATGTATTCTACGGTATTTGTCATCTGGGGGTGTTGGGCTTCCAAACCTTCACCCGTTTGGTGATCTCCACTATTAGGTCTCTAAAGAGGTTGCAGGCTTTTTGGAAGATCATTACATTAGCCTGACAGTACGCTTTTGTTAACACCAGGGCAGTGTGCGCTCTATTGGCGACTAGAATGCAAAAACCCAGCACTCTCAAAACAACGTAATTTATGCATTGTGCTGATATGTTGTTGTTTAACCTTTTGCATTGCAGAGTTCAATCCTGAAGACTTATTTTTAATGTGCTTACAAATGCTGTTCATTTGCAATGTATTGCTGCAGGCTTTCAGAGTGTGTTAGGGTGTGGTCCCTTTCCAGGGCCTTCTAGAGACTTTCCCTGCAACATGCCTGGGTGTGGTTGTGGGCTGGGCCAAGATTCTATAAAAAGGAGCCAGCCCATCTCCAAGTGCTCACTATTCAGAGGTCCCGGTGCAGAGCAGCAGCTACTTCCTGAGCTCCTGTCCCAGTGGCCTATTTGAACTTCCAGACATCTGACTTTCATTCTTCATTTGGAGATCCTTGTTCTGGGCGGTAAGACGGTGGTTGGGCTGGCCTCCCGACACCGTTATCGAGAACTCTCATGTTCTTGGGCCTAATTCTTTTATGTTTTGACAGAGTACTTTGCGCGTGTGAAATATGTGCTTGAGTGTTTGTGACATTTGCAGGGTGACTTGCGAATCGGCAAGACACGCGATTCGTTTCATGATAATTTAATCTTGTTATTCAAGGCACGCTACCATTTCTTGACATTTGCATGGTGGCTTAAGAATCGTCAAGACGCGCGATTTGTTTTATGGTGCTTTAACTTTGTTGTTCATTGCGCGCTACCATTTCTTGACATTTACATGGTGGCTTAAGAATCGGCAAAAGACGCACAATTCGTTTCATTGTACTTTGATCTTGTTGTTCATTGTGAGCTGTTATTTCTTGGCATTTACATCGTGGTTTACGAATCGACAAGACGCGCGATTCGTTTAATGATGATTTGACTTTAATATTCATTGCGTACTATCATTTCTTGGCATTTTACATGGTGACACTCGAATCGGCAAGACGCACGATTCTCTCCTCGAGTTTAGTTCATGTTGTTTATTGTATGCCACTATTCTAAGATATTTATCATGTAATATTCGAGTTGACAAGTTTTGTGATTTGTTTTCCTGAATCCATATTGTGTTATTCATGGTTACATTCCTTTTATGGTGTTTACTATATATATATATATAAAAATCTACAATATGCGCAATTTGTGTTGAAACATCTTAAGAGTACACAGAAGATCAGAGTTTCTAGATGCAATATTGTATGGTTCTAGTATGCATTCTCAAAAAAAGGATTTATATGATAAAATTTAGTCTGAATGTTTTTCTGATTCTTATGTAAAGGAAAGTACTTGAATAAGAAAGTTTTCATTTAATCCATCTGGATTCCCTTACAGGTATCCGGCCATCTTGAAACTTAGTCATTTTAAACTTAATTCTTAGATTGTTCATGTTTTCAGAATGACTATGCTTAGAATCATAGTCTAGTATTGATTTCAGGAGATATAATTTTCATATTGTGTGTTCTAACCTTTTTCTTACGACAGGTCTCCTTCCCAGCTGTTTCCCCTCCTAATACCCTCTTCCCCTCTTGAACTCTCTTAGCCTCTGTGATTTATCTATCAGAGTCTTGGAGCTGTTCAGTGGTGAACGTGTTGTGAACCTGCGCAGACCCCGAGGATCTGGTGACTCTGACAGCTTTCAACTCGGTTTGAAAATGAAAGTTATTTTCACGGTTTTCACCGTACCACTGTAGAAAGTTCAATTTCTCCGCTTGCATCATATATTCGACACCGTAGCTGTCGGGCGGAGGCATAGGGCCCTCATAATTCTGATTGGCCCAAGTGTGGAAAAAGTGGAGGAAATAATCTTTGCAACTTGGGAAACCAAATGCTTTTGGTAATTTGCTCAATTTCATAATTTTATGGGGGGAAAATTTAGGTTGTCGATGAACCTTATTTGAAAAGGCACTTCCGCTACCAGCCTCAGTTTGGAGCCCTGGGTGATGAGTTGTACAGCCATATTTTCACGAATCATGGTCTGCAACATAAAGAAGGAGACGTACGCATTTAAGTTATGAGCCATCATAGTATATCCTTTGAATTTTGGCTGCATGAAAGTGATGAGGAAATTGTTCAAACGTGCGCCCTTCAAACTCCCAGGTGTCATCGGAAGTTAGATAGTGTGCATAAATATAATTAGTCTAATGTCTCCTGTGTACACTCTATATCAAACACTATGTAGTCTTCGGTTTGGTCTGAGGCCACCCTTTAACCATGTAACACTTGTGTTCTGTCCCAGCCTGAAAAGACACCTTATACCTGGGACATTTCATGCCTTTGCATTTATGCTAATAGGCGACATAACAACCGCCGTCCCCTCAGACTGTTTTGAAGAGGCAACAAACAAGCCTGTTGTGTATGCTCAAGCAGTTTTGCCAGTAGCAAAACAGATTACATGTGCGACACTGTACCTTTTGCTTAGCGACCTCTATACACCTGTCCCCTTGACACATTTTACATTGCATTTCACATTGGTGAGTTGCCTGTGTGCTGTAGATATAGTTGCAATGGGGGCACACATACTTGGCTCCCAGAAGACCCCTCAAGTTCAAAATACCATAAAAGTGATTTTCATGATGGAGAACATAAACGGTCTTTTTTTTCGCATGCTCCTCGGTTGTGAACTACTTCCAGGAACCGTTGTGGTAAAGAACTTTTACCATAACAGCAAATTAGTTATCAAAAAGTCCTAGGTCCCCAAAACCGACCATTCTGTTGTGCAGTATTTCAGGCACCCTATGGGCTTCAGCTGCTGTAGATATAATATGAGCATCGGGTGCAATCCATCAGCAATCCCACTATACTAGCTGCCATGCACGTATTGGATGCCGCTTTGTTAAAGTTGAGCAATGTTGTTTCTTACCAATGATTTTACTATACAAGACTTAACGATCTGGAAACACCACCCTCATGGCCTGAACAATGAGGGTGATGACTCTGAAGGTCCTGTATGCCACTATTTCCACCTTACTCTGCAACAGGTTACAGAGGTTTTCTAGAAATTTCACAGCGCCAAACACATCATGGGGTGTCTGCCGGGTGAACAATGGAGTATCAATACCCTGCCCCTGGAAGCGCAGTTGGAAGTAATCATTAGGACCCACATCGTGTCACAACCTTTCTATGAGTATTTGTATGGCTTGGTGGATGGCTAAAACACTGTGATTGAGGAATTTATACGATCTAGGTTAACGATTCCTCATAGTGCTCTGTAGCATTAAACCATTCTGCAGTACGACTGTACCTTCTAACACTTTCTAAAAACACAGGTTCTGAATCTTCAGCTTGAAGATTGCTGCTGGATGGCGTGCTCCCTGGGGTATCATTCTGGGGTAGCTGACAAGGTTCAGTGTTGGTGTATTTTTAAGCCTCCTTGTAGCACATAGTTTGGCTTTCTTTACTTTCTTTATTAAATACCTACGGTGTCTGGCGCTATTAGCCCACTTCTGTTTCTCACAAACCCAACTGTTTTTAGGTAACCTCCCACATCCTATTTGAACAGTCGTTGTTGTATTTATGGGCTGTGTCCGTGCAAATTCACCTACTACAGCCACGGCAGAGGGCCCTTCAGGGTTATCGGGGGCTTCCAATCTCTGAACTCTACCCCTGGAGGTTGTGAAACACCCAATGTTTGTGAGGTTCTCTCCTAACTTTATGTTTTGAGGCCTAGCAGGGTTTGTTTTATATGACACTGTAGCATTTTTTGGGGATTTTAAGCAGTTATTGGCAAGTTCCAAAGGCTTTTTGTTTTTGAGTGCACGTAAGAACCGTAGCACTTTCGTGAGTATATCACGGGTCTTCTTTTTATATTTAGACCTCTGGACACCCTTATGAATAAAAGTGGATCTTACACTCCTTAGGGTGCACCGCAGACCTAGTCACGCCAGTATAATGCTCATGTGTACAGCGGCTGATTCACAAGCTTGTACCACCTCCCTTCGACACCTTGCCAACCTCTGAAATAACGCCTTCTGGGTGGCTCTGGAGGACACGGTATTGCACCACGCCTTCCCCAGTTTTAAGGCTTGAGGTTCAGTCTTGATTTTAGCTTTGTAACAGCTTTCATATATGTCTCCAGTAATCGGTAGTGGTCCAAAACACCATATTTTGGGTAATTACTTGGGGCATTAGATGAGGGGTGCGTATTACCCTGAGTCATCCCTGCTGCACTCCAGCTGTAAACATTAATAGCCCTGTTCTGATAGGGTGGGTCAGGACGGGTAAAAAAAACAGGGCCCGAGTGCGAACACCCAGGTGCTTTGGGGCCTGTTCCTTGCTGGACAGTGATCCAAAACTCTGATTTTGTGACCCGCTACCGCCTGTACTGCATTCAAGGTATGTTGAGGCAGGGGAAGACCAACGCACGTATGCAGTTGATGGAGGGCTGGTGGGATCGTATGCCCCTGGCGGTATAACTGGGGACATCGGATATGGGGAAGTTAAATGATAGTTGTAATAGCGCATGGCCACGGAGGTGTAGGACCCGCTGGGGCTGGGAACAGGTGATTGCAGCACAGGTGAATGTAACCCTTTGGGGTCTATAGTAGAAGGCCCACTGTGTGCGGCTGCTGCTGTTGCTTCAAAACTCTCCACCACACCAGCGAGTGCCCTGAGAAGCCCTATACAACCAGAAAAAGGGTCCTCTGTGGGGTGATCATTTTCCAAACTTGTGTCCAGAAGACTATGAGGGATAGTGATACATGGCTCTGGTGCTTGGCCTCCGGCAGCCACATCTATATGAGGCTCCTCAAACGTTAAACATTTAGGGCCTTATTACGACCTTGACAGGGGTTTCCTCCATCACAAATGTGGCAGAGTGCAGTGATTAAGGGCTGTACCAGGTCTATGACTGCTATCTGCAGAGCCAGCGCATGGTTTGTCCTGGTGCACGGCGTTGACCTCAGTTCATGCTGACGTCTTTGTGTTTTTAAGGGACAGTGTTGTCCTTTAAAGGCGTTGACGTCCGCCTAGTCTTACGACTGACTGTTCCAGAGATCTTTTGTGACAACTCTATGACGTAAAGATGAAAAATACATTTTAGGTATATAACTGCTATATCCTAGAGGAAAGGAACTGTTTGAGAGGCAAAGATGTTAGGATTCATTTGGTTCTACAGTTTCTAAAACACACCTGATGTGTTCCGTTGTGATGGTCGTTTCTTTATAGGAGGTCCTTCCTTAGGTTCTGCGGACTTCTTTTTTTAAACCGCCTTTTTAGCGCACCCTGCCCCCTTTTGAGACGCTGGCATGCGGACCTGGTATGCCTCCGGAGGGTCTGGCAAAAAGAATAAATGTCTCATTTACAATATAATACACTGACTATGCAGGCTCTCTGTGGGTCCCATCTACTTTTTTGAACCGGATAGTTTTATGTTTACATCACTTTTACACAAGGACTCTTTTTATTTACCTGCAAAAGCTGTTTCCTGAGGCAGTATACCCGTTGTGTCTTGAGCCTCATGGATTTGCATTAGAGTGCCCACTGCCAACTGTAGTTCAGCCTCATAACCTGTAAAAAGTACACAGACATAGGAAAACGTTATTAGAAAAATAAAATAAATAACAAATAGGACAATGTTGCTTAGGGTGGAGGTTTACATATTTCTCTGAACTATAAATCTCTAGATACAAGTACCTTGTTGCAAGGCATTCATTTTCTCTGGGGATAGCGTTAGCTCTTGGGGATCCTGCGTGCACAAGAGACAAAAAGGACTTTTTGACCCTAATACAATTTAAGCTACATTCATAATCGCCTGTCATCCACTCATTTTAAAATATATACTAGTCCTTCATAATATTCTGCTAAAACCATAACGCAACAAACTAAAAAGCACCCAATCCTGGAGACACGGCTGTTGAGTAAAACAAATAAAATATAAACGTAAAGGGCTCTAATTACTGGTGCGTATTTACAGTATTTGTTCAGAACTACAATTGTGTAGTTTTCACCAGAGTTAGCATACAGACAACAAAACCCTCATGAAGTCTCTCTTATCAACGGTTTTTAATTAAGACCATGTTTAGGCCCAGGTGCCGTACTTACTTTTTTTTCTGCTTAACAGTCTTCCCGAATGCATTACAGACATATTAACAAAAACTAGAAAAAATATACCGAAAGGCTGTAAAAATGCATACTCAGATAGTTAAGAGTTGAACCATTACCCCTCCTAACAACTACAATATTTATTAAATAGCAGGGTACACATATTTTCAGAGGTAAATGCTAATACATGTGTCAAATTTCACCAGGACTTTTTACATACACACTTAAGAAATAAAATTAATTTTAAGTGCTCTCTCTCTTGATGCTAACTGTTAAATACCCTATTAACCCACGCAAATATGTGCCACTACGATGTTCAGAAGGTACAGTACACTGTTGCACCCCAGACCCTAGGATTCATTCCAGGTTTTTGCCCTCACTCCCCATACTCTCAACCTTGTGTGGGGGCAGAACGCTCTCTAAGCCCCAGCCTAGAGGGTGGAAGCAGACATGCAGACCTTGCTCCACCACAGACATGTGTATTCAACAACCCCTCCACAGCCATTGATCAACCATATGCTGTGAAGGGGAGCCTGGAGGCCCAAGCATCGTGCACAGAGCCTCCATGGATATTTTAAAAAAAAGCACTTCAGTGGGCCTGAGGTCCCGGGCCTTGCACTCAGGCCTGCAAGCCCTGCCCATGTGTGTTGGTGGGGTAGGGGCCGCGAGCCTCACGCCCTGCGACCCCGCTGTGAGGACAGAGATCCTTGGGGCTGCAGAGCGCGAGGCCCACGACCCCCACCCCGAAGAGCTGCATGGGCTGGGGTTGCAGGGCCCGAGCACGAGGCCCAAGGTCTCGGACCCACTTAAGTGCTTTTTTTTTAAAAGAAAAAAAAGCACTTCTGTGGTCTTGAGCCTCGTTCTCAGGTCTGCAAGCCCTGCCCATGTGTGCTAAGTGTGATGGTGGGGCAGGGGTCACATGCTACGGGCTTCGCACTCTGTGACCCCCGCCGTGAGGACAGAGATCCTTGGGGCCACAGAGCACAAGGCCCACGACCCACACCCTGAAGAGCTGTGTGGTCCAGGGCTGCAGGGCCTGAGGGCCCTACCCATGTGAGCTGTATGTGGTGGTGAGGCACGGGGCGTGAGCCATTGTCCACGGTGTAGGGTGTTAAGGCTGGTGTGAGGTGCCAAGCATGAAGCCCAGAGCTCCCACCCCTGTAAAGTAGCAGTCAGCTGGGGAGGGAGCACATGGCTCATCACTCCCTCCCCGATGTCCATAGGTACTTACCTCACGTAGTAGTTGCTTTGCATCACCAGACTGCACTCTGCCCTTCATATTCTCCTCCTTGCTGGTCCTGGGTAGCCCAGGTCTCTGCAAGTTTCAAATATGTACTTCAGAAAAAAAGAGGCCTGTGGATGTTGTGGGGCCTTTATACTTGCTACATCATGCTAATTATGCATAGGCTTTGTGGAGGGGTTGGGCCCAGGAATAGACATCTGTTTTAAGTTTTTTCATTTCATGTCATCTGTTTGTTTCAACTTTTTAATTGTAGGGCCACTTTATACATTGACATCTGCTGATCACTCTTGAACCTGGTTCTGGGAAATCTTGGGGGCAGACATCTGTTTTAGGTTTTCATGTCATGTCATCTTTCTGTTTCAAACTTTTTTTAATTGTATGGCTACTTTATACTTTGAACTCTGCTGATCCCCTTTGAACCCTGCATGGAAACTCTTGGGGGCATACATCTGGGATTTAGGTTTTCATGTCATGTCATCTGAATGTTTCAAACCTTTTCATTATAGGGCCACTTTACACTTTGACATCTGCTGAATACCTTTGAACCCACTCCTGTGAAGTCTTGGGGGCAGACATCTGTTTTAGGTTTTCATTTCATATCATCTGTTTGTTTCAACCATTAATTGTGTGGACAGTTTATGCTTTGACCTATGCGAATTACCTTTAAGCACCCTTCCTGGGAATTTTGGATCAAACATCTGTTTTAGGCTGCCATTTCATGACCTCTGTCTATTTTACCATTGATTGGGAAGTGACTTTATACTTTGACATCTGTAACCAGCTTTTGACAGACTCCTGGGAAGTCCTGGAGGCTTGCATATGTGCTCTAGGTTTTTTCATTTTATAGTCTCTGTTTCAACCATTAATTATATAGCCCCTTTATACTTTGAAATCTGCTAATCACCTTTAAGCCCCCTTCCTGGGAATTTTGAAGCATGAATCTGTTTTAGGATTTCATTTCTAAATTGATTGTCTTTAACAAAAGCCATGTTTGACCAGCGCCCTTTTTGGATTAGCCATCAGTGTGGAGGTTTGGCTGTAGATTTCCATTGCTCCTTCTTGTGTGGAGACACCCAGCAGCCACAGGGTCCTGATTGTCTGAACATGTCCAGACTTGTCATCTTAGGCGCAGAAACATGGCGCACACCAGTAGGGCCTCCATTTTACACAGCCCATAGCCCTAGACACTATAGCAAGGACCCGGGCACATGGCTAACACGTAATCACATGATGTCACAGCACATCTTACCCACCTACACCTACTTCAGTTCCGGGGAAATCTCTTAGGGGAACCAGAAGTCACTTTCCAGTTTGATGAGGAAAGGTATCTCTTTATTCTACTCCTGGCACTTAGCTCTATTTGTTAGCACAAAATATTTCCTTGCTTCAATGTTGGGCTTGAGGATGAATTTTTCACTAAAAAGTAACACCAAGTAGCACATGACGCGAACTGCAACACTCCTGTTCTGTTTGTCCATTTTGTTCTTGCGCACCCATGATACGATTTTTTCCCTAAATGGACGGAAAATTACAAGATGAGGCAGAATTGTGTAACTTCAGGCATTTTGCATAAAAAGCTGTGCAAAATGCCACAAATTATGCACGATTACACTGGTGTAATTACATTTATTTCGGGCTTAAATTAGGTATACCATTCTCAGCCACGCTGTTTTTTATCTTTTTATCGTAAAAACAATCCTGTTAGATGGCAAAAATATAATTTTTTTCCCTCGTTGCCCGGGATTTTGGAAGTGTGATCTCTCAATTGACCTAGCTTTCATTCATGTGAATTAAGAAAAGCAAAAAAGTAAAACGATTATTTACATGGCAACTGCTTTTTGAATTTCAGTCATATTTTTTTATCAAATCTTTAGCAATAGTTTTCATTAAATTTAGCAAATATATTCAATTCATCTCATTTTACATGTAAAATTGTTGTTTTGGTAATACTTAAAACTCATCAAGGAAAATGTTGATTCTAACAGAGCAGAATACGTTACTAATAAATGATCAGGACAACAAATGAGACAGTTTATTCACCATACTATCATTGCATCAAAATGTATGGGCAGTTTATTGAAACATAGCCCCTGTTTATGATTATTTTTGTATCTTCATTGTTCTGTGATTGAATAAAAAACGGTGACGCATTGGTCATATTGCAAAAAACTTTCAGAGAGAATGAAATACACCGCATGACACACTTGTCATACATGATTCCTATTTAACTTTTGGAGGCAAAGAACACTTGCATGCAAACTAAAAGCTTTGTCTCTGCGGGCTTACTAACAGCTTGTAAAATGCATTTACTTTCACAATTTAACATCAGTGCATGGAGGCCTCTTTGTTTTAACGAGAGATAGCAGCTAATACCGCAAATCCTCATTCCTGAGGGGGCCTCAATTTTCAGAGGTGGAAAATGTGAAGCAGTTGAATATTGAGCATTCTGATTTTTTTCATTGCTCTAACTTGTTTCAATGTTATTAATCTAAGTTTCTGAATTCTGGTTGAATTGAAGTCCTCAAGTCTAAAATTATTACACTTTATTACCAACAAGGGAATGAATATCTTTTGCTACAGCGAGTTTATTACTCAAACAGAGTTGTCTTCAAAGCCTTTCCGAATGGCAACATTCGACATTTGTATTTCCTTTTATTTCACTTTTCAGGGAAATAAGCAGTTTATTTCTAATTTGATGTCAGGGCCTTCAATGGGGCTCTTCAGAAGCTGAATGTGTGGACAAAACTTAGGTTTTGAAAGTTTATCTGGGTGGCAACTGGAAGCCTATGTATCCAGCAAAAGGTTGTGGACTGGGAGCCAAAACGTAACCCTGGCAAATGCTGTCAGACCAGTCCCCATAGTATGGGAAGCTGTTCATGTCAAAATTACAGCTCCTCGTATAGGACTGAAATGCATAGCATGTTGCAAAATTAATATGGCACACGCTAAAATGGATGTAATATAAGTCAAAATAAATATGATACCTGGCAGAGTGAATCTGACTCGAACCAAAACAAATATGAAACCTGGCAGAGTGAATATGCTACTTGGTGATTAAGATGAATAACACAAACTCTAATTGAATAAGAGATATACTGAAATATATATCAAAATACTGAAATAAATATGGCCCTCCCTGTAAACAATATAGCAATCACTGAAACTAATACAAATATTCATCAAAAAGAATGAGACTTTTTTTTAAATGACTGGCATATGCCAAGAGGAATATGACATATTTTGAAATGAAAATGAATATGAGATTGAAATGAATATAAGGTATTGAAATGAATATATTATACTCTGAAAATAATATAATGCACATTCAAAATAATATACACTGCAATAACCATTACACATGCAATGAATAAGAATTGCATTGAAATGAATATTACCCAGATTGCAATGAATATGAGATGTGCAGAAACGAACAGGAGATAATTTAAAATGAATACGGCTTGTGCTGAGCCCCATTGAATTGAATTTGACATGCCTTCAAATGAGTATTACCAATGCTGAAATTCTCATGACATTTGTCAAAATGAATATGGCATGCATTGAAATTAATATGATACATATTCAAATGAGTATGATTGTTCTGCTCTTGCTTAAACTAAGAGGAAACAATGCAAAAGAATGCAGCACTCTTAGTCTGAGTAGTGAATTTATTAGGGCACTTACCAGATATCAAATAACGAATATATGAAAATAAGCATTTAACTCAAATGAGATAAAACACATGTACGTGCAAGATTAATCATAGCAGTTAAGCAATCACACACAGAGATGTGCAATGCATCAACAGTATGTATATATATATATATATATATATATATATATATATATATATATAAATTTCAAAAAGTATTCACTGCACTCCACGAGGTATCAATGGTGCAAATTTAATCCAAATAACAACCAGGTGGTTGTTATTTGGATTAAATTTGCACCATTGATACCTCGTGGAGTGCAGTGAATACTTTTTGAAATTTATATTTTTACGAGACTGGTCCTCTCCGTCACTGGCACCGACAGTGGAGTGCGCCGCCCAACAACTTTTAGACCATATTTGCTCGAGGATATATATATATATATATATATATATATATATATATATATATATATATATTTGCTAAATAATCAAAAGTTTAAATGCATCACCATGGTCCATCATCCTTGCCAGCACCAATTGACTGGTGAACCTCAAATGGCCAAGGCAGGAGACTCACCCCATGGGATCAATCAAAATGTCCCAGGTTACGCGTACGCTCCACAGGGGATCCTGTCTTAGTGCCAAGTTTCACCGTCTTTTATACCTTAAACAAGCTAGGAGAGAATTCTAGAACACCCTCCCGTCTGTTATGAAATCACACACTGGCTGTACTTGGTTTGTGTCGAAAACATGCAAAAGATCTGGCCCGGACACAATGCTCATTCCACAGAGCTGTACCTTCCTCTGATGAAAACATTCTTACCCTTGTGCACTCTTATCTCGTATGTGTTCCAGAACGGTATGACCCTGTTCTGGTGGAAAAAGCAAAAACATGTTCTGTATGGAAAACAAGCTTTGTGTGGAAAAACCCTGCACCGCTGTGCCGGCAACTGAAGCCAGGCACAAAAATGGATTCAATGGTCAAGATGGAGTCAGTGGTTTAATACACTCAGCATTACAATAATATGTGTTAAAATGGATAGGTTACATTTTAAAATGAATATAACAAGTGTTAATATGAATATGACATCCATTGAAATAAATATAACAATGATTTTAAAGGAATATAACATGTTAAAATGAATATGAGATGAGTTGAAATTAATATGAGCTTCACTGAAATTAATTTGACATGCTTAAAAATGAATACGAGTAACTTTTGAATCAACATGAGATTTATCAAAATGAATAAGGCTTGCCTTGAAGTAATATGATACACATTGACATGATTATGATATGCGTTGCAATAGATATAATTCATGTCAAAATGAACATGATGTGTTAATATAAATAAGACATTCATTGAAAGGAGTATGACACATGCGAAGATTAATAATATATGACATGCACTGAAATGAATATAAGCTCCATTGAAATGCCTTAAAATGAATATGACCAAGGCTGAAATTAAAATTAAACTTGTCAAAATGAATGTTATGCTTTGAAATTAATATGATACTCATCAAAATGTATATTGCATATATTGAAATGAATATGACATATGTTTCAATTGATATGACCCATGTTAAAATTATTATGACAGGCGTTAAGGTGAATATGATATCGATTGAATTGAATATGGTATTCATTGAAAGGAATATGACACATCTTAAGATGAATATGAACCACTTTGAAATGAATATGACACCTGTTACGATTAATATGGCCCACATCAAAATTAATATGACATTCATTAACATGAATATAACACTTTTTAGATGAATATGAAACTATGTGCGATAAATGTAGCAAGTTTTGAAATTAGTAAAACACAAATTGAAACTAACACACGAAATGTTTAAATGATTATGACTCCTGTTTAAATTAATATGGCATGCATTGAACTTATGTTGATTTGCTTTAAAATTAATATTACGCATCAACATCGATATTACAGATTCTGAAACAATATGATGTGGACTAAAATGAATTAACTAAAATTAATGTACCACACACTTAACAGAATATAAAACAAGGAACCAGCCTTTACGACACATCCATTACATGCATCTATTTACAATGCAGTAAGTATTTCTACATTCATCAAACACTACTTTATCACGCAGGAAAGTGTTTTTGTAAATAACATACTTTTTATGTGCCAGTAGAGGTAAAGGGAGATAAGGATGATTTTAGGGTTTTAAGGTGGGTAGAGGTAAAGGGAGGTCAGGATAATTTTTAGAGTTTAGGGGTGCATGCAGGTGAAAGGAGGTAAGTGCAATTTTAGTGTTTAGGAAGTGGTTTAGGAGGTGGCTTAAGGGAGGTAAGGAATAAAAAAAAAGGGGGTTCGCCTTTAAAAAAAAAAATGACACACACACATATATATATGCATATGCATGTGTATATATATGTATATATATATATATATATATATATATAAATATATACACATACATGTGTGTGTGCTCACATATGTATTTATCTTTATTGTTTCAGGATTAGAGAGCCACATAAATTATGCACAAAAAGAAGCAGAGAACTCTGGGTAGTTCCCAAGCTAAGGTGGAGAGCAGCTCATTATTATGGAGCATCAACACTCACCTACTCTACTCACCTCAAATGTCCATTTTTCAAGTAAAGTTTTTAAGCATAGGTCTGTACAGTTCCATCCAAACCAACACAGAAAGTGACAAAGCATTTTGCCATTTTCACAGAAAAGTCTTTAAGTATAGGATTAGCTAGTGCTATCCATGCCGAGCTAAAAAATAACAAAAACCTTTTATGACTCTAGGCACTGAATCACAGTTTTTAATTGGAAAAATATGATCCAAGCCAACCTCGAATAAATAAAAGTAGCACCTGACACATGTTTCGCTCTTATTAGAGCTCTCTAGATAGGTATGAGGACTGAGAGCAAGGATGAAGAGTAAGTAGTGAGAGATGAGTGCTGCATGAGGTATGAGGAGCAGGAGATGAGTAGTGGAAGATGGGAAGTGAGGGAGGAGTGATTGGGAGACAGGGTTGACAAATGAAGAGTAAAAACACAAAACCAAAGATGAAGGGTAAGGGAACAGGAGTGAGGAATGAAAAGTAAGGGATAAGAGTTAAAGAATGCGAAAAGGTGAGTGAGAGATTTAGACAGAGAGATGAAGAGTGGTCTATGAGGTGTGAGAGTAGAAGAGAATGGGAGAAATAATTAGGATTAGGACTGATAAATAAGATTTGAAGGGTGATAAGTGGAGAGTGAGGGTTAATGAGGGAAGTTTGATGAATGAGGGTGTTGAGAGAGTCGAGAGGACAAAGGAAATTGGAGAACAGAAATGAAAGATGGATTATGAGGAATGAGAGTGGCAGATGGGGCATGAGGAGTGACAAATAAGGGATGAGAGCTGAAGAATGAGAGGTGAGGACTGAGGGATGATGAGTGAGCATTGAGGATGTCTTAAAATGTGTTATATGATGCACATCTGAAGGATGAAGAATGGGGAATGATGGGCAAGGGATGAGAGATGAAAAATAAGGTATGAGAGCTGAAGTATGAGGACTGAAGGTTGATTGGGAAGGCTATAGTGAGGTAAGTAGAATGAAAGAACAGTGAGTGGTGATGAGTGAGAAATATAAGGTGAAGATTGAGATCTGTGTCATGAGGAGGGAAGGATGAGGATATCCTAATATGGTCAGGGTAGTGGACATTTTAGGAAACATAATTAATATAGTCCCCTTGTCACTGCTGAAGTGAGGAGGAGTGAGCAGTGATAAATGAGGGATGATTAGTAAGAAATTAGGGGTGAGGAGTGTGGAATGATGGAAGAATAGTGAGGAAAGTGTGTGAAATAGTGAAGGATTAGGCGAGAGGAGCAAGGGAGGTTTGAGTGGTGAGGATCAGGAGTGAGGGGGAGTGAAGGCGAGTGAGGGGTGTGAGAAAGGATGAGAAGTGAGGGTTGAGGAGTGAGAGGGTGAAGTAGTGATTAAAAGTGAGGGATTAGAGATGGAAAAGGAGAAATGAAGGATGAGGAGGTAGATATCAGGGCTGAGCTTTGAGGAGTGAGGGATAATTATGAGGAATGGTGATTTATTAAAAAAAATGAGATGCAAAGAAAGAGGAGTGATGTTAATAGGGTAATAGAGAGTAATGAGAACTGAGGCATGAGTTGTAAGGGGACAGCATGTCCTACAATGGACAGGACAGTGTGATATACATTTTAATCTATTATCATTGTCAGTTTT
Organism: Pleurodeles waltl; assembly: GCF_031143425.1. Classification (NCBI taxonomy): domain Eukaryota; kingdom Metazoa; phylum Chordata; class Amphibia; order Caudata; family Salamandridae; genus Pleurodeles; species Pleurodeles waltl. The sequence goes on from NC_090437.1 coordinate 397,894,689, forward strand.
ACTTATTTCTTAGAGGGGGAGGTATGAGCAGTGAGGGATGATGAAAGAAGAATAGGGAGAGGTGGGGAACGAAGTGTTACACATAAGTGATGTAGAATGAGTAGAAAAGAGTGGGAGGTAAAGGGTTAGAATAAGGGATGAGGGACTTGGAGGGACCACTGAAGGGTGATGGATGAAACATAAGATGTAGATTGAGTGATGCAGAGTGAGGGATGTGAAGTGATTTTTAAAAATCAGAAGTGAGAGATGACTTACTTAAGGGGTAATAGAGAACAGCTGATGGACGGTGAGGGATGAGGAGTGAGGGTAGAAAAAAGAAGTAGGGCATTTAGGGCCTCCTTTATATTTTGTCAGCTGCCCGCTGTCTGCCAGGTTGATTGAGTAAATTATCAAGTCACCCTCATGGAGGTGCCCACCTCCAAATTTTGAAATGTCAGTTGGCCCGACTGACTGTTCAAGCACTGACAGGAACCACCGTTCCCTCTGTACCTAAAATTCAAACCGGGCCCTAAGCGTGATAGAAAAAAAAGAATTAGGAGTGAAGAAGAAAGGAAGGGCTGAGGGATGTAAAGTAAGTCAGAAGTGAGATATGATGAGTAATGGATAAGGACTGATGAGAGGGTTGAGGAGTAAGAGGGAATACATAAGGAGTAAAGGATGTAGAGTGGTGTGTGTCATGTGTGGAGCATGAATCACATACTCACAGTGAAGCCCTGGTTGTATGGTATGACATACTGCAACACACCAACTTGAACTCTTCAATTCCACCATTGCCCAGGCTCTGTGGCCCTGGAACATCTCGGGCCCACATCTGTTAACTAATGATACCAGCGGCATCAAAACTGGTTAAAGCTTGGGCCAAACATGTGGAATGGGGTAGGGATTGGGCGAATGATGGGTATGTGTATACAGACAAGTTACAGGATAAGACCTCCAAATGTAATGGTACCTGTATGGCCTCATTTCAGCTGTGATTAATGCTACTGTGCTTTGGAGGTTCCATCCTGATCTATGGAAAGGATTTCTGGGACACTGCTGGACTGTTGATGTATTATATGCAGGGCCACTGGAATTATGTGGCAGAGGAGGATCAAATTGTGCAGCAGGGTTATCTAAATTATGTGGCCAGAAAAGGCAAAATATGTGGCATAATACAGCACATTTTGTGATAGTATTACCACATTATTTTGTCATTTATACCCATGTTACCATCTTCCAGGACCATGTCCAGCCTTCTGCAACTTCATCGCTGACTTTATCGCCCCCTCGCCATTGACTCCAACAACTACACTTTCCTAGGCAAACAGTTTCCATTTCGATGACCACAATGACATTAACACTACCAACCTCCTCAACAGCATGAACATCAGACACACCCAACTCATCCATAATCTCACAGACACACCGTAGGCCTCACACTAGATTCCCATCTTCACCTCCAGCGATCACATCACGTACAACCACACCACAGAACTCAAATGGCCTGACCACTCATCATTCATTTCAACATCACCAGCTCACGGACCTCTGCCCTCAGTCTGCCTAATGGCCCCACCTCAGCTGGGACAGTCACAAAGGACACATGGATAAATGCCCTCAACACCACCCACCCCAACTCCTTAAGCAACCTAGACCAGAACATCAGAAACTTCAACAACTGGATCACCAACTGCCCCAACAGCGTCACTCCGATCGCCAACGACACCCACAGAAGGTCCACTAAGCAGTCTAGCTGGTACACTGAAGACCTCAGAACCACTATACACCACTATAAACAGCTGGAAAGGGGATGGCACATCAGCAAAGACATGACCGACAAGACCACCTTCAAGACATCCCTCAACCTCTACCGCAGACAGTTGACAGAATAGAAGAAAAAGGACTCACGCATTAAATGAAGCTCCAATAGCAGCAAATAACTTTTCAACATCATCAAAGAATTCTCCAACCCCTCAGCCACAACAAACAAAATGACCCCCTCATAGGAACTCTGTGACAACCTTGCAAACTTCTACAACAAGATCACCAACATCTACAGAAACTTCAAACCCAAGCCCAAGGCCACAACTTCTTCAAGCAACACAACAACCCTGCTACTACCACAGATATCTGAATAACTGAATGGAGCCAGCTTGCCCCACAAGATACCGCCTCCATCATGAACTCTGTTCACTAAGGGGCCCCAACTGACCAATGCCCTCACCACATCTTCAACCACGCACTCACCACCTTGTTCAACCCCTCAGTTGCCACAGCCACCTTCCCCAAGGACTGGAAACACGCAGAAGATAACACCCTACTAAAGAAACCATCAGCAGACCCCAGCAAACAACAACTGACTAATCTCCCTGCTCCCATTCCTGGCCAAGTTATTAGAAAAAACTACAACCAAAAACTCTCCTCACATCTGGAATGGAATCTACTTGATTCCTCCAAATCTGGATTCCGCAGCAACCACAGCACCGAGACAGCCCGCATCAGAGCGACCCATGACATCAGAGCCCTACTCGACCGTGGAGGGACTGTGAGTCCAATCCTCATAGATCTCTCAGCAGCCTTTAATATGATCTTCCACCATACACTCATCACAAGGATGCACAGCATAGGCATCCAAGGAGCCACTTTTAGATAACTCGCCTCTTTCCTCACTGGAAGAACGCAAAACGTCTGCCTTCCCCTTTTCCCTTCTGAATCTAAGGAAATCATTTGTGAAGTACCCCAAGAGGCACAGTGCAACTTTGAACATGCACCTTGATCCCTTGTTAGGGCCCATGATTCCTCAGGAGCAGTACCCTCAAAATGCCCACCTCCCAGCATCACCGAATATGCATCAAGTAGTCCTTGTGGTTCAGAGTGGCCAGATGAGGGGAAGGGCGTTATGGAGGGTACTGCAGAGCAGGGCATCTGGAACAAGATAATGGCTTTGTTAGTTCGTCTTTCTTCTTGCCTGAATGAGTTTCACAATGTTATCATACATGTACACTACTTTGTACTTATTGTCAAACTGTACTGATCTCACCTGTAAAGGAAAACAACCAGTGCTATCAAACGTTCCTCTGTTTTGCATTTTAGCCATATCAGGTGTTCTGGAGAAAGTGCAAACAATTCACAGTCTTGTGTCAGAGAGAGAGAACTCAATTGGTAAATAATTATAATACATGTAATTCACCTTTTAGTTGAACATGTTTGGCCCAAAGAACATTTTCTTCACAGGTGTACAGGCACCAAGGGAGTTACCCAAGTCCATTGACTCCTAAACATATCCTTATGCTATGGGAGACAGAATAATCCACTGTTTTTATATCTTTGATGGTGTCCAGAGTATTAGCCCCTTCTCTGACCCTGATTCAGGCAAGCAGCATGTGCAAGGCTTACCAAGACCATAAAATCTCACCAAATTAGAAGAACGTTGGTAACTGGAAGAAGTAGCTTCTCAGAGAGGATGGTAGAAACCTCTCTGGATCGCTGGAACTGTGTGTGAATAACAGGCACATGGAGCATGGTGCAGCTGCTTTTATAGTCACACGTTTCAAGATAGCACCCGACATTTGAGCTTGTCTTGCGAGAGTTGTAAATATTGTGACACTTGCAAGAACCGGTTTTCGCCAAATGAACCCCTGTAAAACAAAAAGTACCATAACCTGATGCCCATGTGTACAGTGGAAATATACCTGATTTTGTATCTGGCCTATTATCATAGGTGGGAAGTGGCTAAACAGATTCTGGGTGTCACTGGTCCACAGTTTGGAAACGGGCAAATCGGGCATGAGATCAGTTTCACATGCACTGAATGAGAAGAACACGGGGCAAAGTGAATGTATACAGGGGAACAGGGCCTTTCCAAGGCTACCCTACCACATGAGGTAGACTTTTCCATCAGTTCAAATAAGGCTACTATTCTAGGTGGGTAACTGCGTAGTAGGGACCATGAGATCGTATCCTCCCAAAAGTCCATCAAGGGGTAGAAGCATAGAGTGGGAGCATATAGATACGGGTGCGGTCATGGAAGTGGTGAAGTAAACGGGGGAATGGATGGACGGGTTTCACTTGGGAGAGGACAACAAAAGGACCAATGAATCGGGGGTGAAACCTGTTGAGGTATCTAAAGGCAAGAATTTTTGTTGAAAGCCAGACTTTGTCTGCCACCTGAGAGGCAGGTCCAGGCTGACGTTGGGAACTTGTAATGTGTTTGTAGCAACCTTTCACTCTCAATACACTTGTCTTGATCCATTGCGCCAAGTAGGCTATCATACATAAGCGGAGGGCCAAAGTGGGAATGATTTGGTCTATCTGAGGTTGTAGGGGCCGATATCTAGGATGATGGTGATAGTTTGCATAAAGGGGAGACATCCGAAGAGACATATGACAGACGTTGTTTTAGGCAAATTCGACTTCCCATAGCAGCTCACTCCAAGAAGCAGTAGATCTAAGTAAGTAACAAGGCAAGTATTTTTTTCAATTCCTGGTTGGCTCTTTTGATCTGGCCATCTGTTTTTTTGATGGAAGCTAGAGGAAAGATTAATGTCAATTTGCAGTGCTGTGCACCAAGCTTCCCAGAATCTGGAGGTGAACTCGGAATCTTGATCTGAGGTGATTGATTTGGGTAGGCCATGTAAATGAACAATTTGAGTCTTTAGTAAATTGACTGTTTTGGCAGAGGTGGGTAGTCCTTTTGAATAAGTTGAAATGTTCCTTTTTTGACTGGCGGTCTACTATTAATAGGATTGAGTACTTTCCCTAGTCTATAGGGACACCAGGTATCAAATCTAAGGATGGGTCCTCCCATAGCCTTTGGCCTCAGTAAAGATGTCACGATCTTGATGAATGCTAGAACCACTTGTCTCCAGCCTGGCCCCCAAAAGTGTTGTTACACTAGTTTGAGTGTTCTACTGTGATCAGGGTGCCCGGCTAGAGGATGATCGTGACATCATTTGAGGATTTGTGTCTGAAGGATTTGGATTGACACATAGTGCCTGATTACAATTTTGGAGGAGGTGTTAATCCGTCCCAAATGTGACGGATAAACCACCAGCCGTATTACGAGTTCCATAGGATATAATGGACTCGTAATACGGCTGGTGGTATATCCGTCACATTTGGGACAAATTAACACCTTCCTCCAAAGTTGTAATCAGGCCCATAGTTTGGATACCTGGAAGGGAACTCCTTTGGAGATGGATTTTTATTTATTTATCTTGAGCTTGCCAGATGAGCATTTTTTGTAAGACATGTCCTGTCTCATTTTGTTGAGGAACATATCAGATAGAGTGGCTCCAATGATTTGTTCCTGAGGGATCATGGAGTGGGGAACTGTGGGTGTTTCCTTCCAAGGTGTCTGTCTGATATTGTGATAAAGTGTCAGCCACCTTGTTGTTTTCACTGCTTGGTCGGAAGATTATTACAAAATCAAACTCTGCATACAAGAGGGTCCATTACGGTTGGCGTGGAGAGAGAGAGAGCTTGTGCACAACTTAAGAACTGAAGGTTACTGCGGTTTTATACATGGTTGTTGGATATTTGCCCCTAGTAAATAGTGCCTCCACTCTTTAAAGGCTATCTAGATGGCCAGCACTTCTTTCTCTGCAATGGTATAATTTTGTTCTGCTGGAAGTATTGTTTTTGACAAATACGCAACTGGATGTAATTGTTTGGTTTCCTGGTTCCCTTTGGAACAGAATTGCACCTTTTGCAATGTCAGATGTGTTTGTTTCCACTGTGAAAGATTTGGTTCTGTCGGGATGTTTTGGAAGAGGAGCTCTTGCAAAGGTTTGTTTTAGGTCTGTGAAAGCATGTTCCATGTGAAGGGTCCCCCTCTTTTTTTAGTATTTTAGTGGTAGGAGCCACTTAAGTAGAAAAGTGGTTGATGAAATATATATAAAAATGAGCAAACCTCAGGAAACGTTGAACATCCTTGATGGTCTGGGGTTGGGGCCACTCAACTATTGCTCTAATCTTTCGTTCAGCCGTGGAGATGCCCTAGAGTGTAAGTGGTGGTGGGGAACTCACACTTGTAGAGCTTGCAAAATAGATTATGCATTTAAAGTGTATCTAGTACACTTTTCACATGTGCTATGTGTTCTTCAGTGGTTTGGGAGTAAATCAAAATATCATCAAGGCACACCATGACAAGTTTGTCCAGAAACTCTTGTAGGGCATCGTTAATGGAAAACTAAAAGGCTGCCAGAGTGTTTCACAGCAGAATGGCATTATGCTGTATTCAAATAACCCATATTGGGTCTGGAAGGCCATTTTCCAATCATCCCTGACACATATTCTAACTAGGTGGTAGGCTCCTGTAGATCTAACTTGGAGTAAACGTTTGCAGATTTGAGTTGCTTAACTAACATTAGAATGAGTGGAAGTGGGTATATGTTCTTGATAATGAGATTATTCAGTGCCCTAGAGTCAATACATACCCAGAATGCTCCTTTGCTCTAAGGCACTAAGAAAAGTGGGGACGCTTCTGGTGATCTTGAAGGCCTGAAGAATACGTTCTGTAGATATTTATCCAAGTATTCTTGCAAATGTAAAGTGTCTTTGTCTGTGAGGGCATAAATCTGACTGCAGGGAATCTTAGCTCCAGGGACCATGTCTATTTGGCAATCTTAGGTTTGATGTGGTGGTAGTATTTTGGCTTAACGTTCACTGAAGACTTCCAAAAAGGATTTGTATTCTTCTGGTAACACTGTATCTTGTTCAGAAGCTGTTGCAATGAGGTGAGTTGGCTAATATTTTGGTTGGGATGTTAGTGGGTACTCTATATAGGTTTTAATACACCAATTGGATATTAAATGTACATTGATGTTTCCCAATCTGTGCTGGGGTTGTGGGCTGTTAACCAAGGCATGCCCAGAATTATTCCGAACTGAGGCACATCAATCAACTAATAGTTTATCATATTCTCATGTTGTACTCCATTCTGTTCACAAAGCAAATGAAGAGTCTGTGTTACATGAATTATAAGGCCTGAGCTCAACACAGTGCATCCACTGCTCGTATAGATTTTTGTTTTGCTTTTTTAATCATAGGGATTCCTGATTTAGTGCAATATGAGGCATCTCTTAAATTACCGGTGGCGCCAAAATCTATCATTGCCACCACTTGTGTATGTCATTTCCCATGACCATTTGTAGGAGGCTGGCCTGGTTTCTAGTGGGTACCTAAGGTACTTACACCTTATACCAGGTTCAGTTATCCATAATTAGTGAAATGTAGGAGGTGTCTAACAGCTTAGGCTGTCTAGGGGTAGCTGTAGCAGAGCAGCCAAGGCTGAACTAGGAGACATGCAAAGCTCCTGCAATACCACTATAGTTACATAGTACTTATGCACAATAAAAGACAATACTCAGTGTTACCAAAAAATAAAGGTACTCTCTGACATCACCTGCTGGCACAGGCCACTCAGAGGTCTCCAGAGGGTCCCCACACCTTGGAATCCAAGATGGCTAACGCCAGGGATACTCTGGAGGAGCTCTGGGCACCACCTCTGGGGTGGTGATGGATAGGGGAGTGGTCACTCCCCTTTCCTTTGTACAGTTTCGCGCCAGAGCAGGGACTTGGAGTCCCTGAACTGGTGTAGACTGGATTATGCAAGGAGAACACTGTTTGTGCCCTTCAAAGCATTTCCAGAGGCTCTGGGAGGATACCCCTCCCATGCCTGTAACATCTGTTTCCAGTGGGAGAGGGTGTAACACCCCTCTCCTAAAGGAAATGCATTGTTTTGTTCTGCCTTCCTGGGATTGAGCTGCTCAATCACCAGAAGGGTAGAAACCTGTCTGTGAGGTGGCAGCAGCTGGGGCTGCAGTGGAACCCTCAGAGAGCTGATTTGGCAGTACTGGGGGTCCCTGGTGGAGCCCCAGGGTGCATTGGATTGTCCCCCTAATACCAAATTTGGATGGGGGAGTTAATTCCATGATCTTAGACACCTCACATGGCCATATTCGGAATTACCATTGTGAAGCTAGATATATGTATTGGAAATATTTAGTGCATGCTTATAATAGTGTTCCCACACTCACGAAGTCCAGGGAAATGGCCCTGGACAATGTGGGGGCACATTTGCTGGAGCAAGGGTGCCCTCACACACAGTAACTTTGTACTTAGCCTTCAGTAAATGAAGGTTAGATATATAGGTGACTTATAAGTTACCTGGTGCAGTGAAAATGGATGTGAAATAGTGTGTGCACTATTTTACTCAGGCTGCAGTGGCAGTCCTGATGAAAGGTTTGTATGAGCTCCTTATGGGTGGCAAAAGAAATGCTGCAGCCAATAAGGATCTCCTGCAACCCTAATGCCGTTGGTACTTAGTTACCATATACTAGGGACTTATAAGGGGGTTCCAGTGTGCCAATCGGGATTGGAATATGTAGTCACTAAACTATAGTGAAAAACAGAGAGAGCATAAGCACTGGAGTTCTGGTTAGCAGAACTTCAGTGACACAGTAAAGCATATTGACAACACACATAGGCCACAATCTATGAGCACTGGGGTCCTGACTAGTAGGATGGCAGTGAGACAGGCAAAACACACTGACAGATAGATTTTAAATATGAGCACTGGGGTCTTGGCTAGCAGGATCCCAGTGAGACAGTAAAAACACACTGACAAACACTCACAAACAGGCCATAAATGGGGGTAACCAAGCTAGAAAGAGGCAACTTTCTCACACCATTAAATTGGCATTAATAGTAAGATAGGGAGCTGAGCTTTGAAGTGTGTTTGCTACTGTTTCTTCAGGAGTTTTTCTAAATTGGCTTAAGGGGAACTTCTACTCTTCCCTCAAGCTCACTAGTTCACCGTACTTGTGTTAGAAGGCTTGACTGAGTCTGGTTTCTTTGGATGCTGTGGTTTAGCTAGACATTCCTGGACAAAAAGGGCCCTTTTCACAACACTAAAAGCATTGTTAATTTTTTGCGGGGATTCAATTTCTTCTGGGATTAGTGGACCCTGGATGCTGTCAATTTCCATTGGTTAACAATTGTCTCCAGAGAACTCTTCCACTTTTTCTTTGATCTGTGTAAAAAAATGCTGCTCAAGTCATTTCTTAACTTCGATTCGTTCTGATAATCAGTGATATAGGTGCAGGGTAAGAGCTATTAAGTCTGCACAGGTTCGTGGTTGTGGGTCACTCTGAGCCAGATCATAATTTATTTTATCCCTTGATCCAGGGTAATATATTACTGACCTTTTCTCTTCAGGCCAATGTGTTTCTGTAGCGAGCCAGTTAAATTGGAATAGATACGTGAGGAGGTCCCTTTTATCTTGTTTTAACTCCAAGAGTTCCATGTCAGCGGACCTGATGATTGTTCATCTGTCAAACACTTTTACAAACCCTTGTTTAAGAGTTCTCCAATGGCTCAATAAACGATCATCTGAATTTAGCAATGGAATCGCCCCCTAGGTAGGAGAGGAGGAATGCTATACGAGATTGTGCATTCGAGAAGGACCATAAAATGAAGCTGGACTTGTGTTAAAAAGGTCTGAACTCAAGGCGGGTCTAAGGGAACTGAGGTTGGTACTGTAACAGATACTGTTGGCAAAGATGAAGCAGAGGGAGTAGGGACAGAGGGAGTGGGTCCAGAGCCGCATCGGGTGTTCTGGTGCAGACAGCTCACAGCCTTATGTTAGAGAAAGAACCCTCAATTGGTAGACAATTAGCACACTGGTTGTTCACTTTTTGGTTGAACCTGTATGGCCCAAAGAACCTTTCTTTCACGTGTGTAGGGACTCTAGAGTAGCTACTAAAGTCTGTTGTCTCATAGACTTAAACTTACGCTGAGGGAGTCAGAATAATCCACTGTCTTTATAATTATGATGGTGTCCAAGATATTAGCCCATTTCTTACCTTGATTCAGGTAAGCAGGATGTGCAAGGCTTAGAAAGGCTATAGAATCTCAACAAATGAGAAGATAGCTGGTAACTGGAAGAAGTGGCTCCTTACCAAGGGCGGTAGAAACCTCTCTGGATCGCTGGAGCTCTGCTGCATGAAAAACGATCACACAGAGCATGGCACAGCTGCTTTTATAGCAGTATTATTCAAGATGGTGGCCGAGATTTGAGCCTGTCTCCCGGGAGCTACAAATCTCATGAGATTCTGCTCTCGAGCACTGTTTTTTGCCGAATGGGCACCTGTAAAGCAAAAAAGACCATAACTGGATGCCCACATGTTCAGTGGTGATGTACTGGATTTTGTACCCTGCCTTTTATCGTCATAGGCAGACGTGGCTACACAGTTTCTGGGTGTTGTTGGTCCATAGTTTGCATTTGGGCAAATTGATCATGAAATCAGTCTCACATGCACTGGAGGAAAAGAACACAGGACAAAATGTACTTAGGGGAACAGGCCCTTTCCAAGGCTACCCCCTAACAGTCCAATAGTGCACAAAGGCTACTCTTCTAGGTGGGTAATTGTGTATTAGGGGCCATGACACCTTGTCTTAAGTGGGTCTTGCCTCCAAATGGTGCCCCTCCAGTCCTGGGCCCTTGGAAGTGATGTTAAAGATGCCTCAATAGCCAAAAGCAGAAACTTGGAACTTAAAAAATTTGCCAACAAAGCATGCTCTGAGAAATGATAAGATGCTAGGACCTACCTGCTGACCTATCCGCCCAAGGTGTGTCGCCGGTTGATCTGACTTCACTGTAGCTCCTGCTATGCTCGCTGCAGCAGCAAATTCTGTTCAGCTGCTCTTCTTTGGGGGGTGTCTGGCCTCTTGGAGTCCTCTTCGGCTGCAGCCTTCAGCTTCGTTCCACTGGAGAGTTTAAACTTTTGAAAAAGAGACCAAGTCCAAACATAAAAATCCTCACCACATCCTCATCCACCGCCAACTCCTTGGACACCACCAGAAGTCTTGCCCCCTGAACTTTATCTTCTCAGACATTTAAAAAAAAAAAAATTCTAAGTCCGAAGGTAAGAAGAGACCAGGCCCACTCCCCCTCATGTATCGATAAGGCACTCCATGGCAGTCTGCCATAACTTTTGACTTTGTCCCAGTCTTGTGCGACTGGATGCCCACGGTTGCCGCTTTGATCTTTTAGGTACTATTTTTCACTAAAACCTTTCAAAATGCATAGTTCTGGTTTTACTGATTGGAATTTTATCATTCTGGTGTCAAATTATTTATCATTTTGGTGGGATTTTTCTTCTGCTGTATTTTCACTTTATTAGTGATTGTGTACTGCATGCTGCATCAATACTTAACACATAGCCTATAAGTTAATCCTGGCTGCTTTTGTGCCAAGCTACTAGTGGGTTAAGCACAGGATAATGCAGTGAGTTTTCTGGTTCACCCTGACAGGAATTGTGATTTCTGCTTGAGAAGGGTCTTTACCCACCTCAACTAAAACTCAGGCCCTCATTACAACCCTGGCGGTCGGTGTTAAAGCGGCGGTAATGGCGCCAACAGGCCGGCAGTAAAAAAATGGGATTTTGACCATGGCGGTTACCACCATCCAAGACCGCCACTTTAACACACCGACCGCCAGGGTAGTGACAGCCGCTGGGCTCCATAGAAGAGAGGGACAACTACAGGTGTGAGGTCCCTTGCCAGATCCAGAGTCAGCAGCAGCATATCTATCCACAATCTGACTCCAGAGGAGCTAGAGGATTGGAGAGTACAGAGGGAGTTCAGGATGCAACTGCCTCAGCTCAAGGTAGAAACAGCCAAGGAGGAAACTTCTGCGAAGAGAGCACTAGAAGAGAAGAGGGCAGTTTTGGAAATTGCCCAGTCCAAGAAGCAAGCTGAGTCTGAGAGGCTTTGCCTGAAAGGGCATTGGTTCTGACTCATACGGTGAGGCTGAAGGAGCTGGACTTCAGTGGTGGCAGCAATCCAGTGTCCACTGGAAAGGTGAAGTCCACATACCCCAAGACCCGGTGCCTAGCTATGTGGGGGGTGATTATATTTATAAATGGTTTTCTGCATATGTGGTAGCCCCAAGGGTGCATAGAGTCCAAGAGAAGGATTGGGGTCAAGCCTGTGGAAACTCATGCCCACAGTGGGGAGGGACACCATTCTTATACTAGAGGTGGGGGATCAAATACAATATCCTCATCCCCGAAAAATGGTGCATAAGGTTCAGAAATAGCTAGAAAATGCCAAAGCAGTCCTAGGTGAATTTCTTAGACTACTCTAGGAAGGCACTGAATGTTTGGGTGATGGACAGTAAAGTGAGGGATTTTAATGGGATATATAATCTGATTTTGAGAGAGCACATGCTTAGTACTTGCTTTGCAGAGTTGCACCAACAGCTAATTGACAGCAAGCTAACGGACCCCAGAGAGCTTGCAAAGGAGTGAAACCTCTGGGTCAGCACCAGAATATCCAAGAAAGCAACTGAGACAATTGCTAAAGGGTAGACAGTGTCTCCTTTGGAAGAAAGATGGATGAGACAAACATAAGGGCAAGAGTTCTCTCGTGACCCCTACAACAGCCCACAGGAGAAGGCGACCCAGCCACAATCTGACCAGAAGAAGAATGTGTTTTTAGTCATAACCACAGGAAAGTTGTCTCCATGTCCTGTGAGCGTTACACAGATAGACTTGTTAAGGGGGATGTCAAGTGTCCCAAGAGGGCACCCACTGGTGGGCAGACCCAGGGGTTGGCCAGTATAGCAATTGGGGAGGAGATTGCCCGAGGTAGTGTGGTAGAAAGAGCAGAGGATACCTTAGTATCACTGGGTAACAAAAATGTGCTGGCCAAAGCCCGCATGCCTGCTAATACTACTAAATACAGGTGGTGGGTCACCATCAATGGGCAGAGGATGGAGAATCTGAGGACACAGGAGCCAATAAAACTACTGTAAGGTCTCAACCAGTGTACTCAGAGCAGGTAATCTTGAATACGTTCTACCACATTGTAGTATCAGAAAACTTTATGAGTCACTACCTAGTGGCTGTGATTTGCTTTGAATGGGGGTGTCTCAAGTTTGCATAGAGTAGCGTTGACACCTGCCATACCTGTTGATTGTCTGCTAGGAAATGACCTAGAACATACTATCTGGAAAGAGGTGGCACTCAGGTCTCACCTGGAGATGTTAGAGCTGCCTGAGTGGATGCACCAGACTCCAAGGTCCATGGCAGCCCAAGAAGACTCCATCTAGAGGCCTGGATCCAGACAAAATGGCCCATACAGCTGCCAAAGATGAAGAGAAAGGGGTGTAGGAAACCAGCCCCTGAAACCTGTACAGTGCATGAGGAGGTTGAGCCTGAGTGTGCCTTCCCAGAACTTACCAGGGAGCACATTGAGGTCCTCGGAGACCTGCCTGAGCTTGCTAACAAGTTGAGGGTGGACCCACCAGGGAGGAGCTCCATCGAGTTTAGTAAGAGTGCACAATTCTAGAGGGCTTGAGGTAGCAAGCTGAGGCCCAGGCAGCTGGTGACACCTCTGGAGATCACTTTGGGCCTGATTTAGATTTTGGCATATAGGTTACGCCATCACCAAGGTAACAGATATCCTGTCTGCCAAAAAATAAATCCCATAGGAAATAATGGGTTTTATATTTCGGCGGACAGGATATTTGTCACCGTTGTGACGGAGTAATCCGCCCACCGAAATCTAAATCGGTTCCTTTATCTATTGGGAGAATTACCTCCTATATAGTGAGCCTACGGTTCCTGATCCTGGGGTAACTCATGTGGTGTTGGTCCCTCGTGCTACAGAGCCTTCCTACTGGGTTTGGCTCAGGATATACCCCTGGCAGGACATCTGAGGCAGGACAGGATCTTTGCCAAACTTGTAACCTACTTTTCTTGGCCCAAGATGAAGACGGCCTCAGATGCATTTTGTAGGTCATGTTCCATCTATCAGGCCAGTGGGAAGTCATGGAAAAAAAGCGTAAGGCTCCCTTGGTTCCCCTGCCTGTCATTGGCACTTCCTGTGAAAGGGTAGGCATCAACATTGTTGGGCCTCTGGACCCCATGACTGCCTTAGACAACATGTTTAGCCTCGTTTTGGTAGACCATGCCACCAGGTACCAGAGGCCAGACATCTGAGGGCAGTGATTGCACCTGCAGTTACTAGGGCCTTGATGGAGACTTTTACCCGAGTAGGGTTCCCCAAAGAAATAGTTTATGACATGGGCACAAACTTCATGGCTGCTTAGATGATGTCAATGTGGGATGAATGTGGGGTGACTTATAAGATCTCCACACTTTATCACCCTCTGACTAATGGGCTTGTTGAGAGTTTCATGAGACCTTGAACGGTATGATTATAGTCCTGTTTGAGCCCATGAGACAGAAGTGGGATGTCCCCTTACCATGATTATTTTTACCCTACAGGGAGACACCACAGAAGGGGTTTGGGTTTAGCCCATGTGAGCTTCTTTATGATTACCCTTTTAGGAGACCATTCAATCTGATGAAGGAGGGGTGCAATCTCCCAAGAAGTCCCCCAGCATGTAGTTAGCTGCATGCTGGCTGTCAGAAACCAGATGCAACACTTCTGGAAGAAGGCTTCTGAGAACCTTGAAGCCAGCCAGGAGGTTAGGAGACTCTGGCATGACCAGAAGGCTACTCTGGGTGAGTTTCAGCCTGGACAGAAAGTGTGGATGATGGAGCCAGTGGAGCCCAGGGCCCTGCAAGGCCTCTGGTCAGAGCTATATAAGGCAGAGCCAGTAGAGCCCAGGCCCCTACAGACCATATGGTCAGGACCATATGAGATGAAGGAAAGAAAGGGGGAAGTCGCCTACCTGGTTGACATCAGGACCCAAAGGGGCCCCATAAGGGTACTCCATGTCAGTTGTTTCAAATCCCCTTTTAAGAGGTCTGAAGTCACCATGCTCCTGGTGACTGGTGATGGGATGGAAGAGGAACGTGAACCTCTTCTGACTGCCAATCTTCCAAGGACCAGGATGGGTCAGTGGAAGGTGTCACAGGACTGGTCAGTGAAAGATGTCAACCTCTTCCCCCACACTGACCTCAGAACAGAAGAGGGACTGTCACCAGTTGCTGGGTAAGTTTGCTTTTCAGCTCTCTCCCACCCCTGGGCTCAGGTATTTTTAAACTCATGACATTGACACAGGGGACAGTAGACCTGTGAAAGGCTATATGAAAAGATGAGAGCTAGAAGGTGGTGGTATCCAAGATTGCAGGAAGTTGGCTCTGTATGTACTATTTCAAAGTAAGAAATAGCTTGAACAGAGTCCAAGGGTTCCCCTTAGAGGTAAGGTAGTGGCAAAAAAGAGATAATTCTAATGCTCTATTTTGTGGTAGTGTGGTCTAGCAATAGGCTTATCAGAGGGTAGTGTTAAGCATTTGTTGTACACACACAGGCAATAAATGAGGAACACACACTCAAAGACAATTCCAGGCCAATAGGTTTTTATATAGAAGAATATCTTTTCTTAGTTTATTTTAAGAACCACAGGTTCAAGATTTACAATCAATACTTTAAATGAAAGGTACTTCACTCAGGTATCATAGGAACTTTGAATCAACAAAATAGCATGTACAGTTTTGGCAAACATGGCGATAAGCTATTTTAAAACTAGACACTGCAAATTTCAACAGTTCCTGGGGGAGGTAAGTATTTGTTAGTTTTGCAGGTAAGTAAACCACCTACAGGGTTCAAAGTTGGGTCCAAGATAGCCCACCGTTGGGGGTTCAGGGCAACCCTAAAGTTACCACACCAGCAGCTCAGGGCCGGTCAGGTGCAGAGGTCAAAGTGGTGCCCAAAACGTATAGGCTTCAATGGAGAAGGGGGTGCCCCGGTTCCAGTCTGCCAGCAGGTAAGTACCTGCGACTTCGGAGGGCAGACCAGGGGGGTTTTGTAGGGCACCGGGGGACACACAAGTCAGCAAAAAAAGTACACCCTCAGCGGCACGGGGGCGGCCGGGTGCAGAGTGCAAACAGGCATCAGGTTTGCAATAGATTTCAATGGGAGACCCAAGGGTCTCTTCAGCAAAGCAGGCAGGCAAGGGGGGGGCTCATCGGGGTAGCCACCACCTGGGCAAGGAAGAGGGCCACCTGGGGGTCGCTTCTGCACTGGAGGTCGGATCCTTCAGGGCCCGGGGGCTGCGGGAGCCTCTGGATTCCCTCTGCAGGCATCGCTGGGGGGGGGTCGGGGTCAACTCTGGCTACTCACAGGGTCGCATTCGCCGGGGAGTCCTCCCTGTAGTGTTGGTTCTCCGCAGGTCGAGCCGGGGGCGTCGGGTGCAGACTGGAAAGTCTCACGCTTCCGGCGGGAAACGTGTGGTCTTTAAAAGTTGCTTCTTTGTTGCAAAGTTGCAGTCTTTGTGGAACAGGGCCGCTGTCCTCGGGAGTTCTTGTTACTTTTAGATGCATGGTAGTCCTCTGATGCTTCAGAGGTCGCTGGACCCTGGGGGACTCGTCGCTGTTGCAGTTTTTCTTGAAGTGGGGAGACAGGCCGGTAGGGCTGGGGCCAAAGCAGTTGGTGTCTCCGTCTTCTCTGCAGGGCTCCAGGTCAGCAGTCCTTCTTCGTCTTCAGGTTGCAGGAATCTGTTTTCCTAGGTTCTGGGGGCCCCTAAATACTCAATTTAGGGGTGTGTTTAGGTCTGGGGGTTAGTAGCCAATGGCTACTAGCCCTGAGGGTGGCTACACCCTCTGTGTGCCTCCTCCCTGAGGGGAGGGGGGCACATCCCCAATCCTATTGGGGGAATCCTCCATCTGCAAGATGGAGGATTTCTAAAAGTCAGAGTCACCTCAGCTCAGGACACCTTAGGGGTTGACCTGACTGGCCCGTGACTCCTCCTTGTTTTTCTCATTATCTCCTCCGGCCTTGCCACCAAAAGTGGGGCAGTGGCTGGAGGGGGCGGGCATCTCCACTAGCTGGAATGCCCTGTGGCGCTGTAACAAAGGGGGTGAGCCTTTGAGGCTCACCGCCAGGTGTTACAGCTCCTGCAGGGGGAGGTGAGAAGCACTTCCACCCAGTACAGGCTTTGTTACTAGCCACAGAGTGACAAAGGCACTCTCCCCATGTGGCCAGCAACATGTCTGGTGTGTGGCAGGCTGGCAAAACTAGTCAGCCCACACTGGAAGTCGGGTATGTTTTCAGGGGGCATCTCTAAGATGTCCTCTGGGGTGTATTTCACAATAAAATGTACACTGGCATCAGTGTACATTTATTGTGCTGAGAAGTTTGATACCAAACTTCCCAGTTTTCAGTGTAGCCATTATGGTGCTGTGGAGTTCGTGTTTGACAGACTCCCAGACCATATACTCTTATGGCTACCCTGCACTTACAATGTCTAAGGTTTTGCTTAGGCACTGTAGGGGCATAGTGCACATGCACCTATGCCCTCACCTACGGTATAGTGCACCCTGCCTTAGGGCTGTAAGGCCTGCTAGAGGGGTGACTTATCTATGCCATGGGCAGTGTGAGGTTGGCATGGCACCCTGAGGGGAGTGCCATGCCGACTTAGTCATTTTCTCCCCACCAGCACACACAAGCTGGCAAGCAGTGTGTCTGTGCTGAGTGAGGGGTCTCCAGGGTGGCATAAGACATGCTGCAGCTCTTAGAGACCATCCCTGGCATCAGGGCCCTTGGTACAAGCACTTACTTGGATGCCAGGGTGTGCCAATTGTGGAGACAAAGGTACAGGTTAGGGAAAGAACACTGGTGCTGGGGCCTGGTTACCAGGCCTCAGCACACTTTCAAATCATAACTTGGCATCAGCAAAGGCTAAAAGTCAGGGGGTAACCATGTCAAGGAGGCATTTCCTTACACCCCCCCCCCCAAACGAAAGAGGATGAGACTAACCTTTCCCAAGAGAGTCTTCATTTTCTAATTGGAAGAACCTGGAAAGGCCATCTGCATTGGCATGGGCAGTCCCAGGTCTGTGTTCCACTGTAAAGTCCTTTCCCTGTAGGGAGATGGACCACCTCAACAGTTTTGGACTTTCACCTTTCATTTGCATTAGCCATCTGAGAGGTCTGTGGTCAGTTTGAATTGCAAAGTGAGTACCAAAGAGGTATGGTCTCAGCTTCTTCAGGGACCAAACCCCAGCAAAGGCCTCCCTCTCAATGGCACTCCAACGCTGCTCCCTGGGGAGTAACCTCCTGCTAATGAAAGCAACAGGTTGGTCAAGGCCATCATCATTTGCTTGGGACAAAACTGCCCCTATCCCATGTTCAGAGGCATCAGTCTATACAATGAACTGCTTGGAGTAATATGGAGATTTTAGAACTGGTGCTGTGCACACAGCTTGTTTGAGGGTGTGAAAGGCCTGTTGGCATTCTACAGTCCAGTTTACCTTCTTGGGCATTTACTTGGAGGTAAGTTCTGTGAGGGGTGTCACTATTGATCCATATCCCTTCACAATCCTCCTGTAGTACCCAGTCAAGCCAAGGAATGCCCTGGCTTGAGTCTGGTTTTTTGGACCTACCCAGTCCAGAACAGTCTGGATCTTGGGTTGAAGTGGCTGAACTTGGCCTCCACCAACAAGGTGTCCCAAGTAGACCACAATTCCCTGCCCTATCTGACATTTAGATGCCTTGATAGAGAGGCCTGATGCTTGCAGGGCTTTCAAAACCTTCTTCAGGTGGACCAGGTGATCCTGCCAGCTGGAGCTAAAGACAGTAATATCGTCAAGATAAGCTGCACTAAAGGACTCCAAGCCAGCAAGGACTTGATTCACCAATCTTTGGAAGGTGGCAGGGGCATTCTTTAAGCCAAAGGGCATAACTGTGAACTGATAATGCCCATCAGATGTGGAGAATTCTGTCTTTTCATTTGCTCCTGGTGCCATTTTGATTTGACAGTAGCCTGCTGTCAAGTCAAAGGTACTTAAGTATCTGGCAGCACCCAGTTTGTCAATTAATTTATCTGCCCTTGGAATGGGATGGGCATCTGTCTTGGTGACAGAATTAAGTTCTCTGTAGTCCACACAAAACCTCATCTCTCTCTTTCCATCCTTGGTGTGAGGTTTGGGGACTAAGACCACTGGGCTAGCCCAGGGGCTGTCAGAGTGCTCAGTGACTCCCAATTCCAGCATCTTGTGGACTTCCACTTTGATGCTTTACTTAACTTGGTCAGACTGTCTGAAAATCTTGTTTTTGACAGGCATGCTGTCCCCTGTGTCCACATCATGGGTACACAGGTGTGTCTGACCAGGGGTTAGGGAAAAGAGCTCAGCAAACTGTTGTAAGACTTTCCTACAGTCAGATTGCTGTTGGCCAGAGAGGGTGTCTGAATAGATCACTCCATCTACTGAGCCATCTTTAGGGTCTGTGGAGAGGAGATCAGGGAGAGGTTCACTCTCAGCTTTCTGGTCCTCATCTGTTACCATCAACAGATTCACATCTGCCCTGTCATGAAAGAGCTTGAGGCGGTTCACGTGGATCACCCTTTTGGGGATCCTGCTAGTGCCTAGGTATACCAGGTAGGTGACCTGACTCTTTCTCTCTAGCACTGGGTAAGGGCCACTCCATCTGTCCTGAAGTGCCGTGGGAGCCACAGGCTCCAGAACCCAGACTTTCTGCTCTGGCTGGAACTCAAACATAGCAGCCTTTTGGTCATACCACATCTTCTGGAGTTGTTGGCTGGCCTCAAGGTTTTTGCTTGCCTTTTCCATGTACTCTGCCATCCTGGAACGTAGGCCTAGTACATAGTCCACTATGTCTTGTTTAGGCTCATGAAGAGGTCTCTCCCAGCCTTCTTTTACAAGAGCTAGTGCTCCCCTGACAGGATGGCCAAACAGAAGTTCAAAGGGGGAAAACCCTACTCCCTTCTGAGGCACCTCTCTGTAGGCGAAAAGCAGACATGGCAAGAGGACATCCCATCTCCTTTTGAGCTTTTCAGGGAGCCCCATGATCATGCCTTTCAATGTCATGTTAAACCTTTCTACAAGACCATTGGTTTGTGGATGGTATGGTGTGGTGAATTTGTAAGTCACCCCACACTCATTCCACATATGCTTCAGGTATGCTGACATGAAGATGGTACCCCTGTCAGACACCACCTCCTTAGGAAATCCCACTCTGGTAAAGATACCAATGAGTGCTTTAGCTACTGCAGGGGCAGTAGTGGACCTAAGGGGAATTGCTTCAGGGTACCTAGTGGCATGATCCACTACCACTAGGATATACTGGTTCCCTGAGGCTGTGGGAGGTTCAAGTGGACCCACTACGTCCTCACCCACTCTTTCAAAGGGGACCCCCACCACTGGAAGTGGAATGAGGGGGGCCTTTGGGTGTCCACCTGTCTTACCACTGGCTTGACAGGTGGCACAGGAGACACAAAACTCCTTTACCTTCTGGGACATGTTGGGCCAATAGAAATGATTAGCTAACCTTTCCCAAGTCTTGGTTTGTCCCAAATGCCCAGCAAGTGGAATATCATGAGCTAACGTTAGAATGAACTTCCTAAACTCCTGAGGCACTACCACTCTCCTAGTGGCACTAGGTTTGGGATCTCTTGCCTCAGTGTAGAGGAGTCCATCTTCCTAATAGACTCTATGTGTTCCAGTGGTTTTTCCTTTGGTCTCTTCAGCAGCTTACTGCATAAGGCCTTCAAGAGAGGGACATGTTTCTTGCCCCTTACACAACTGTTCCCTTGTGGGTCCCCCTGGGCCTAAGAGCTCAACCTGATAAGGTTCTAACTCCATGGGCTCAGTTCCCTCAGAGGGCAGAACTTCTTCCTGGGAAGAGTGGTTCTCTTTCTTTTGTTGTGTTGAAGCTGGTTCCCAAGTCTTCCTTCCTCTTCTCTTGGAGGGTTGGGCCATTTTTCCAGGCTCCAACGCCACTTTTTCACCCTGAGCCTTGCACTGTGCCCTTGTCTTGACACACACCAGTTCAGGGATACCCAGCATGGATGCATGGTTTTTGAGTTCTACCTCAGCCCATGCTCCAGGTAATTTCCAAGCAAACAATCTACAGGGATATTTGAGGAGACCACCACCTGTTTCAGGCCATTGACCCCTCCCCACTCTAAAGTTACCATAGCCATGGGATGTACTTTAGTCTGATTGTCAGCGTTGGTGACTGGATAAGTTTGTCCAGCCAGGTATTGACCAGGGGAAACTAGTTTCTCTGTCACCATGGTGACACTGGCACCTGTATCCCTCTGGCCTTCTACACTAATCCCGTTAATTAAGAGTTGCTGCCTGTATTTTTGCATATTAGGGGGCCAGGCAGCCAGTGTGGCTAAGTCCACCCCACCCTCAGAGACTAATATAGCTTCAGTGTGAACCCTGATTTGCTCTGGGCACACTGTTGATTCCACCTGGAGACTGGCTATTCCAGTGCTAACTGGAGTGGAGTTTGAAGTGGAACCTTTCTTGGGACAGGCCTTGTCTCCAGTTTGGTGTCCCTGCTGAGTACAGCTACGACACCAGGCCTTCTTGGGATCAGAGTTTTTACCCTTGTACCCAAAATTGGATTGTGAAGAGGCTTTGGACCCTCCCTCCTGAGCAGGTTTTTGGGGCCCTGTAGAAGACTCTTTACTTTTTCCCTTGGATGTCTCAACACTCTTCCCCTGGGGAGTCTTTGTGACCCCTTTCTTTTGGTCAACCCCTGTGGAAGTCTTGGTCACCCTAGTCTTGACCCAATGGTCCACCTTCTTTCCCAATTCTTGGGGAGAAATTGGTCCTAGGTCTACCAGATGCTGATGCAGTTTATCATTGAAACAATTACTTAACAAGTGTTCTTTCAGAAATAAATTGTACAGCCCATCATAATCATTTACACCCCTGCCATGAATCCAAGCATCCAGTGTTTTGACTGAGAAGTCAACAAAATCAACCCAGGTCTGGCTTGAGGATTTTTCAGCCCCCCTGAACCTAATCCTGTACTCCTCAGTTGAGAATCCAAAGCCCTCAATCAGGGTAGCCTTCATGAGGTCATAGGATTCTGCATCTTTTCCAGAGAGTGTGAGAAGTATATCCCTACACTTTCCAGTGAACATTTCCCAAAGGAGAGCACCCCAGTGAGATTTGTTTACTTTTCTGGCTGCACAAGCCATCTCAAAAGCTGTGAACCATTTGGTGATGTCATCGCCATCTTCATATTTAGTTACAATCCCTTTAGGGATTTTTAGCATGTCAGGAGAATCTCTGACCCTATTTATGTTGCTGCCACCATTGATGAGACCTAAGCCCATCTCTGGACTTTCCCTTTCTATGGCTAGGATCTGTCTTTCCAAAGCCAATCTTTTGGCCAACCTGGCTAGCAGGAAGTCATCTTCATTGAGGCTTTCCTCAATGCTTCCAGAGTTGCTGGACTCTCCTGTGAGAGAAGCAGCATCTCTGACTATCACGTGTGGAGTCAGGGTTGGAGGAACCCTGGTCTCCCCATCTAGGGTTGGAGGTGGGAGTTCCTCCAACTCACTAGTGTCCCCCTCTGTGAAAGCATCATCAGAGGGGTTGTTTTTAGAAAACTCTGTCAAGAGCTCCTGGAGCTGTACTTTGGTAGGGTTTTGAACCAGTCGTTATCTTTTTGATCTTACAGAGAGACCTTAACTCTGACATCCTAAGATGCAGGTAAGGGGTGAGGTTGAGTTCCATCACATTCTCTTCTGCAGCAGACATTTTGTTTCTAAAAGTTGGAATACTTTTTAAGAATCTAAAACTATCTCTAGACTTAATTCAAACTTTTACAAAACTTTTAAACTCTAAAAGACATGCTATCAGGGACTAACACAAGGCCCTAGCAGGACTTTTAAAAATTTAGAAAAAGAGCTCAAATTCCAAAAATCAGTTTCTAATGATTTTTTTTTAATTTAGTCGTGTGATCAGGTATTGGCTGAGTAGTACAGCAAATGCAAAGTCTTGTACCCCACCGCTGATCCACCAATGTAGGAAGTTGGCTCTGTATGTACTATTTCAAAGTAAGAAATAGCATGCACAGAGTCCAAGGGTTCCCCTTAGAGGTAAGAAAGTGGCAAAAAAGAGATCATTCGAATGCTCTATTTTGTGGTAGTGTGGTCGAGCAGTAGGCTTATCAGAGGGTAGTGTGAAGCATTTGTTGTACACACACAGGCATTAAATGAGGAACACACACTCAAAGACAATTCTAGGCCAATTGGATTTTATATAGAAAAATATATTTTCTTAGTTTATTTTAAGAACCACAGGTTCAAGATTTACAATCAATACTTTAAATGAAAGGTACTTCACTCAGGTATCATAGGAACTTTGAATCAATAAAATAGCATGTACAGTTTTGGCAAAAATGGCAATAAGCTATTTTAAAACTAGACACTGCATATTTCAACAGTTCCTGGGGGAGGTAAGTATTTGTTAGTTTTGCAGGTAAGTAAACTACCTACAAGGTTCAAAGTTGGGTCCAAGGTAGCCCACGGTTGGGGGTTCAGGGCAACCCTAAAGTTACCACACCAGCAGCTCAGGGCCGGTCAGGTGCAGAGGTCAAAGTGGTGCCCAAAACGTATAGGCTTCAATGGAGAAGGGGGTGTCCCGGTTCCAGTCTGCCAGCAGGTAAGTACCTGCGACTTCGGAGGGAAGACCAGGGGGGTTTTGTAGGGCACCGGGGGGGACACAAGTCAGCACAAAAAGTACACCCTCAGCGGCACGGGGGCGGCCGGTTGCAGAGTGCAAACAGGCATCGGGTTTGCAATAGATTTCAATGGGAGACCCAGGGGTCTCTTCAGCGAAGCAGGCAGGCAAGGGGGGGGGGCTCCTCGGGGTAGCCACCACCTGGGGGTCGCTTCTGTACTGGAGGTCGGAACCTTCAGGTCCTGGGGGCAGCGGGTGCAGTGTTTTTACCAGGCGTCGTGGTCTTAGAAGCAGGCAGTCGCGGTCAGGGGGAGCCTCTGGATTCCCTCTGTAGGCGTCGCTAGGGGGGCTCAGGGGGGTCAACTCTTGCTACTCACAGGGTCGCAGTTGCCGGGGAGTCCTCCCTGTAGTGTTGGTTCTCCGCAGGTCGAGTCGGGGGCGTCGGGTGCAGAGTGGGAAGTCTCACGCTTCCGGCGGGAAACGTGTGGTCTTTAAAAGTTGCTTCTTTGTTGCAAAGTTGCAGTCTTTGTGGAACAGGGCCGCTGTCCTCTGGAGTTCTTGGTCCTTTTAGATGCAGGGTAGTCCTCTGAGGCTTCAGAGGTCGCTGGACCCTGGGGGACGCGTCGCTGTTGCAGTTTTTCTTGAAGGGGGGAGACAGGCCGGTAGGGCTGGGGCCAAAGCAGTTGGTGTCTCCGTCTTCTCTGCAGGGCTTCAGGTCAGCAGTCCTTCTTCATCTTCAGGTTGCATGAATCTGTTTTCCTAGGTTTTGGGATGTGTTTAGGTCTGAGGGGTTAGTAGCCAATGGCCAATAGCCCTGAGGGTGGCTACACCCTCTTTGTGCCTCCTCCCTGAGGGGAGGGGGGCACACCCCTATTCCTATTGGGGGAATCCTCCATCTGCAAGATGGAGGATTTCTAAAAGTCAGAGTCACCTCAGCTCAGGACACCTTAGGGGTTGTCCTGACTGGCCCGTGACTCCTCCTTGTGTTTTCTCATGATCTCCTCCGGCCTTGCCGCCAAAAGTGGGGCCATGGCCGGAGGGGGCGGGCATCTCCACTAGCTGGAATGCCCTGTGGCGCTGTAACAAAGGGGGTGAGCCTTTGAGGCTCACCGCCAGGTGTTACAGCTCCTGCAGGGGGAGGTGAGAAGCACCTCCACCCAGTACAGGCTTTGTTACTAGCCACAGAGTGACAAAGGCACTCTCCCCATGTGGCCAGCAACATGTCTAGTGTGTGGCAGGCTGGCAAAACTAGTCAGCCCACACTGGAAGTCGGGTATGTTTTCAGGGGGCATCTTTAAGATGCCCTCTGGGGTGTATTTCACAATAAAATGTACACTGGCATCAGTTATTCTGCTGAGAAGTTTGATACCAAACTTCCCAGTTTTAAGTGTAGCCATTATGGTGCTGTGGAGTTCGTGTTTGAAAGGCTACCAGACCATATACTCTTATGGCTACCCTGCACTTACAATGTCTAAGGTTTTGCTTATGCACTGTAGGGGCATAGTGCACATGCACCCATGCCCTCATCTATGGTATAGTGCACCCTGCCTTAGGGCTGTAAGGCCTGCTAGAGGGGTGACTTATCAAGGCCATGGGCAGTGTGAGGTTGGCATGGCACCCTGAGGGGAGTGCCATGTCAACTTAGTCATTTTCTCCCCACCAGCACACACAAGCTGGCAAGCAGTGTGTCTGTGCTGAGTGATGGGTCACCAGGGTGGCATACGACATGCTGCAGCCCTTAGAGACCTTCCCTGGCATCAGGGCCCTTAGTACCAGGGGTACCAGTTACAAGGGACTTACCTGGATGCCAGGGTATGCCAATTGTGGAGACAAAGGTACAGGTTAGGGAAAGAACACTGGTGCTGGGGCCTGGTTAGCAGGCCTCAGCACACTTTCAAATCATAACTTGGCATCAGCAAAGGCAAACCGTCAGGGGGTAACCATGTCAAGGAGGAATTTCCTTACAAGGATGCTTTAATTGGAGGTTTTTGTACACTCAAATAGTCGCTGGTCCAGCCCAGTAGTGCTGGTACCCAAAGCCTCCCCTCAGGGCACATCCATAAAACTCAGGTTCTGTGTGGATTATAGGGGGCTCAACTCAGTTACCAAGCCTGATGCTCACCTCATACCCCTGAGCAGATGAGCTCATAGGCTGGGAGCTGCTCAGTTCCTGAGTACTTTTCATTTGACATCAGGGTACTGGCAGATTACCCTGACCGAGAGTAGAAAGAGGAGTCTACATTTTGTGCCCCAGAGGGCCATCTCCAATTTACGGTAATGTCCTTTGCACTGAAGAATGTGCCTCCTGCCTTTCAGAGATTGGTAAAGAGAGTCCTAGGTGGAATGCAGTCCTTCAGCGCAGCCTATCTTGATGACCTATCTGACTTCAACTCCAGCTGGGAGGGACATCTGTCTCAACCCTAGGAGATGCTTCAGTTCAGGCTTTGCAGCAGGTTGGACTATCAAGGCCAGCAAGTGCCAAAATAAAGCAAGGTTCACTGGTGTATTTTGGACCCCTGGTGGGCAGGGCAAGATGTAGCCCCCCCAGGCCAAGATAGATGCTATCTTGGCCTCGGAATCCCACAAAACTTAGGCCCATATTTATACTTTCTTATCGCCGCTTTTGCGTCATTTTTTGACACAAAAGAGGCGCAAACTTACAAAATACAATTGCCTCAAAAAGCGGTGCAAATGCGGCGCTAAAAAAGGATAAATATGGGCGTTAGACTGAAGTGATGGCCTTCCTGGGCCTCACTGGATATTATTAAAGGTTTGTTAAGGGCCATTGTACCATTGTTGCCCCCTTAACTGAACTAACTCCTAAGAAGCAGCCCAAACCGGTGATCTGGACAGAAACCTGCCAGAAAGCCTTTGATATCCTCAAAGAGGCCAGGTGTATAGCAAATCTACGCAAGGCCACTGACTTTGCTAAAGAATTCATAGTATAGACAAATGCTTCAGAGCATAGCATAGGGACTGTACTATCACAGTTAAACGAGGAGGGCCTGGGCCAACATGTAACCTCCATATGTGGTCACTCCCCTGGGCACAGAAGTGGAGTGCAATGGAGAGAACAGCATTTTCTGTGGTCTCTGCTTTGAAGAAACTGAGACCATACCTGTTTGGGAGTCAGTTATGAGTTCAGACAGACCACAGGCCCCTCAGATGGCTTATGCAAATGACGGGTGATAATCCCAAACTGTTGATGTGGTCTATCACCCTGCAGAGAATGGACTTTATGGTGGAACACCACTATGGGTCAGACCACTGAAATGCTAATGTTCTATAACGTTTCTTCTGCCTTAGTGATCAGAACTCCCATGAAGGTGGGTAGTTCTCCTCACTTTCAGCCCTCGGGGAGGCACATGTTAGTCCTGATAGCTCTTAGGGGTGGTCTTTCCCCAAACCTTTTGCTGTCTCCTCTCCTGTTGGCTGAAATTTGTTTATGTTAGCCTTAGGACTCTGTGTACTTTAGAAAGCTAAAGTGCTTGTTTCACTCCTCTAAACATGGTAAAAGTGGCTTACCCTAATTGACACATTTAATTTACTTATAATCACATATTGAAGTGGTACCACATTTATTCAGGGATTGTAAATTAAGTGCTACTAATGGGTATGTGTGGAAGGCTTGGCGGTACAAAGGACTCGGACTCGTCTTATAGGGGTAACCCAATAAAAGGGGATTTTTTAATTTTATTGTTTGTAGTAGTCTAAACTGTTCGTATAGTGCAAGCCTATAAATGTCCTTTTTGTTGGAAGTGCTTCCCGTAGGGTCTTCTTGTTTTAATGTTCTGTTTTGTTCCTTCTTTCCTAGGTCGTGGTGGACTCCTGGGTCGCATGTCTCTCTCTCTCACATGTGGTCCCGGAAAAACAAGAAGACATGAACAGGACAGCTGGTAAGTGGCGTTGTGTGGGGGTTTTCGGGTTAGGTTAGTAAGGAAGAGGGAGAGTGAAGGTAAAGTATCGAGGCCGGTGTGTTAGGGTGAACAGGCATAGGGTTGTACCCTTGTGAGAACGTGGCAGGGAGTTTTTAGGGTTAATTGGTTTCACACGACTTTTAAGTGCTCAGCCCAGCCTCTCCCCCTTTACTGCTCCGTCCCCGGTGCCTCTTTTCCCCCCAACCCCTCCCCTTTTATCCTTATTATGGTTACTATCAGAATACCGCTGTCCCCTCAAGAAGGACCGTACCTTGTGAAGCCACGAACCTCCTGGGTCGTGGCGGGGCTTGTCTCCTTTGCTGTCTTTGTTTCCTGCTCCGTTTTTCGTTCGGCGTGCCGCCTTCTCCTCCGGTTCGGCTCCGGCGTTTTCCTCTCTTCGTGTTCGGTCTCTGTTCCTCCGTCGCTCCTTTCCTCTCGCGAGCTCCTCCTCCCCTCTGGTGAGTCTGTCTTTTGTTGTTCTTCGGCTACGCGGAAATCCGGTGCCGATATTCCGTCTGGGGTCCACGCGTCTCCATGGAAACGCGTAAGGGTGTCGGATGAGGTGCGCGGAAGGCGCCATTCCGTAGAGTCCGTAGATGAGGGCGATGAGACCCGTCTACAGTATGCAACATTTATTGTGCGAGTCATTAAAGCAGCTTTTTAAAACATGTCTCTGGACTGTCAAATTGCAGCCTGTGTGCTATTTTAAACTGCTGATTCAACCTTGCAATATCAACCCTTTGGCAGGCTTAAACCTCCCTTTTTAATTCAAATAAATCACCCCTAGATTAGGTTGTAAACATCACACTGGGCAGGGTGCATTGTATTTAAAATGTTGGACACTTTCAAGTTTTACATATCCTGGTAGTGAAAAAAATCCTAAATTCATTTTTCACTCTTTTTAGGCCTGTCTCTCCCATATATTAACATTGGGTGACCTTATTATATTTAATAAGTGCTAACTTTTGATTGGAAACAGGTAGAAATATAATGATTGGTCTCAAAGGAATAATAACATAAACCTTCTTTAATGGTAATGTTGGATTTTAAATCACAATTCTGAAAATACTGCTTTTAGTAAGTTGGCATTTTCTTGTCCTAACCATTTGGTGCCTGCAGTCTGTGTTCTGGGTCACATGACTATTATTAGCATGGCAGTTAGCATTTGTATATTCATTCCAGATAGTGAGACAAAGGGGGACTAGATGTTGGCAGCATGGGCCATCTTGCCAGGACGTGTGGGGAGGAGCTGTTCCCTGCCCCACTTACATTTCAAAGGAGCTGCCTCAGCACACTCACAAAGAACTTCACACCAACCTTTTGTCATCTCAGACCTCTTGAAACCTGGGCAGGGGAAGGGGAGAAGTTTTCAGAAGCCAGATGTAGAAGAGCCTAGATGTTCCTGTGTGACTAAACATGCTTTTTGCAGGCTCACCCCCACTTTTTGCCCCCATTGTGAGTACTAGGCATTTGTGTAATGACTGAAATGCCCTGAGCCCTGCTAATCATTACTCAGTGCATATGCTCTGACCCTTAAAAATGTATGTTTTATTTGGCTTATCCCCAACTGGCATAACTTGACTTACTTGTAAATCCCTAGTATATTACCAGGGGTACCTAGGGCCTGTAATTTAAAGTGCCTCTCGTGGACTGCAACACTAGTTGTGCCACTACACATGTGACAAGGCAAAATGATGACTCTCAGCTTGCCATTACTGGCTGGCTGAGCAGTTTTACACTGCTTACTCTTCTTTGCAATTTTAATATTTTGTAAGTCACTGCTAAGGCGGGCATACTGAGCTCCAAAGGCAGGGGGCATTATATTAAAAGGTTGGACTTCTAGTTTCATGTTTTTAATCGTTTTAGTGCGGGTGTCGGACACTGGCCGCCACCCACACTTCCTCCCTGGTGCGGATCACGACCAGTGTCCGACACCAGGGAGGGAGTTAAAAAATCTGCACCAAAGAATTTTCTTTTTATTAAAAAAATACCCCGGGAGACACAGAAGATCTTTTGTGTTTTCCCCCACCCTGACGTCACTATCTGTTTTCTCTACCGGAAAGAAAAGCAGCATTACGTCCGCTTCCTGCTCCGGTGGGGAAAACAGCCCCAAATGGCCTTCCTGACATTCGGGAAGGCCTAGTTTGAAAGGGGAGAGTCTTCCCGAACGGGATTCCTGCCCCTCGATCGCAACACAGCTGCGATCGAGGGTCAGGAAACCCCCACTAGACACCAGGGATTTCGCTTGGAGGGGTCGGCCCCCTCGCCAAATGGGCCATCCCCCCCGGGGGCACGATTTAATTTTTTTTATATAATGTAGGTTTACCCCTGGGGGTGTATATGTATATATATATTCACTACCAGTTCTCTTGCGGTTGCAGCTTGCGTCTTCAAAGCAATGCACATTCTTCAACTGACACGTTCCAACTGTAGCTTTTAGGCAGCAATAAAAAAAGTCAAGTAACTCTTGTGATTATGTTTCTGCTAGAAAAGGATCTTACTTTTGTCTAGTGGCAGTTTTAATGCCATAAAATAGCGCAGAAGGTTCATATGCCTACTGAAAGGATCAAAACTGTATTATGTGTGAATAGCTGAGTGCAATAGTAAAGCCAGCCATTACCTGTGCTATATTACAAATGAAATGTATTTGTGGGGGAGCTATGAAGAGGTGAAGAGCAGTTTTGCTAGGTGGTAGTGAGGTCAAATGGGAGTGGGAGCACCAATAATGATTGTTGGACTGGGCGCTAGAGGCGCTTAAGACTGTGACGATTGGTATGTGACAAGGTGAAGTAATAGTGTGTCTTTTTTGTTTTTTTGAGTGTCTTGAGAGAACATGCTGATTGAGGGAAGAAGCGAAGGTAAGCTGACCTCAACTGTTGAAGGTATCACACACACACCCACTAGCAATTTTGTGACTGTCTACATAGGCTAGTGTCTTAGAGTGACAGTTTAGCCAGTAGCAGAGATGGCATCTCATTGGATGACTGCTGCTCAATCCCTAACTCGGGATATAAAGTACAGCTCTGACGTAGGCTCAGAGACTGCTACGGCAGATACTGAGACAGCATTTGAGGGATAGGGCAATGGCGCAGAGTGATTTTTCAGTCAGAGGAGTCCCATTCGATAACTCCTCTTCCAGTGATTATGAGGGAGGTGATGGGGACAGTCCTGCTGTCCTTTCGCAAGCACAGTCTGTGCAGCGGGACAGTAGCGGGTTAGCACAGCCCAGAGAGGAGGTGCATGCGGCGGCAAGCACAGAGAGAGTGCTCTCTTGGGAGCTCCTCAATTTAGTTCAGCCCCAAATTCCACTGCCCAAATCGTATTGTGGAGACATCAAAATTATCTATCACAAAACAAACTGGTTTTTCATAAGGCAGGCACCTCAGTTTTTGGTCCTGGGCTCTTCGGCCATATAGGGAAACATACCAAACCCAGACGTTTCTAGAAACTAGACATCTGGGGGAGTCTTACAGAGGTGCGACTTGTGTGGATTTCCCAAAGTTTTCTTACCCAGAATACCCTGCAAACCTGAAATATTGAATAAAAACTCTATTTTTTCTTACATTTCTGTTACACAAACTACAGGAATTTCTGGGATCCACAAAATTTCTACCACCCAGTGTTTTCTCACCTGTCCTGATAAAAGCACTACCCCACTTGAGTGCCTGTACCTAGTGCCTGGGTCAGGAATGGATCACCCCAGGGTCAACAGTTGCCCTCATATAAGGACCAGCATTGACCATTGTGTGATCTATTCCTGTTGCGGGCACGAGGTCAACCCACACAAGTGAGGTACCATTTTTATCGGGAGACTTGGGGGAAAGATGGGTGTAAGGAAATTTGTGGCTCCGCTCAGATTACAGAACTTTCTATCACCGAAATGTGAGGAAACCGTGTTTTTTTTGGTCAAAAATTTAAGATTTACAAAGGATTCTGGGTAACAGAACCTGGTGAGAGCCCCACAAGTCACCCCATCTTGGATTCCCCTAGGTGTCTAGTTTTCAAAAATGCACAGGTTTGGTAGGTTTCCCTAGGTGTCGGCTGAGCTGAAGGCCAAATTCCACAGCTAGGCACCTTGCAAAAAAAAGCTCAGTTTTCTTTGGAAAAATGTGATGTGTCCATGTTGTGTTTTGGGGCATTTCCTGTCGCGGGTACTAGGGCTACCCACACAAGTGAGGTACCATTTTTATCGGGAGACTGCTGGGTGGACGGAGTTTTCAGAACTTTCTGTCACCGAAATGTGAGGAAAAAGTGTTTTTTTCGGCCAAAGTTTGAGGTTTGCAAAGGATTCTGGGTAACAGAACCTGGTGAGAGCCCCACAAGTCACCCCATCTTGGATTCCCATAGGTGTCTAGTTTTAGAAAATGCACAAGTTTGGTAGGTTTCCCTAGGTGTTGGCTGAGCTAGAGGCTAAAATCCACAGCTACACACTTTGCAAAAAACAGCTCTATTTTCTTTGGGGAAAAGTGATGCGTGTTGTGTTTTGGGGCATTTCCTGTTGCGGGCACTAGACCTAGCCACACAAGTGAGGTACCATTTTTATCGGGAGACTTGGAGGAATGCTGGGTGGAATTTGTGGCTCCTCTCAGATTCCATAATTTTCTGTCACTGAAATGTGAGGAAAAGGTGTTTTTGTGGCCAAATTTATGGCCAAATTTTGAGGTTTGCAAAGTATTCTGGGTAACAGAACCTAGTGAAAGCCCCACAAGTCACCCCATCTTGGATTCCCCTAGGGGTCTAGTTTTCAAAAATGCACAGTTTTGGTAGATTTCCTTAGGTGCCGGCTGAGCGAGAGGCCAAAATCCACAGATAGGCACTTTCCAAAAAACACGTCAGTTTTCAATGTAAAAATTTGATGTGTCCATGTTGCGTTTCCTTTCGCTGGCATTAGGTCTACCCAAGCAAATGAGGTACCATTTTTATTGGGTGACTTGGGGGAACACAGAATAGAAGAACAAGTGTTATTGCCCCTTGTCTTTCTCTACATTTTTTCCTTCCAAATGTAAGACAGTATGTAAAAAGGACATCTATTTGAGAAATGCCCTGTAATTCACATGCTAGTATGGGCACCCCGGAATTCAGAGATGTGCAAATAACCACTGCTACTCAACACCTTATCTTGTGCCCATTTTGGAAATACAATGGTTTACTTGATACCTATTTTTCACTCTTTATATTTTAGCAAATTAATTGCTGTATTCCCGGTATAGAATCAAAACCCATTACAAGGTGCAGCTCATTTATTGGCACTGGGTACCTAGGGTTCTTGATGAACCTACAAGCCCTATATATCCCCGTAACCAGAAGAGTCCAGCAGACGTAACGGTATATTGCTTTAAAAAATCTGACATCGAAGGAAAAAATTACAGAAGTAAAACATGGAGAAAAATGGCTGTTTCTTTTACCTCAATTTCAACATTGTTTTTACTTCAGCTGTTATTTTCTGTAGGAAAACCTTGTAGGATCACCACAAATGACCCCTTGGTGGATTCAGAGTTTTGTCTACTTTTCAGAAATGTTTAGCTTTCTGGGATCCAGCATTGTTTTTAAACCCATTTCTGTCACTAACTGAAGGAGGATGAAAGCACAAAAAATAGTAAAAATGTCCCAGTAAAATGCCAAAATTGTGTTGAAACATTTGTTTTTCTGATTCAAGTCTGCCTGTTCCAGAAAGCTGGAAAGATGGTGATTTTAGCACCTCAAACCCTTTGATGATGCCATTTTCAGGGAAAAGACCACAAGCCTTCTTCAGCAGCCCTTTTTCCCCATTTATTTTTAAAAAACAATTTTTTCGCTCTATTTTGGCTAAATTCTTGGTCTCCTCCAGGGGAACCGACAAACTCTGGGTACCTTTAGAATCCCTAGGATGTTGGAAAAAAGGATGCAAAGTTGACTTAGATAGCTTATGTGGACAAAAATGTATGAAGGCCTAAGTGCGAACTACCCCAAATAGCCAAAAAAGGGCTCAGCACTGGGGAGATGAAAGGCGCAGCAGCTAAGGGGTTAAGGTCCTAATGGTAAAAGACCACCAATGTTGTTTTTTCTGTTGAAAGGCTAGTAGACCTGTTGGTGAGTGCAGATTCTGTGGCTGACATTTCAGCCCTGCTGGCTTCTGAATGGGACTATTAAATATGGTACTTCACGGTATCAAAAGCATCTGTGCATGCATTAAATATGATTTAATACTTCTATCACATTCAATGTCACAAGTGGGCTTAATGCAATTTTAGTAAGTTGCCACTTTGTTGGCCAAGGTTTTCTATTGCCTGTTTACAGTTGCACACAAATGATTGTCCTCAAGGCAGTCTTCTGGCCTCCTGGGGAGAAGTGTAAATGACTCCCTGGGAAGGCCTTGAAAGGGCCTTGGGAGGTGAGAGGGAGGAGTTGATATCTCCTCATGGCAGAAAGAGCCACAAAGGGTGTGAGCTCAAAAGGCAAGCTTCAGAGGAGAAGCTGCCTTTGAAGGTCAAATGGCAAGCAAACACAAGAGGGACTGCTGCTTTGCTGAGGTAGACAGGAGGGTGTCATGAACAGCGAGGTGAAAACACTGGTCAATCCTATTTTCCCGCGGGCGTGTAGCACAGAGATAGCCACACCCCTAGGGTGGGATACCAAGCAAGCTCCACACATCAAGAGAGAGGTTTAGCCATCTTGGAAGTGGATAGAATAGAGCACTCTGAGATAGCTAGAATGCCACACTTCTAAGGAAGTTGTCATCAAGCGGGAGGGACCCTACCTCCTCTTAGGGTACTTTCTGGGCATAAAGAAGGCACCTTTGGCCCCCAGACCTTAGATCTCAACTGGACTGAAGAAGGACTGCCCTGCTGATTTTGGACATGGCAAGGAGAGCTGCATTGAAGTTGGCCTGCACCTGCTGCTGCTTGGGCTAGCAAAGAGAAGACTGGGCTTATGGTGTCCTGCTCATGGAGAAGTCATCCCCTGAGCCCAGGCAGAAGCAGAGACTCCAAGAGTCAATTGGCTGACTTCCTGCTCCAGCCTCAGAGCCACAAAAGCTGGAGAATCCTGCATGGGCATGTTGGTACCCACCTGGATCGTTGCTCACCACCACAGTGCAACCCAGGAGAATGAGTACAGATGCTCAAAAGTTGCACTTGTGTCTGCTGGATCCGGGAGAGTCTCTGGAATACAGTTTGGCTGGCCAGAAGGAACCGCTGATTTTGTTGTGTTGGAAGTTCTTTAGTCCAGTGGCAACTGGACTTTTGCTGGACCAAAGAGGACTCCGAGGAACAGCCACCCCTGTGACCAAAGTAGCCGCACAAGAACTGTCGACAGAAGGGTAGCCCTAGGAAGTCCTCCATCAAACGCACAGCTTCCTCAGCATCCTACATCACCTTTGGCATCCTCTATCTCCTGCATCAGGATCACACCATAAAAGTCAATGACAAGTTGGCTTTAACTCTGAAACTGAACTAAAGAGTGAAGTAACTATTCCTTGAGAATTTGCTAGCCTTCCTGAACTGCTTTCCCTGCCCCCCCACACTCATACATGCAGGAAAAGACCTTTGGTAGTTCGCCTTGACTATTCAGCGAGGAAGGATGGGGGTAACTAGTTCACCATTGCAGAGCCTGTTCAGCCTTCTGCCAAGGTCACTCCTTCTGGGGAACTGACCTACCTCAACTTTGACAACCTAAATTGGGCCTTGACTAGGACTGTGCCAATGCCAACCTTTCCTAAAACCCTCTACTTGGGACTGCGGGGCACCAACCCCACCTACCACTACCCAGGCTAGAGCTATACCTAGCTTACCCATAGAGGTTACCCAACGCTGGACTAATTTTACAATGACCAAAGGGGTCAAGGGGCCTACCTAATTTCTTAGTATAGGGTCTGATCCCCATGCCAAGGTTAGTTCTGCTACAAAGGCAATCACTCAACAGAGGCTACCGACAGCTGTCAGTACCCAGAACCATACCCTTAGTTCACCACTGGCATGTGGATGTGCTCGAGGGGCACTTATGGATTCTTGGAGCCTCTCTAGCTTCTCAGGGTAGGGGGCTACCACCGCAGGTTGCAGACACCCTCCTTCCACCCTTCCTTCTGTCAGCTTAGGAGGGTACATGCTGAGTCTGATCAGTTGCCTGACACTCCGGGGCTTCTAGTTCTGACAAACAGTCTCCCTTCAGAACAGGTGGGGCCTCGCCAAGGGCAGTCTTGGAGTTCTCTCCTACCTGGATAAGTTGCCCCTGGCTCTCCCAGTGTCCACTTAACAGTGTCTGCCCCTTCCTACCTCTACCTCTTCTCTGGGGCCTAAGCCTCTTAACTCATTGGACAGGACCTCCAGAATCCTTGGGACAGATGGTGCCCTAGGCGACCATCCTCTCAGGTTCCAAACCAACCCTTAAGAGGTCATTGCCTAAGAGACAGTCATCTAGAGAGAAGTCAGGATTGACCATTACTCTATGCATGGTAAGGATACCCCCTGTGTCTCGGGACACCAAGGCCACAGGTTGGTCAGTGTCTTGCCCTGGGGCTGCCTTTACCTTCACTTACTCTCCTGGCAGGTTCTGGTCTGCCGACATTAACTGGTACACCACTATGGTGTGACTGGTACCTCTGTTTCTCAGGGTAGTCGTCGGGATCCCATTAACCTTGATCTGGCAGAAGTGCCTACTACCACTCTCAGGGATCACCAGCCTGCCATCTGGGCTGTTTTCCCAAGTGAAAGGTCCTAGAATCTCTTCTTCTGAGGTCTTTTCACTAAAGGGTACACTGGATATCCCAGTGGTAACATTCTTCTTGGGGCATGCTGCATCCCCTCTGTGTTGTCTTGGCTGCTGACAGTCAAAACACAGACTCTTTTCAAAGACCTTTTTTAACCTTGGGTCCCCACAATTCTACTTGCTAAAGGTAGGTTGGGTCTTGATCCCCTCCTTAGGTTTCAGACGTTTCTGAGGGAACCTCTTTGATAGACTTAGTACCTCTCTCTTTTCATTTCTGTAGTCCTAGCACCCCCTTCTTGGGATCACCCCCTTATAAACTTTTGGGTACTCTTTTCCTAACCTACTCATCTCCCATCTTGCCCTGGTCCTTCATCTTCAGAAGAACATACACCTTCCTCAGCCACAGACAGGAAGGCCTGGTCACAACAGGAAACTGTTCGCCCCACCCCAGTACTTGCAAATGTGGACGCCCCCCCGTTCACCTGGACCACCAGGAGAGGATGGTAAGACCTCCATCACCTCCAAGAAATGCCAAACCTAATATCCTCCGGTGTGTGACTACCATTCACTCTGTGGACTATTTCAAGGACACATTTACCTTTTTTGTGGACAGTTGTATTTTGTACATAGGACTTCAAACAATTTAAGCTCATCATAAATAGTTTCATCCACCATGATGGACTTTATTTTTTTTTCTTTTCCTTTAATTTTATGTCAAACTATTTTTGGTTAATTTGTGTTAATAAAATAATTTCACATAAGACAAAGTTAGACTGGTGTTGGATTTATTGTGGTATTTTCTTTATGTCTTCCTTCCACCATTATCTTTAAAAAATATTAATCTATAAGTTTTAAACTAAAATTAGATATAACAATTAGGTTATGTGTTTATAATTTCTACCAAACTTAAAAATAAATACATCTCAATGTATTGGTGTCATACATTTGTAAGTAACAATTCTTTGCCCATATGTTAGATAATTATTACAACCTATGCATAACCCAAATAGTCTGTACCACTTATAATTTGACTCTCCAAGACTTTGGTACTATGGAATAAGGGGAAATAATCCAAATAAACATATTAAATAGGCAAACTAATATTGATTCATGTCATCAGCTGGAGCCAGACACCATGCCTCACAATATGAATTCCACCAATAGTCATAAACATGGCAGTACTATATTTTGTGACCGCAGGATAATTTCAGTAATTGTGGCAATATCTGAAAGCATGTCTCAACCACATTTCAGTGGCGTGCTACAAAATGTTCTTTTTACAATGATGAGACACATCAACAGCTTCATACACTTCTCACAAAATGAAGATTTAGCCAATGTGAAGGGAGATCAGTATGCTATGGCTTGATATATACATGTGGTTAGAGCAAGTAACGCAGCGCATATTGCCTTGGAGGCAACATCTAGTAGAAGAAAGGTCTAATACAATCTCAAGGACGTCCATTCAATCACTGTGCAAGTTGCTTCTGTACAGCATCTGTACATCCAAAGTGTGTGTCTGATGCAGGATTAACCCATGTTCTCTTTGCACGATCCAACAGCAACATATCACTGCAAATGTCACAACTTTGAAATGTCCAAATGATGACATGGTGAAGGATCCTAAAACAGAATAAAAAGGGACAATTAAGGATTTCACATAAGAAAATGGACTCAAATGACAAGTTAGGAGGACACATATACTTGGCACAAGCAAAGATAATCTATGTAAATAAATGCAGTAGTCAATGTATGCAAACTTTGACCAACAAACATCTTTGCCCTGGACTTTCCTGAACTAACCAATGTAACTAATTTACATTCACACTCTGATATGTTCACTATGTTACAAGTTGTTGTGACATTTGATGTTACAATATGTGATAGTAAACTTATACTCAGGTGAAGAAATTGTCAATAACATCATGACCTATGTTGATTCTTTCCTCTTCACAACTGTCATTGGGCATTTCATCATCCTCACTTGGTGGCTCTTCATGGTCTACATCCTCTGCAATGATTGGGATGTTCCAGTGCAGGGCTATGTTGTGCAACATGCAGCAGACAACTGTGATTTGGCACACCCTATCGGGTGAGTAGAGGAGGGCTCCACCGGTCATAGAAATCTGAGCTTCATGGGCCCAAAAGCCCTCTCCACTGGCCTTCATAGTCTTCCATGGGCCTTACTGAAGCAGACTTCCCATAGCGTTATTGGATTCCTCAGAGGTGCTAACAGTCATAGCCGGCTAGGATAAGCTGAGTCTTAAATATATGAAAGTAAAAAATATGTCATCCCATTGTACATTTCTAAACTATGATTAAAGCAAATTATCCTCACGTCATATTGTACTTACCAATAAGCCAGGCCCTCTCAGGCCAAGTTATGACGTTTGCAGGGGTATGGTGCTGTTCCTTAGAACAAAGGAATCATGGGTTGACCCTGGGAAATGGCTGCCCACACTTGAGATGTACAAATCAGGTAAACAGGCAACTTACACATTGATTGAATGGAAATTCTTCCGATTGCAGTAGACCTGTTTCCAGGCATATCAATTGCTCCAACCGCATGTGGTATGGCACCCAAAATATAAAAATCTCCCCTCACATTGGCAAAATCCTGATGTCATGGAAATTGGATGAAGCTGTTGATGTGTCTCATCATTGAAGAAAGGACTTCTTGTAGCACACCACTGAAAGTTGGTTTTGACATGCCTGCCATAGTGTATTATGAAGCAATGCCATGATTTTCACTACTGTTATTATTTCTGTGGTAATCCTATTGTGAGGCAGAAGATCCATCTCCAGCTGGTGATATAAAGCCAGAATAGTTTGCCAATACAATATGTATTTTTTTATAATGTCCCTTTTTGTTCAATGGTTGCAAGGTCTGGAGAAGGTCTGAACACTTGAGGCTTTCGTCTTTTACCTCTCCCTGGATTCATATGTCCACATTTGAATGAGAAAAATTATCAATGAAAAGGGGAAAACAATACTTTGCCAAGCAACACACATCTCATGTCCCAGCAAAGTTACATATATTTTTGGTACATATATCTACACATCATTTACTAGTGATTTTGCAACTTGATATAACAATTTTGACATGTCATTATTTTTTTTAATGTGTAAATGAAACATTTGAAATGTATCATTTACACATTTTAATAAAATTCTGTCAACGGAAGTATAAAATACACTGCTTCACTATCGTAGTAAAACACAAAAACACATTAGGTTATAATGTCTCATAGTTAACTAAAAATCGTGTTGTATATATTTTACATTGGTAAACAAACTAGCCACCATTTCGAGTGGTGGTGATGCACTTAACATTTAAAAATATGCTGGTTCACATCCTAAAATGGTGGCCACCTTTCCTTGCCATCATGACATTGGCAATCCGCCGGCCATCAGCGGAAGTTGACTGCATAGGAGTTGTAACACTCCATGATAGACACAGCCATAGGCTAACATGTGTGATGGCTATGCCCGTCTCCGTCACAGATTGCGCCTGTCCCATACATGTAGGTGACATTAGGAAAAAAGCTTGCTTACCTCTTGTTAGAAATGGGGTTGGCAGTCAGGTTACCCCCTATCCAAGCAAGAACCCTCACTCTAGTCAGAGTAAGTCACACACAATCCAAATTATCCTGTGCCCACCCTCTGGAAGCTTGGCACTGAGCAGTCAGGTTTAACTTGGAAGGCAATGTGTAAAGTATTTGTGCAAAAAATCATACAATAACACAATATAGCACCACAAAAATACACCACACAGTGTTAAGAAAAATATATAATATTTATTTGGATATTTGCAGGTCAAAACGATCAAAGATGCAATAAGTAAATGTAGAGCTATCATTGAAAAGTGATATAAAGTGTCTTGAGTCTTTTTAATGCAAACAAAGGCCCTCATTACAACCCTGGCGGTCAAAGACCGCCAGGGCTGTTTTGTCGGAAGCACTGCAACAGGCTGGCGGTGCTTTCCTGGGAAAAACGACTGTGGCGGAAGCGCTGCGGTCACACTGCCGGGACCGGCGGTTTCCCGCCACGTTGGTCCCGGTGGTTGTGATCCCCTGGGGCAGCGCTGCTTGCAGCGCTGCCCAGGGGATTACGAGTCCCCCTCCCTCCAGCCTTTTCATGGCGGTATGAACCGCCATGAAAAGGCTGGCTGAAAGGGTAGTTGCGGGCCCCCTGCCACGGCCCCATGGAGCTTTTCACTGTCTGCATAGCAGACAGTGAAAAGCGCGATGGGTGCAACTGCAACCGTTGCACTGCCGCAACACCGCCGGCTCCCGGCTCCCATGTTGCGGCCGACATTCCTGCTGGGCCACCGGGCGGAAACTAGGTTTCTGCCCACCAGCCCAGCGGGGATCTCGAAATGGCCTCCGCGGGAGTGCGGCTGCATTGGCGGCCGCGCAGCGGATACAACTTGGCGGACGGCAATGAGGGCCAAAGTCTCTTTCAAGCACAAAGTACCTGGTTCATGTGAATAATCTCCGCAAAGGGCTGCAGAGGAGGAGAAGCGGGGAAACAAAGGGGGTGTGCGTCGATTTCTCGGGCCGCACACGGCGATGCATTGTTTCGTTTCCTCGCAGGGATGGTTGTGTTTCGATTTCCGGCGCTCGCTCGTGGATCCTCTCCGGGTTGCAGTGTTTTCAGACGCCCCAGGGTCTGTGTGTAGAATCCTGGGCTTGCGGAGCGAAGTCACCAGCGCTGCATCGTTCCGGTGGGCGTTGCGTGGTAGTTTCTTCCGCACGGCAGGCACTGCGCCGATTTCCCCTCTGAAAGTCGGGCTGCGTCATCCCAGCTCACCTGTACGTCGACCCGGTGGGCCATGCGTCGAAGTTCTGGTCGCAACGCAGGCGCCGCGTCCATCTTCTCCTTGTGAAGTTGCGCTGTGTCGTTCCGGTTCGGCGTGCAGTGAATTTCTCACCGCGGGGCAGGCTGTGCATCGGTTTTAGCAAGCTGTGTGTCTAATTTTCACTGCACAAGGAGTTCAGTTGCAAGAGGAAAGTCTTTTTGGTCCTGAGACATCAGGAAAATGGAGGCAAGCTCTATCCAAGCCCTTGGAGAGCACTTCTTCACCTCAGCCAGAGAGCAGCAAGGCAGCAGGGCAACAGCAAGGCAGCAGTCCTTCACAGAAAGCAGTCAGGTGAGTCCTTTGGGCAGCCAGGCAGTTATTCTTGGCAGGATGCAAGTTCTGTTCCAGTTATCTTCTCCAGGAAGTGTCTGAGTTGGAAGGGGCAGAGGCCCTGATTATATACCCAAATGTGCCTTTGAAGTGGGGGAGACTTCAAAGAGTGGCTTAGAAGTGCACCAGGTCACCTTTCAGTTCAATCCTGTCTGCCAGGGTCCCATTAGGGGGTGTGGCAGTCCTTTGTGTGAGAGCAGGCCCTCCACTCTCCCAGCCCAGGAAGACCCATTCAAAATGCAGATGTATACAAGCGAGGCTGAGTATCCTGTGTTTGGGGTGTGTCTGAGTGAATACACAAGGAGCTGTCAACTAAACCCAGCCAGACGTGGATTGTAAGGCACAGAAATATTTAAGTGCAGAGAAATGCTCACTTTCTAAAAGTGGCATTTCTAAAATAGTAATATTAAATCCAATTTCACTAGTAAGCAGGATTTTATATCACCATTCTGGCCATACTAAATATGACCTTCCTACTCCTTTCAGATCAGCAGCTACAATTCAAACAATGTATGAGGGCAGCCCCAATGTTAGCCTATGAAGGGAGCAGGCCTAACAACATGGCTTCCTTCAGAGAAACAAAGGCTTTCTGACAAGCCTC
Organism: Pleurodeles waltl; assembly: GCF_031143425.1. Taxonomy (NCBI): domain Eukaryota; kingdom Metazoa; phylum Chordata; class Amphibia; order Caudata; family Salamandridae; genus Pleurodeles; species Pleurodeles waltl. The sequence continues at coordinate 397,936,484 of NC_090437.1, forward strand.
TGTCCAATTAACCAATCTAGGTTGTTTCTTGGAAGTGAGTTCTGTCAAGGGTGACACAATGGTACCATAGCCCTTGACAAATCTGCGGTAGTATCCAGTGAGGCCTAAAAAGGCTCTCACTTCAGTCTGTGTTCTAGGTGGTTGCCAGGCCTTGATGGGAAACGCCCTCAACGGCGACTCCTAAACAATGAAGTCCTGGTTAACGAAAGCGGAACAACGATTTCCTTAACCACGACTTAGTTGTTTTGTTCCTTAATCCCGCATGTGCTGAACAACTCACATGCGATGTTAAGGCACAAACAAGGGAGTCGGCTGAGGAGGATGAGGCGACGACTCAGGTAAGTGGGGGGGGGGGGTCGGAGTTGTCATTTTTTAGGGTGGGGGGTTGGGGTTAAGGTTTAGGGCCGGGTGTCGGGTTTAAGGTTTAGGGTCGGGGTGGGGGGTCGGGGTTTAAGGTTTGGGGTCAGGGGTGGGGAGTCGGGGTTTAAGGTTTAGGGTCGGGGTGGGGGTAGGGGTATTTTCTGGTTTGGGGGCGGGGGTCAGGGTTTAAGGTTTGGGGTCGGGTTGTAGGGTTAAGGTTTAGAGCTGGGGGCGGGCATCGGGGTTTAAGGTTTAGGGTCGGGGTAGTTTCTGGTTTGGGGGTGCGGGGTGGGGGGTCGGGGTTAAAGGTTCGGGTCGGGGGTGGGGGATCGGGGTTTTAGGGGTGGGTTGGGGGTCGGGTACTTTTAGGGGCGGGGTGGGGAGCTGGGGGAGTTTAGGTTTAGGGGCAGGGTGGGGGGCTCGGAGTAGTTTTAGGGGTGGGGGTTGGGGTACTTTAGGTTTCAGTGGTGGGGGTTGGGGTTGTTTAAGGTTTTGGGGGTAGGGTGGGGGTCAGTTTTAGGGGCGGTGGGGGGTTGGGGGTTTAGGGGTGGGTTGGGTAATTTTAGGGGTGGGGTGGGGGGTTGGCGGGGTTTAGGTTTAGGGGCAGGGTGGGGGGCTCGGAGTAGTTTTAGAGGTGGGGGTATTTTAGGTTTCAGGGATGGTGTGGGGGTTGGGGTTGTTTTAGGTTTGGAGGTAGGGTGGGGGTCAGTTTTAGGGGCAGGGGGCGGGGTAGTTTTAGGGGCAAGGGTCGGGTGGGTGTCGTTTTAGGGGAGGAAGGAGGGGTCGCAGTAATTTTTAGGGGTGGGAGAGGGGGGTCAGGGGGGACGCATGCAGGAACAATGGATGCCTATCACTAATGCCTTTACCAGGAATGCCTTTAGAACAAAAAATCGTTGTTAAGGCATTCGTGGTAAAGGCATTAGTGGTAACAATGAGGTCATTGTTCCGACCTCGTTGTTCAGGAACTCGTTGTTCCGGCAGGCGTTGTTCCGACATACATTTGGCCTTGAAAGTTTCAATCTTGGCCTGGAGCGGCTGCACCTTGCCACCACCTATTAGGTGTCCCGAGTACACCACGGAACCCTGCCCAATCTGGCACTTACTAGCTTTGATGGTCAGGCCTGCCTGTCGCAGGGCCTGAAGCACCTCCTTGAGGTGTAGCAGGTGTTCCTCCCAGCTAGAATTGTAGAGCGCTGTGTCGTCTAGGTAGGCTGCACAGTAGGCATCCATGCCAGCTAGGACCCCATTAACCAATGGTTGGAAGGTAGCGGGAGCATTTTTCAACCCAAAGGGCATCACCCGGAACTGGTAATGGCCATCAGGTGTGGAAAATGCTGATCTTTCTTTAGCCCCCTCAGTCATGGCGATCTGCCAGTACCCTGATGTTAGATCAAACGTACTCAGGAACTTGGCAACGCCTAGCCTGTCAACAAGCTCATCAGCTCGGGGGATGGGGTGAGCATCAGTCCGTGTGACTGAGTTGAAACCCCGGTAGTCCACGTAGAACCTGGTGTCTGAGTTCTGGCTTCGCACCGGGGGCAGAAGCCTTAGGAACCAGCACCAGAGGGCTGGCCCAGGAACTACTGGATTTCTCAATAACCCCTAAAGTCAACATCTTGGTGACGTCCTTCTTGATGCTGGCCTTCAGCTTATCCGATAACCTGTACATTTTGTTCTTCACAGGAAGACTGTCACCTGTGTCAATGTCATGAACACATAAGTGGGTCAGTCCAGGAGTAAGGGATAACAGGGAAGAGAACTGCTCTAACAGCTCATTGCAGTCCCCTCTCTGATTTAGAGTCAGGGAGTCAGAGAGAATGACACTCGCCACTGACCCATCACCTTCCTTGGCAGAGAGGAGGTCGGGGAGAGGTTTACTCTCCTCTTCCATACCCTCTTTTGTGACCAGGTGCATACTGATCTCTGACCTCTCAAAGTGAGGTTTGAGTCTGTTGTGATTGAGGACCCTTAGGGGGTGCCTAGGGGTCTTGAGGTCCACTAGGTAAGTGGCCTCTCCTTTGCGCTCCTTGATCTCAAATTGGCCAGTCCAGCGGTCCTGGAGAGCCCTGGGCTCCACTGGCTCCATCACCCAAACCTTGTCTCCAGGTGAGAACTCAACCAGAGTGGTCTTCCGGTCATACCACTCCTTCATCACCTCTTTACTGGCCTCCAGGCTACTCTTGGCCTGCTTCCAGAAGCGCTGGGTTTGGTTGTGGAGGGCCAGCATGGAGCTGACCACATCCTGGGGTGGTGCCCTGGGAGCTTTCTCCCAGCCCTCTTTAACTATGCTCAGTGGTCCCCTGACAGTGTGACCATAGAGAAGCTCAAAGGGGCTGAACCACACCCTTTTCTGGGGAACCTCCCTGTAAGCAAACAACAGGCATGGTAAGAGGACGATCCACTTACGCCTCATGGCTTCAGTCAGGCCAACAATCATGCCTTTCAGGGTCTTGCTGAATCTCTCAACAAGCCCATTGGATTGAGGATGATAAGGGGTGGTAAACCGGTAGGTCACCCCACACTTATCCCACATGGACTTCATGTACGCAGACATGAAGTTTGTGCCCCTGTCAGACACAACTTCCTTAGGAAATCCCACACGGGTAAATATTCCCAACAGGGCTCTGGTCACCATCGGTGCAGTCACTGCTCTCAGAAGGATTGCCTCTGGATAGCGGGTGGCATTGTCTACCAAAACCAGGATACACCTGTTGCCCAAGGCAGTTTTGGGGTCCAAGGGACCAACAATGTCGATACCCTCCCTTTCAAAGGGGGTGCCAATGACGCGTAGTGGAAGCAGGGGAGCCTTAAGGTTTTTGCCTCTCTTACCAATAGCCTGGCAGGTGGGGCAAGCTCTGCAGAAATTATCTGAGGCTAACCTCTTTCTGGGCCAATGGAAGTGGGTGACAAGCCTGTTAAAGGCCTTGTCTTTGCCCAGATGTCCTGCCAGGGGAATGTCCTGAGCCAGACCCAGTAGGAAGGCCCCGTAACACTGGGGGACCACCAGCACACGTGCTGCCCCAGGACCTGGAACCTTAGGCTCACTGTAAAGGAGATCATTCTCCCAGTAAATATGGTGATTGCCAGAGGCGTCACCTGCTGCTTGGGCTGTGGCCTGTCGCCTCAGGCCTTCAAGGGTGGGGCATTCCTTCTGTGCCTTGCAGAATTCTGCCCTGGTTGGACCGCCCTCTACTTGCCAGCCAGCAAGTTCAGGTAGGTTACCCAGGTCAGCTATGTCCTCCCCATTTGGCTCAGGGGCCTCCTCCTCCTCAGGGACCCCATCCACCACCATAGGAAAATCTGAGGCGGGTTTCCAGTGCTTCTTGCCCTTCCTCTTTGCAGCTGTCTAGGCCATTGTTCCAGGCTCCAGACGCCCTTGACTCCCTTCCCAGGCAGCCATGGATCGTGTGTTCGTGAGACCCACTCAGGCAAACCTAACATCTCCAAGTGGGTTATGAGCTCTACCTCTTTCCAGGCAGTATGCTCAAGATCATTGCCTAACAGACAATCTACAGGCATGGTAGGACTCACAGCTACTTTCAGAGTACCAGAGACCCCCCCACTCAAAGGGAACCAGAGCCACCAGTAGGTGACTCTCATGATTGTCAGCGACTATGACATTGTGGAATGTATTAGGGACTATCTGCTCTGATGACACCGGCTGACTCTTGACAGTAGTCATTCTGGCTCCTGTGTCACACAGAGCCTCCACCCTTTGCCCCTCAATGGTGACCCACTGCCTATACTTGGAAGTATTTTCTGGCATGTAGGCTTTAGGCACCATCTCTGTTTCTCCCAGGGACACTAGGGAAATCTCGGCCTATTCCCCAAAGCTAACTGGGACTGCCTCCCCCCTGAGCACTACACTAGCCAACCCAGGTGTCTGTCCAGTGTTGGACTGTGCCCTCTTGGGGCACTGGGAGTCGCCCCTAGAGTGTCCATGCTGGTAGCACTCTTAGCATTTGGGGATGAATTTCCCTATTGTTTTATCAAAATACCCTGGCTTTTTTCCAAATCTAGAAGAGGAATGGTATCCACCCCGCCCTTGGGAATTCTTTTGGGGGCCTTTTGAGAACTCCTCATTTTTACGTTTTTCTCCCACGTCTTTCTTCTGTTGGGAACCCTGACCACTTTTGTGGGAGTCCCCCCCAGATGCCTTCTTGGACACTCGGGTGCTAACCCAGAGGTTCGCCTCCTCAGCAAGCTTCCTGGGGTCAGTCAGCTTACTATCTACCAATTGCTGGCGCAACTCTGTAAAAGAAATATTGAGCATATGCGCTCTCAGAATCAAGTCATATAACCCTTTATAATCATCTACCTTTCTGCCCTGCACCCATCCATCCAGTGCCTTGTTGGAGAAATCATAACAATCTACCCAAATTAGTTTTGAAAGTTTGGTGCTATCCATGAACCTCTGACGGTATCTCTCAGGGGTCAGCCCAAACTTGGCCAGTAAAGCGTCTTTCATGTTTTAATAGTCATTTCTATTCTGTGGAGCAAGTGTGAGAAGTGTGTCCCTCCCTTCATAGGCTGCCAGCCACTTATCAATGTCATCTCCCACCACAAAACTTTGTACCACATTCTTGGGTATACGAACCTGTTTGTCCCCAACCGGTCCTGCACATATGCTGCCACCATCACTGCTGTACTCAGACTGTCTTTCCTTGATCTCCAGCTCCTTGAGACTCAGTGCATGAGCCAACAAAAGTTTCTTCTCAGCCAAGGCTCTCTCAGCTTCAACCTGTTTGGCTGCTCTTTCAGCCTCAGCTTGTTTAGCTTCTCTCTCTGCTCTCCTTTCCTCCTGTTGAGCCTCAATTTCTAACTGTGCCATCTGCAACTGAAACTCTCTCTCTTCTCTTCTTTCCTCTGCGGTCAGCCCTTGATCAGAGACACTGCTCCATGGTTTTGCAGGGGTCACAATTGCAGCACTATTATCATCTAATGAGGGCAAAAATTCCTCTGAGGGGCCATCTTCTGGACCCTCCTCCTCAACATCCTCCTCAGCAGGGGCTTCTGCCCAGGCCCTCAGCACCATTTGGAATTCCTCCTTCCTGGAGGCTCTCTCGGTAGGTACACCCATATCCCTGCAGAATGCCCTCAGCTGTTTAACAGTGTAGGTTTCCAGCACAGCCATATCAAAATCTTTATTTCCTGCTTGAGACCCAGCTAGAGACATGTTGATTTGAGGATTTTAGTCAAAAATTGACAGAAAAAACGAAATTGCAGAAAAGAGATAAAAATCAAGTTGACCTTCAACTGTGGGTAGGTAGTGAAATACTTAGCTACTGTATGTCACTCCACAAACACAAGTCCTATCCTCACCGCTGATCACCAATGTTAGAAATGGGGTCTTTGGTTGGCAGTCAGGTTACCTCCTGTCCAAGCCAGGACCCTCACTCAAGTCAGGGTAAGTCACACACAATCCAAGCAGTCAGGCTTAACTTAAAAGGCAATGTGTAAAGTATTTGTGCAATAAATCATACAATAACACAGTATAGCACCACAAAAATACACCACACAGTGTTTAGAAAAATATATAATATTTCTCTGGATATTTGCAGGTCAAAACGATCAACTATGCAATAAGTAAATGTAGAGATATCACTGAAAAGTGATATAAAGTGTCTTAAGTATTTTTAAAGCAAACAAAGTCTCTTTCAAGCACAAAGTACCTGGTTTGCGTGAAAAATCTCTGCAAAGGGCCGCAGAGGAGGAGAAGCAGGGAAACAAAGGGGGTATGCGTTGATTTCTCAGGCCACACACGGCGATGCATCATTTAGTTTCCTCACAGGGACGGCTGTGCGTCGATTTCAGCCGCTCGGTCATGGATCCTCGCTGGGTTGCGGGCTTTTCAGACCCCCCGGGGTCTGTGCGTGGAATCCTGGGCTTGCGGTGCGAAGTCACCAGCTCTGCGTCGTTCAGGTGGGCGTCGCATGGAAGTTTCTTCCGCACGGCAGGCGCTGTGTCGATTTCCCCTCTGGAAGTTGGGCTGCGTCGTCCCAGGTCGGCTGTGTGCCGATCCGGTGGGCCGTGCGTCGACGTTCCGGTCGCAATGCAGGTGCCGTTTCGATCTTCTCCTTGCAAAGTCACGCTGTGTCGTTCTGGTTCAGCGTATAGTGAATTTCTCACCGCGGGGCAGGCTGTGTGTCAGTTTTAGCAAGCTGTGCGTCGCATTTTCACAGCACAAGGAGTCCAGTTGCAAGAGAGAAGTCTTTTTTGGTCCTGAGACTTCAGAGAACAGGAGGCAAGCTCTATCCAAGGCCTTGGAGAGCACTTCTTCACCTCAGCCAGAGAGCAGCAGGGCAGCAGGGAAACAGCAAGGCAGCAGTCCTTCACAGAAATCAGTCATGTGAGTCCTTTGGGCAGCCAGGCAGTTCTTCTTGGCAGGATGCAGGCACTGGTTCCAGTTATCTTCTCCAGGAAGTGTCTGAGTTGGAAGGGGCAGAGGCCCTGTTTATATACCCAAATGTGCCTTTGAAGTGGGAGAGACTTCAAAGAGTGGCTTAGAAGTGCACCAGGTCCCCTTTCAGTTCCATCCTGTCTGCCAGGGTCCCAGTAGGGGGTGTGGCCGTCCTTTGTGTGAGAGCAGGCCCTCCACCCTCCCAGTCCAGGAATACCCATTCAAAATGCAGATGTATGCAAGTGAGGCTGAGTATCCTGTGTTTGGGGTGTGTCTGAGTGAATGCACAAGGAGCTGTCAACTAAACCCAGCCAGACGTGAATTGTAAGGCACAGAAATATTTAAGTGCAGAGAAATGCTCACTTTCTAAAAGTGGCATTTCTAAAATAGTAATATTAAATCCAACTTCACCAGCCAGCAGGATTTTATATCACCATTCTGGCCATACTAAATATGACCTTCCTACTCCTTTCAGATCAGCAGCTACCATTCAAACAATGTATGAGGGCAGCCCCAATGTTAGCCTATGAAGGGAGCAGGCCTCACAGCAGTGTAAAAACGAATTTGGGAGTTTTACACTACCAGGACATGTAAACTATATGGGTACATGTCCTGCCTTTTGCCCACACAGCGCCCTCCCTGTTGGTTACCTAGGGCATACCTTAGGGGTGTCTTATATGTAGAAAAAGGGGAGTTTTTAGGCTTGGCAAGTACTTTTAAATGCCAAGTCGAATTGGCAGTGAAACTGCACACACAGGCCTTGCAATGGCAGGCCTGAGACAAGGTTAAGGGGCTACTTAAGTAGGTGGCACAACCAGTAGTAGCAATCTACAGGCCCTGGGCACATATAGTGCACACTACTAGGGACTTATAAGTAAATTAAATAGTCCAATTGAGTATGATCCAATGTTACCATGTTTAAAGGGAGAGAGCATATGCACTTTAGCACTGGTTAGCAGTGGCAAAGTGCGCAGAGTCTAAAAACCAGCAAAAACAGTGTCCAAAAAGGGAAGGGAGGCAGGCCAAAAGTTAGAGGTGACCATCCTAAGGCTGCCAGGTCTAACACCTCTCAACACTGAACCCATCAACACCTCTTCCACTTTTGCTGCTGTTATTGTTCTCTGGGAGACAGAATGCCAGGCAAAACAGGTGACTTGGCCTCTCACATTTCAACTGAGGTGGTGGAACTCCTCGCCAGGGAGGTCCTGTTCCTGTGCAGCCAGTTGTATGGGAACCCAGAGGAACAGGTACCTGTTTGTTTGGAGTATTCTAACTAACGTGTTTTTTCTTAAGATACAGGCTAATTTGTCCCTTGTAGTTCCTGAATGAAGTGTCGTGATCAGCTCATTAATTTGGCAGGGGTCATAATGATGTTTATCAATATTTTAATTGTTCTTAAATGGAAAACAATAGCCAGCTGAATGAATTATATCAATATTTCCTGTTATAACCCCAATGCCCCTTACTTTCAGTGACCATAAGTGTTGGTGACAAATTCAGATATATGTCAAAACAAGAGAACTGTAACGTGCAAAAAAGAAACTTTGACCTTACGATCAGTGATAATGTGCAGGACTACCGCCAAATTATGACCATGGCGGAAAGGTCTCCGAAAAACAGCCAACGTACCACATCGACCGCCAGGCCAGAAACAACAGCCACCACGGCGGTAGTCGACTACAAGTCTGTGTTCTGCCCACCATATCATGACCAGACAATCCGCCATCTTTTCTGGGGCAGTACCAGCGACATCAAAAGCCTCGCAGAAACACTGCACAGAAGTGAAAGGACTCACCATTGGAGACACAGGGAAGAACCACGCCACCATGGAACCAGAATTGCATGTATTTACAATGATATTCTACGTTCTGCTCCACCACGAACACCAATGCCTGCAAAGTCGATGACGGTGAGTAAAGCCGCCTAGCACACAAGGGAGGGGGGAGGAAAAAGAGAGTGACACACACACGTACAACACACACCCCACACACACACACCCCATACACACAACCAGCTGCACAAGAAAACAAGTTAATCCCCCTAAATTGGCTGAAAAATGCAAGGGCAAAACGATTTTGCCAAAGTGTTTGTAATAAGATCAACACAGTCGAAATAATAAGTTAGGCAATATAACAGGTATATACAAATTTACAGAAAAAGGTACACAGCCCAATCCTCAATTTGCGTGGGCCACATGGCCACAGGCCAAAGTCAAGGCCCCACTTGCCACCTGCTTCAACACAGAGAGAACACTGCAGGGGCATCAGTTGATAACTAGGCAGGCACCTCAGTGGGATATGGGGGGCACCTCAGCCGGGAGATGAAAGAAGACCACTGGTTCTGGAGGGGGCAACATGCCCTGCACTTGATCCTAGGGAGTGATGGGCCACAGTCTTTCAAGTGGGTGTCATGCCCACTGGTACTGGAGGGAGCAACATGCCCTGTGCTTGATCCTGGGGAGTGATGGGCCACAGTCTCTCAAGTGGGTGTCTTGCCCACTGGTTCTGGAGGGGGCAACATGCCCTGTGCTTGATCCCGGGGAGTGATGGGCCACAGTCTCTCAAGTGGGTATATTGACCACTGGTTCTCGAGGTTGCAGCCTGCACAGCAGCCCATGGAGGCAGGATTACATTGCGTCCGCCGGCGGTGATATCTGCACAGTGGTGGTGCTGCTGGTGGGGGAGGCTCCTGCACATCCCCTGCACCCTTGGACTGATGCACAGTGGTGGTGCTGCTGGTGGGGGGAGGCTCCTGCACATCCCCTTCACCCTCGGATGGATGCACAACCATGGTTGGTGGTGGGGGCTCCATTACAGCTGCTGGCCCAGGCCACTTGCCCTTCCTGCCTGCTGTTAAAGACTCCTTGGCCTTCCTGCCTGCTGGTGCAGGCTCCCTGGCCTTTCGGGTGGCAGGTGCAGGCTCCTTGCCCTTCTTGCCTGCTGGGGCAGGCTCCTTTTCCTTGAGGCTGCCTGGTGCAGGCTCCTTCCCCTTCAGTACATGTGGCCTGGATCCCTTTCCACCACAAGCAGGTGCTGTTAGGACTGGGTCCATGGACTGTGTGGCTGAGGTGCTTGGCTGGGTTTGTGATACCCTGCAATACGTGCAGGATGGGGGCAGGGGTAGGGAAGAGGTCAATGGTGGATAGGAATAGTTTTTTAGGGACATTTGGGTGGGAAGAGGGAGTAGGAATGGGAGTGGAGGATGAGGGAGTGGTTGTTGGAGGTGTCTGTCTGCTGGATTTGGGTGCAGGTGCATGTGCTGCATGCTGTTGTGAGGTAGATGGCTGTTGGGTGTCTGAGTGCTTGCGTTTGTGTACTTTAGGAGAGGGGACAGACACAGTGGGAGAGGACACAGAGGACATGTGCATGGATGTTGTGGAGGTGTCTGCCAGTGAGGTGTGTGTTCTGCTTGGTGCGGTGATGATGCTTGTAGTGGATGAAGATGTAGTGCATGCAGGTGTGAGTGTGGACGTGGTTGGGAGGGAGGTGGAGAAGGGGGATGAGGTGGAGACAGTAGAAATAGTGGATGTTGTATCTGCAACTTGATGGTGTTTTGTGTGAGTGCCTGTGTGATGAAGTGTGGTGCTTGTGGTTGCCTGTGACACTCTTGGGTGTTGTCTTGTGTGCATGCTCTTCTATATGTGTGCCTGGGCTGGTTTGGGGTTGAATAGAATGGGACTGGGCAGTGGAAGTTGGAGGGGGGATGGTAGAAACAGGGACTATGGCTGCCATCAGAGAGGAGGCCAGAGCCTGAATCAATCTCTGTTGGGCCGCCAAGCCAGTGTGAATGCCCTCCAGGAATGCATTAGATTTTTGCAACTGGGCTGCCAGCCCCTGGATGGCATTCACAATGGTTGACTGCCCTACAGAGATGGATCTCAGGAGGTCAATAGCCTCCTCACTGAGGGCAGCAGGGCACACTGGGGCAGGGCCTAAAGTGCCTGGGGTGAAGGAGATGCCCACCATCCTGGGTGAGTGGGCAGGGGCAACTCAATGAGGGGCTGCTGGGAGGGCAGTGCTGGTACGGGGTGGCAGCTGTACCTGTAGCTGGGGTGGTCACAGAAGTGTTCGCCACCACCAGAGAGCTTCCATCGGAGGAGGTATCTGTGTCTGAAGTGTCCCCTCCAGTTTCCGCCGTGGTGCTCCTCTTGCCCTCTGTCCCACTGGTGCCCTCACTGTCGGTGAACTCTGCATCCTGGGTCCCGTGGGATGCAGCTCCCTCCGTCACCGGTGCCTCTGCTCCTCCGCCAGATGATGCTAATGCACATAAGGACAGGATGACAAAATAAGCAAGGGGGGGAAGAGACAAAGGATACACTGGGTCAATGGCTGAACCAACACCACCGTTGGTGTACACAGCACACTCATACACAGGGAACAGCCCTACGCACTATGCATTGCACTACCAGAGAAATTGCTAGCCACCAAGGCATGGGCACACACCACCAAATGCAGCACACCTGAGACCCACGCAGCCCTGGCCAGTAGTGGATGCCTACGAGCTAGGTAGCAGGATTATCCCTTCAGAACCTTAGCCACCAGGGGACCTACGCTCCAATGCCAGGCCTGGCCTAGGGGCATCCACTGACACACATCCACCACCCAGATACCACCCTACCATGCGTAAGTTGTAATGATTGGCACTGTACTCACCCCCTTGTGGCTGCTGTGATGCCCTCAAGCACCCATCCAGCTATGGTTTGACGGGCACACCTTCCTCTTTGGGAGGCCATCACCAGCTGGTACTCTGCTGTCTTCTATGCCCAGAGTCTCAGGTCCTCCCACCGTTTGCGACAGTGGGTGCTTCGCCTCTCATAGACCCCCAGGGTCCGCACCTGCTTGGCGATGGCACGCCATATACCCTTCTTTTGATGGGCGCTGACATGCAGAGGCAATACACACTGTAAAATAACATTAAACAAACAGTCCTGTCTGTTACACATATGGCTCACCATACCCGTTCCCATCACCATTGCCACATGACACAGCACACAACCTGTACGCCGCTAAGAGGACATCCACCCACCCCCCTTACACAAGGACTTCACACACACAACTCCATGCATTCCTGCCACGTGCATCGTGCCGCAGTGTACTCACCTGTTGGTCTGGAGGCACATACAGCAGTCCGTATTAGGGTAGGACCCCTTCCACCAGTCTCTCCAACTCCTCCTACATGAAGGCTGAGGCACTTTCCCCGGTCACACAGGCCATGGTAGATTCCAGACACAGTTCACAGCAGCACATGCAGTGTAGGTCCTCTCCGATGGAAGGTCAGGTAGCAAGTGATGAATATGATAGAAAATAGTGGTCACGTCCACGACGGTACATACCGTCACCGCTGGCGTAGATCACCATTGGCCACTGTACCCCATAGGACCCAATGTTAACCAATGAGGAGTTGCACGGCTGTTCCCGACTGCCTCCTGAAACCGCGCACAATATCAGCAGAATTACCTCACTTCCACCTGTCCCTCCACACAGGACAGGCGGATGCCATTTCAGGGGGTGGGGGGCAGGCCCTGGAATAATGCTGTGTCACAAGAGATATTAGCACATACTGGACAAATCACACTGACCCATTACATGTTTACAGGATGCAAACTACTGTTGTAGCTCCATTGTTCAGTTTGTGACCGGCTCCTCACTCTTTTGTCCCTTCGATTCCTACCACTGCAGATTAATAGGAGATGGAGACATACCCCTGTGTACAGACCCCTGGTGGACTTGGCAACCCTGGAGGACAGGTACATTATCCTCACCTATAGACTTGACAGGGCCACAATCACAGAGCTGTGTGCCCAGTTGGAACCTGACCTGATATCGGCTATCCGTCACCTATCCGTCACCCCACTGGGATTCCCCCCCCTTGTGCAAGTGCTATCAGTACTCCATTTCCTGGCAACTGGTTCTTTCCAAGTGACAGTGGGCTTGGCAGCAGAAATGTCACAGCCAATGTCACAGCCAATGCACTCAAACGTGCTGACAAGAGTGTTATCTGCCCTGATAAAACACATGTGCAGCTACATTGTTTTCCCCCAGGTTGAGGATTTGGCCACAGTGAAGGCCACGTTTTATGCAATCAGACATATCCCCAACATAATTGGGGCAATTGATAGAACACATATTGCATTTGTCTCCCCCCTCCAGCAGAATGAACAGGTGTTCAGGAATCGTAAGAGTTTCCACTCCATGAATGTTCAGATGGTGTGCTTGGCGGACCAGTACATCTGCCAGGTCAACGCTAAGTATCCTGGGTTGGTGCATGATGCCTTTGTCCTGAGGAATAGCAGCATCCCAAATGTGATGGGACAACTACAGAGGCACAGGGTGTGGCTAATAGGTGAGCCCTGGTTCCCACCCAGTATATGTTGGTGTATGGGTATATTGTGAGCCATATAGGATAGTGTGTGGGTCAATGTTGTCCCTCAATATTTGCAGGTGACTCTGGTTACCCAAACCTATCATGGCTGTTGACTGCTGTGAGGAATGCCAGGACAAGTGCAGAAGAACGTTATAATGAGGCACATACGTGAACCAGAAGGATCATTGAAAGGATCTTTGGCCTCCTGAAGGCCAGGTTCCGGTGCCTCCATCTAACAGGTGGTTCCCCATGCTACTCACCCAAGAATGTCTGCCAGATAGTAGTGGTATGCTGCATGTTGCATAACCTGGCCCTCAGACGCCATGTCCCATTCCTGCAGGAAGAGGAGGCTGCGGATGCCCGTGTGCCAGCAGTAGACCCTGTGAATAGTGAGAATGAGGAGGCAGAGGATGAGGATTAGGACAACAGAACATATGTGATCCGAGAATTCTTCCAATGACACACAGGTAGGACAGTGTAACTTTACATTTCAATGACTTTGGTTGTAATTTGTGTGGCAATGGCATGCTGATATTTACCACTTCTATGCCCACTTTATGTTCCCTCTGGCAATTCATTTTGCAGATGTTGGTGACCTGACATATACTCCTGGTGTGATCACTACAGCCAGCTACAGGTCATTAATCTATGCCCATTCTCTGTACAGTTAGTTTACAATGCTTTTACCTGTTTCAATGAATACATATTTGATATACATGACATACTCCAAACGTTTTTTTCCAAAGGGTGTTTATTGAAGTGCTAATATAATATATAGAGGGGCAAGTGCAATGGGATGGGGTGATGATAAGGAAAGTCCAGGGTATTGTTCCAGTCTGTTTGCAGCACAGGTGCTTTGTCCAAGGGGACCTAGGAAGGGGAACAATGGCAGTTCAAGGTAGACAGGGTGACTAAGTGGGACACAAGGGTGACAATCACGAGAGTCTCATTTCCTGGCAGGGGTCTTGGCAAGTGTCTCTGGCTTCTGTCTGGATCGCAGGGAACGTTTGCGGGGTCATTCACCTTTTGCAGGAGGAGGGGTGCTGGTGGCCTGTGAGTCCTGTGGCGGGGCCTCCAAGCCACTAGCGGCAGCGGAGGTGGAAGGCTGTTCAGATGTCTGGCTAGTAGCAGGGGCCCGCTGGTGTGAGACTGCCTCCCTCATAATGCTGGCCATGTCTGCCTGCACCCCTGCTATGGAGAACAGGGTGTTGTTGATGGCCTGCAAGTCCTCCATGATCCTCTGATACTGTCCCTCCTGCAGCCGCCTGTTCTCCTTCACGTTGTCCAGGATCTGGCCCATCGTGTCCTGGGAATGTTGATAGGTTCCCAGAATCTCAGCAAGTGCTTCCTGGAGTGGCGGGTCCTTGGGCCTGTCCTCTCCCTGGCACACAGCAGTGTCCATGGTGGCCTGTGCGTCTGTCCCCTGAACCGTGTGCCCACTGCCACTGACCCCAGGCTCCTGATTGTCTTGGGGGTGAGGTGTGCCCTGGGTCCCTGTAGAGGTCGACACACTGCTGATTGACTTGTCCTGGGGACAGAGGTATGGGTATGCTGGGTGGGTGCTGTGGTGGTGTTTCCTGATGGGGGAGGCTCTGTGGTGGTGTGTGACTGGGCTTGGGGAACCGGCTGTCCAGTGGTCCCGGATGGGCCTGGTAGGTCATCCAGATCCTGGAGACCAGAGTTGCTGTCATCACTGTGGGCCTCTTCAGTTGGGGGACTGGATAGTGCTGCCTCCTCCTCTCCGCTGACAGTGGCTGGGGTACCTGTGGGGATGTAAATGAGGTGTTATGGTTTCTGTGTCTGACGTATTGTACATCCATGGTTTCCCCTCTATGGTTGGATTTGCCCTGCCAGCTTTCACTTGTGTATGTTAGTGTATGGTAAATGTAAATTAACACTTGTATAGCGCACTACTCACCCGTTAGGGTCTCAAGGCGCTGTACTCATACCGCTATGGAACCCCTCCTGGCTTTTCCCTGTGAGGCACCCACTCCTGAGCACCTCCAGGGTGAAGCCAGGCATCCAAGCGCTGTTGGGGCCGTTGTGGAGATTAAGCAAGCTATTGCCCAGAGTTGCAGAGTGGGACCCATGAATTAGATTAGGCACCGAGGCGAGAATTATCTGGTCAAGGGGAATTGAGCCCAAGACCTGCTGAAGCGGGACTTGAACCCTGGTCTTGAGCCAGATCTCTGCTTCAGGGTCTGCCGCTCTAACCATTGAGCCACACTTCTCCACTATGGTGGGATAGTTAATTCTCTACGGTGTGCATGCTTTAGTGATGAGTGTCCATGCAGGGCTGTGAGGGGTGTCCATGCATTGGTACAGCAGGCAGGGCTTGGCATTGGGATGAGTGGATTGTGATGGTGGGGTGTGTGGGATGTGGAGTGATGGGAGTGAGGGTGAGGGTGAGAGTATGTGATGGCATGCAGGTAGGGGGGTGATAATAGTGGAGAGTTAACTTACCAGAGTCCAGTCCTCCTCTGAATCCGGCCAGGGGCCCTCAGGATGCATGATTGCCAAGACTTGCTCCTCCCATACTGTGAGTTGCCGGGGTCCACCTCCTGTCCTCTGGATTGCGAGCTGGTGTCTTGCTGCTATGGAACGTACCTTACCCCGTAGGTCATTCCACCTCTTCCTGATGTCATCCCTAGTTCTTGGGTGCTGTCCCACAGCGTTGACCCTGTCCACGATTCTCTGTCATAGCTCCATCTTCCTGGATATTGATATCTGCTGCACCTGTGCTCCAAATAGCTGTGGCTCTATCCTGATGATTTCTTCCACTATGACCCTTAGCTCCTCGTCTGTGAAACAGGTGTGTCTTTGTGGTGCCATGGGTGTTGTGTGATGTGTGTTGGTGAGGGTTTGTTGGGTAATGTGTTGGGGTGTGTGATGTGGAGTGTGTGATTGTTGTATAGGTGTGAATAGTGTGTGAATAGTGTGTGGCTCTAGTTGTGTCAGTGGTCTTGGTGTCTCTCTGCTGGCAACGGTTTGTAACAGTAGAGGGTTGTGGTTAATGTAGGTGTGTGTTTTATAGTGGTGTGGGTGTGTGGGTGTGGTGTGTGTATGGGTGTCAGATGTGTTGTTTGAATTGTTCAATGTGGTGTTGTTTTGTTTGTGTGTGCCCATTTTGAGCACAGCGGTATGTACCGCCAATGGCTTACCGCCGTTGAATGTCCGTCGTGGTGACTCATGGGTCATAATGTAGTGTGGGTTTTGATACTGCAAGTTTATCACTGACCTCTGGGATGGCGGGTTTGAGTCTGTGGCAGTATTCTGTCAGATTGGTGTGTGTTTGTCATGATATTGTGAACCGATATCTGCGATGGCGGCGGTAAATTGGCGGCCGTCAGCATGGCGGTAAGTGGGATTTACCACCAATGTCAGAATGAGGGCCATTATTTTTTCACTTTAAATATCTCCCATTTTGTGAGCAATGAGGAGCTGTATGTTTTAGTCATTTCATGGTGCCACATTTGGGGACGGGTATATCCTGTGCTGCTAGTACATATTACATTGGATATCAATCAGCCATACTAGTATGTCCCATTCCTGCACACACACCTATTCATATATCACTAAAACCATGCACAACAGCCCTTCCATACTGCCCTTAGTCATTGTATGTGGTTTAAAGTATATTATCTGGCTATAAGATTAGACATTAAGCCAATGTAGCTGTGTGTGGGGGTGTGTACAAATAATGTACAGGTTGTTTAGTTGAGTAGTTCACAATGATTTGGACTAATCAGAAGTGGGTCTCACTACAGGAAAAGATTCAGAACCCTGGCCTAGATGGTGTTTGTGGCCTGTAATGGTAATATGAGGAAATAGAAAGTGTTCAAGATACTCAACAGGTCACTGCAGATTAGTATTTCCTAGGAACTTTGCAATGATGGTAAATAATCTGTACTACCTGTTTCAGAAATGCTTGTGAGAGATGCAACAAAATTGTGTCACAGCACTACAGACAAACAAAATCACTGTAAACATATATTGCTTTCTTTTTTCTCATCCATACAGGTCAACGCACATCAAAAGCAGAAATCTGGAGTGCAATTGCCAAGAAGGTGCGGGAACAGGTGGGAAGACCTACGATGCTGAATCTGCACGTAAACTGACTTCCAGCTCAGCCACTCCTCCCAATGAGGCAAGAGTGTGCATCGCACCCTGACACCCCTAATGGCCCACATCCTTGCAGTCATTTCCCTGGACCTTGATGGGCAGTTGAGAGCCCAGCAGCCGCATCAAGGTGGTGAGATTGTTTGTAGCTATTCTTGTTAGTTACCTTTTTTATTTACAACAATGTTTATGGCATCAACATGAACATTGACACACATCCACCGCACACACGGTTTTCTGGAGGTGTAAGATTTGCAGTAGGTGCCTGATTATGTGTTAACTGTATTGATTTGTGCTAAAGGTTGCCACTAGATTCCTCATCACAAGCCAAGGACTGTTTGGAGCAGACACTTGGCTGCATAAAAAAAAAGAGGTACCAGCATTTTGTCTATGTTATGAGGGACAGTTGCACCAAGGAGGCCCGATTTAAGGATTGGGTCAGGTGTGATGCTCCATCACAAATGCGAGTAGGTAATGCAGGCCCCATTACAGGTGACATGGCATACAAAGCGCTTATGATTTACAGTTGATGTTTCTGACTTCACAGTGGTGAGTTGGTACAATGACCAAACAATAATGAGCATCCGATCCAAAAGGTTAGGAACATGAATACAATGGCACATTGCTTATCCAAAACATGTCATAAATATGTTTTCACTGCAAGATTCAAGTCAGTTCTTGTTGACAGCAGCAGATTGGCATGAAGCCTTACTTTGTTACAAATGTGCATGTAAGCCAGTCTTTTTCAACCAACATGAATACAGCAGGCACACTGTATTGATTGAAACAGACAGGAATGTATCCACATTGTTGACAGAGTTACATGTACCCCAAATAACATTTTATTGTCCTTAGTTATGTTGAGATGATAAATCAATGTTGGTGAGAAAAGTGATACTTAAAGGGACTTTTGCTGATGTAGTTCCATCACATATATGTTGGAGTATCCCATCTAGAAAAGTCAATCTCAGCCCAAATCATGACTCACTTGGAAACTGGAAATACATCAAGGTGTAATCTGTAGCATATTGTGAATTGCATGTGAATCTTTGATAAACATATTTATCTATGAATCAGTGTATGTAATTTTACTGTGATATTGTACCATTTGTTGCCTACAGTGAAAGACATCATATTTTGTAAAACATTTACACAATGGTAAAACTGGGTTCAAATAACTAGAGATAGGTGCTGAGACTACTGACAGTAGGGGACCCAGTGGCACGGAGGGTACTAGCACAAAGGCCACAAGTTCATCGACAATCTTCGGAAGCCTCCACAGAAGACCAGGTCCTAGTGGCGGTGGACCCCACTGCTACAGTTTCACCTGCATCCCTGCCTGCCACCCAGAGATCCACCTCCACCCACCCCTCTTTCTCCTTACAGTTGGCCAAACCTGCCCCCCTAAAAGGGGTGGCGTCTCCTTCGCAGCAGACACCTCACCTCCTGCCCCTGTCTCCCTGGCTGCACTGAGTGGCTATTGACCTCCTTGAGAATTTCTCTGCATGCCAGGCTGCACTCCTGAATGCCATACAGTGGCTTAGTTGCCAGATACAATAAATGGCAGCATACTTGGAAGGCATTCACAGTGCTATGTCTGGCAATCAGAGGTAATTTCAAAGTCCAGCCTCCTCACTGACCACAGCCTCCCAACCATCCAAGCCTTGTGCCCCCAACTCCTGCCCCATACCAATTCCCTATTCTCAGCCATAGCCTAAGCACCCTCACTCCTTTGCTCACACCCACTCCAACTCCCTCAAGCAGCACACCCACACATAAACTCAAACATGGCAAAAAACACAGGCGCACACACATACACTATATAGACACCACGCCCACACCCACCATTACCACCAGCACACCCAGACACCGCACCCACCACCACACCCACATGCACAACCACCACTGCCAGCACACCCACAGATACCACACCCACCACCACATCCACATGCACAACCACCACTACCTGCACACCCACAGACAGTACACCCACATGGTTAGCCACCACCATCAACACACCCAAACACACCGCAACCACCACTACCAGCACACCCACAGACACCATACCAACCCCCACACCCACATGCACCACCACATCCACTAGCACCACAATCACACCCAGCAACTCTACAGCACACCCATACACACACACACACAATACACATTAAATACTATACCCACAAAACACAAACACCCACACTCACTCAGATAACAGGCACAGAGGAAAAAACACCCCCAAACGTATACCAGACCCACAAGCAATTGCAACATGCACATCACCCACTGCAACTCCCTCTACCTCCCAAACCTAACTTCCAGCTGAACATCCTACCCATTTTCTTGTGAGGATCTTTTGTTTGCCTTTGCCCTGATCCTTCTGAATCCCAAGCCATCACTCCAAAACGCAAACCCACCCTTTCCAAAGCCCAAGCTACCCCTCCCATAACCAAAACCACCCTTCCAAACGCCCCACTCCCAAGAGAGGTCATTGGGGTGTCTGCTCTGCCCCCACTCGACGCCCTTACTGTGGAGGTTGTGCGTGGCAGTATTTGTAGGAGGCAAGTTCAGGGCCTGCAGCCATGCCTTCCTATGAGGGACTATTTGGATTTTTTCTTTGTTTATTTTCCAAAGCCGTGCAAAATGAGAGAGGTATGTCATTGTTAAAATAAATTTAAATTCACTTTGAATACCTTTGTCCTGCCATTATTTTTAGATTATTAGTAATTGATTGATGACAATATTGTTTATGCAAATGTGTGTGACATGCACTTATTTTAATTTCTGACAGTGACAAGCCCAGGTTTTATTTTTGACATATTTATATGGTCCAAACATTAGTATTGGACATTTGGGATGGACATGTTAATTTTGGTGCAAACATACATTATGATACTTGTTAGCAATGGGGTTTCTGGTTGGCTAGGGTATGTACCAAAGCCAGGCAGAACCTACCCACTCTAGTCAGGGCAAGAGAGTTACACGTCCAAGATAACCCCTGCTCACCCCTTGGTAGCTTGGCATGAGCAGTCAGGCCTTACCCGGAGGCAATGTGTAAAGCGTTTGCACAACACACACAACACACGTGAAGCAAAATGTACACCACAAAGTAAACACAACACTGAGCTATGTAAAAATAAACTGTATTGCACAAAACATAATTAGACCAACATTACACATAAGTAATACCTTGCTACCTTAGCAGTTGTCAGAACGTTATACAAGTTACTAATACTCTGCAAGAATACGCAGTTGTCACATTAGAACACGTAAGTACTCAGGATTCTGCAACATAAGCAGTAGTCAGGAATTACAGTAAAGAAATCTATGTACTTGTCATGAATAACTCCTAAATACCCATAGAAGGAACATTAGAAAACATATCACAAGTCATAAAAATACATATCAGTCAATCATGCCCATAAAAGGAACATTAGCACCACACATATGTAATAGCTGGAAAAGCATGTAAAAACATATACATTCCCCTAGGTCCATACTTGGCTCACTGAGCCACTATATTCCTAAAAGTACCTGGCTTCCTGTGCAGAGGCACTCCCTGTGCCTAGAAGTAGGAGCATAGGGGGCCCTGGCGCTCCTGTGCGCTCACGGGGGCCACGCAGTGCTCCTGGGGGAGAGGGACGATCAGCACCCTCTCCTGCCAGAAAAACGGAACAGGCCCCTCCTGGGATCCTCTCCCAAAGAGGGGGGGCCCAAAAGTTAGTCAAGGATTAAATAACTGGGACGATCGCACCCCTACGGCAGTGACCGGATGGAAGGGTAATTTCCTTTCCACCCCATCTCCTGCGCAGTGGGAGGCAGCCGCCCTCATCCTCGGTGCGGCTGCCAGGAGTGAAGAAGGAAGCAGGGGTCTCCGATGAGGCTTTCCTCCTGCTTTCCTACGCGGCCGCACCCGATGTGGTGCGCGAGCCTCTTTTCAGCCCGACCTGGGCTGTCGAGTGGACCAGGCACCACGGATGGTGCCTGCAGGTGCCCCGGGGGGGAGAGGGGTGTCAAGAAGCGCACTTTGCCCCAGGGGCACTGTTTGGAGTGCACTCGCTCCTATCCTCGTTTCTGGGTGCCCCGAGGGCACCGTGGACAGTGCGACCCCAACGCTCTGGAATCTCCCTCAGCCGGGTTGCGGTGGTGAACTTTAGAAACGAGGAGCGATTTTCATGTGCGGGAACTTTCCTTGCAGTCCGGGTTGCGGCAGTGATCCTGTTGGCACAAAAGAGCGCTCAAAGCAGCGCGATGGCCCCCAATTTACAAGAAAAACGTGCTTTAGGAAAAAGCGCTACAGGCACCATCAGAGTGCTCCCAAGGCGCTAGGCAGCCGAGGCAGCACTTCTCGTGCTGAAGAGAGTTCTCAGAGGTCAGGGGCCACAGCACCCTGCCTCTGGAGACAACAGCTGAAGAAGGGGGGTGCAGAGCTGGAGAACACAGCAGCAGGTCAGCACAACAAGGGGTTGCAAGCACAGCAGCAGCAGTCCAAGGTGGTCCTGGTGAGTCCTTTCAATAGCGTCCTGCGTCCAGCTCCAGGTGAGGTTCCCGGAGTCCAATGTGATGTCCAATGATGTCTAAATTGGGCGGAAAATTCCCCTCTACTTATACTAAGTTTTCAGAGTGTTTTACAATGGGAAGGAGAGGGGGTTACAACCAGTTACAACTGGTTCTGGGAGTGCCCTTTCTTTCCTCCAGCACAGGCTCCAAACATCAGTGGGAGGTAAACAACCCTATTGTGTGAGGCCAGGGCACAGCCTTTACAAATGCAGGTGTGCCCCGCCTCTCCTTTCTCTCAGCCCAGGAAGGCTTTACAATATGTAGATGCACCTCTGTGACACCTCCACCCTCCCTGTGTTCAGGCTGTCTGAGAAGTATGCACAAAGCCCCAACTGTCAGTCTGCCCAGACGTGGATTGAAGGCAAGCTGCAAAACCCCAAAGTCATAAGCACAGATAAATGCGCACTTTCTAGAAGTGGCATTTCTGTGACAGTAATAAAAAATACACCTACACCAGCAAGCAGCATTTCTCACCACAATCACAACAATACCAAACATGCCTACACTACCCTTCATAAATCAGACAATACCCCTTACACATAAGGCAGGGCATTTCCAATGCAATCCTATGAGAAGGCAGCACTCACAGCAGTGAGACACCAAGTTAGGCTATTTGTCACTACCAGGACAGGCAACGCAACATGGCACATGTCCTGCCTTCTACATACATGGCACCCTGCCCAAAGGGCTAGCTAGGGCGTACCTTAGGGGTGACTTACATGTAGTAAAAGTGGAGTTCTGGGCCTGGCAGGTAAATTTAGATGCCAGGTCCAAGTGGCAGAAAACTGCACACAGAGGCCCTGCGCTAGCAGGCCTTAGATAGGTTTGACAGACTACTTCAGTGGGTGGTGCTGGGTATAGGGATACCACGTTACAAGGGGCTTATAGGTAAATTAAATATGCCAACTAGGTATAATCCAATCATACCGATTTTGTAAGGGATAGCACATGCACTTTAGCACTGGTTACCAGTGAAAAAGTGCTCAGAGTTAAAACGTCAGCCCACAAAGGTCAGAAAAATAAGGAGGCAAAAAGCAAAAAGTCTGGGGAATGACCATGTAAAAGGACTAGATCCAACAATACTGGACACTTACACTAAAATTATACATGTTTATATTTTTGTAAGTTGAGAATGCAGGTTGTTTTTTTCAACATGATATGTGTTAACAATATACACATATTCATTACACAGGGAAAATAACACTTCTATGTTAAATGTTATCCAGTGTTTGACAAAATTGCACAAGATAAGAGGAGATGTGACCTTAAAAATTCTATGACATGTTTGAAGTTTAAGGGTGATATTCGTTGTACATTTCATGTAAACCCACTTGTTGCATTGTGTAGCACATTTACTACATTATATTGTTTTTCTGTAGTTACAATGATGTGCAATGTTAATGTATATGATATGATAGTTCATGGTAAATGATTACACACATCTCTATTGACACATTTTGATTCAGGGACTGATGTTACTTTTTATGTAGGTGTCCATTGGTATGAAGGCAGATAGTACCACATTGGTGAGTGTTAATGATTTATAGAGGTATGTTTCTTTACCTTTTTCAAAATACCACATTATACACATATGCAGTGCAAATCATCGTACTATTGCTTTCAAGAATTTATGAAACATGCACTGGTCTACTGTGAATGTACACAGACAATTCCAAAGATAGCAGGTAAAACAGTGACTTACCTTCGGATCTGGCCACAATGGGGTTGATTTTCATTGTGGTCCAGTAGCAATACGATCGGGTTAATAGCGGCAGGAATTGCGAAAAGTCTGAAAAAAGATATATACCTCCCAATCTGCCAACTCAGGCATGGAAGTTTCCCTGCTACAGTTACATCTGTGTTAAGGCACATAGGTGGTCATTACAACCCTGGCGGACGGTGTTAAAGCTGCGGAAATACCGCAAACAGGCCGGCGGACAAAAAAAGGGAATCATGACCCTGGTGGTAACCGCCAACAAAGACAGCCACTTTAACACACCGCCTGCCACGGCGGTACAGACAAGCAGCGCGGCGGTTACCGCCAACAGACAGGGGGGAGACAATGTACCGCTCACACTATTACAACCCGCCAATCCACCACCTTTTCCGGGGTGGATTCACTGTGGATAAAAACACGGTGGAAACAGCTTTTGCTATGGGAAAATGCTCACCTCAACATACTCCACGAGGAAGGAGGACACCATGGAGCCCGAATTACAAATCCTACCTGCCCTTGTCTTTCTGCTGCTCTACGACCAACAGCTACGTAGGCGCCGAAGACACCGGTGGGTACTGCACCTACGACACGGGGAGGGGGGAGGCAAAAGTTAGGGGGACACCCACCAAACACCCCCTCCCCCACCCTCGGATATTACAACATACACACCAATGCATTCACAAAAATCACAGTAACAACCCACAATCCCCCCGGAAGAATGAAAAGACAAAGCGAAATTCGGGCAAACATTGTAATGTGCCAATATACATGTCATACAAAAATATACATATATATATCTCAAAATCACTCATATATACATATACAATCCGAGAAGTAGTGCAGATATGTACACAACAATGTCCGTGCACCAACAGTCCAAAAATGCATGGGCGAGGCCCACAAACTATACCTGACCAAAATCGGAGAGAACACTGCCGGGGCATCAGATGGAAACACTACAGGCAGCTCAGGGGGAAGGAAGGGGGGGCACCTCAGCCAGATGAATGCGAAGCCAGATCCACGACGGGGCTCCATGCCCATTGATGTATCCTGGGGAGTGCAAAGCCACAGTCTCTCAAGTCTCTACAGTGGGTGGCTTGCCCACTGTGCCATCCTGGGGAGTGCAAAGCCACAGTCTCTCAAGTCTCTACAGTGGGTGGCTTGCCCACTGTGCCATCCTGGGGAGTGCAAAGCCACAGTCTCTCAAGTAGATGCAGTTCTCTACTGGTACTGGGTGGGACTGGTGCCCAGACTGGATGAGTCTCCCCGTGAAAGTTCATGTCCTATCACTGTCCCAGCTGCACAAGGGAGAAGGATGCCTGATGTGGCGGCCTCTTCATTCCTACACAGTGCTTGCCCTATTCAGCGGTCTTCCCCATGCTGGTCTATGGACTGTTCAGCGGTGCTTTGCCATGGCGATCTATGGAGTGTTCAGCGGTGCTTAGCCATGGCGGTCTTCGCCCTGTTCAGCAGTGTTTTGACATGGCGGTCTTTGCCCTGTTCAGCTGTGCTTTGACATGGTGGTCTGTGCCCTGTTCAGCTGTGCTTTGACATGGCGGTCTTTGCACTGTTCAGCGGTGCTTTGCCATGGCGGTTCTGGACTGTTCAGCGGTGCTTTGACATGGCGGTCTGTGCCCTGTTCAGCGGTGCTTTGACATGGCAGTCTTTGCCCTCTTCAGCGGTGCTTTGCCATGGCGGTGCCCAGACTGGATGAGTCTCCCCGTGAAAGTTCATGTCCTGTCACTGTCCCAGCTGCAAGGGAGAAGGATGCCTGATGTGGCGGCCTCTTCATTCCTACACGGTGCTTGCCCTGTTCAGCGGTCTTCACCATGCCGGTCTATGGACTGTTCAGCGGTGCTTTGCCATGGCGATCTATGGACTGTTCAGTGGTGCTTTAACATGGCGGTCTTTGCCCTGTTCAGCGGTGCTTTGACATGGCGGTCTGTGCCCTGTTCAGCTGTGCTTTGACATGGCAGTCTTTGCCCTGTTCAGCGGTGCTTTGCTATGGCAGTTCTGGACTGTTCAGCAGTGCTTTGACATGGCGGTCTGTGCCCTGTTCAGCGGTGCTTTGACATGGCGGTCTTTGCCCTCTTCAGCGGTGCTTTGCCATGGCGGTTCTGGATTGTTCAGCAGTGCTTAGCCATGCCGATCTATGGACTGTTCAGCGGTGCTTAGCCATGCCGATCTATGGACTGTTCAGCGGTGCTTAGCCATGGCGGTCTGTGCCCTGTTCAGCGGTGCTTGGACATGGCGGTCTTTGCCCTGTTCAGCGGTGCTTTGACATGGTGGTCTTTGCCCTGTTCAGCGGTGCTATGACATGGCGGTCTGTGCCCTGTTCAGCGGTGCTTTGACATGGCGGTCTTTG
This sequence comes from Pleurodeles waltl, assembly GCF_031143425.1. Classification (NCBI taxonomy): domain Eukaryota; kingdom Metazoa; phylum Chordata; class Amphibia; order Caudata; family Salamandridae; genus Pleurodeles; species Pleurodeles waltl. The sequence goes on from NC_090437.1 coordinate 397,962,365, forward strand.
CCCTGTTCAGCGGTGCTTTGCCATTGCGATCTATGGCCTGTTCAGCGGTGCTTTGACATGGCGGTCTGTGCCCTGTTCAGCGGTGCTTTGACATGGCGGTCTGTGCCCCGTTCAGCGGTGCTTTGACATGGCGGTCTTTGCCCTGTTCAGTGGTGCTTTGACATGGCGGTCTTTGCCCTGTTCAGCGGTGCTTTGACATGGCGGTCTGTGCCCTGTTCAGCGGTGCTTTGACATGGTGGTCTTTGCCCTGTTCAGCGGTGCTTTGCCATGGCGGTTCTGGACTGTTCAGCGGTGCTTTGACATGGCGGTCTGTGCCCTGTTCAGTGGTGCTTTGACATGGCGGTCTTTGCCCTGTTCAGCGGTGCTTTGACATGGCGGTCTGTGCCCTGTTCAGCGGTGCTTTGCCATGGCGGTTCTGGACTGTTCAGCGGTGCTTATCCATGCCGATCTATGGACTGTTCAGTGGTGTTTATCCATGCCGATCTATGGACTGTTCAGCAGTGCTTAGCCATGGCGGTCTTTGCCCTGTTCAGCGGTGCTTTGACATGGCGGTCTGTGCCCTGTTCAGCGGTGCTTTGACATGGCGGTCTTTGCCCTTTTCAGCGGTGCTTTGACATGGCGGTCTTTGCCCTGTTCAGCGGTGCTTTGACATGGCGGTCTGTGCCCTGTTCAGCGGTGCTTTGACATGGCGGCCTTTGCCCTATTCAGCGGTGCTTTGCCATGGCGGTTCTGGACTGTTCAACGGTGCTTTGACATGGCGGTCTGTGCCCTGTTCAGCGGTGCTTTGACATGGCGGTCTGTGCCCTGTTCAGCGGTGCTTTGACATGGCGGTCTTTGCCCTGTTCAGCTATGCTTTGCCATGGCAGTTCTGGACTGTTCAGCGGTGCTTAGCCATGGCGGTCTGTGCCCTGTTCAGCGGTGCTTTGACATGGCGGTCTGTGTCCTGTTCAGCGGTGCTTTGACATGGCGGTCTTTGCCCTGTTCAGCGGTGCTTTGCTATGGCGGTTCTGATATGGACATTGGTGTGTGGCATGACGATCTCTACACTGGGCATTGGTGTGTGGCATGACGTTCTCTACAATGGGCATTGGTGGGTGGCATGATGTTCCATCATTGCCCAGCGGGGCTGTGGCATCCGGGCCCCTCCTGGGCACCGACTCCGGGGGTGGTCTCCTGACCAGTGACGATACTTGGGCCCTCCTGGGCACTGACTCCGGCGGTGGTCTCCTGACCAGTGACGATACTTGGGTCCTCCTGGGCTGTGACTCCGGCGGTGGTCTCCTGACCAGTGAGGATACTTGGGCCCTCCTGGGCACTGACTCCGGCGGTGGTCTCCTGACCAGTGACGATACTTGGGCCCTCCTGGGCTGTGACTCCGGCGGTGGTCTCCTGACCAGTGACGATACTTGGGCTCTCCTGGGCACTGACTCCGGCGGTGGTCTCCTGACCAGTGACGATACTTGGACCCTCCTGGGCACTGATTCCGGCGGTGGTCTCCTGACCAGTGACGATACTTGGGCCCTCCTGGGCACTGACTCCGGCGGTGGTTTCCTGACCAGTGACGATACTTGGGCCCTCCTGGGCTGTGACTCCGGCGGTGGTCTCCTGACCAGTGATGATACTTGGGCCCTCCTGGGCACTGACTCCGGCGGTGGTCTCCTGACCAGTGACGATACTTGGGCCCTCCTGGGCTGTGACTCCGGCGGTGGTCTCCTGACCAGTGACGATACTTAGGCCCTCCTGGGCACTGACTCCGGCGGTGGTCTCCTGACCAGTGACGATACTTGGACCCTCCTGGGCACTGATTCCGGCGGTGGTCTCCTGACCAGTGACGATACTTGGGCCCTCCTGGGCACTGACTCCGGCGGTGGTTTCCTGACCAGTGACGATACTTGGGCCCTCCTGGGCACTGACTCTGGCGGTGGTCTCCTGACCAGTGACGATACTTGGGCCCTCCTGGGCTGTGACTCCGGCGGTGGCCTCTGGACCAGTGACCACGGTGCTGGCGGTTGTGTCTGGACCGCCGGAAATTATGGCGCACTTCTCCGCCGTGACACTCACAAAAGGCTGGGCAGACTTCCTCTGGACCTTCCCCAACTTTGTTGGAGTTACAGCTGACTCACCAATCCCCTTTGAACGAATGTCACTTGTTGTCCCACCAGGAGTCTTAACACGGTCCCGTCGTCCACTCTCCAATTTTAGAGCCTTTACAGGGGGTGGGCTGCCAGTGCCTTGGCTCCGGGTCGTACTGCCTGCGCTGGTGGCCGGTGCACTCCACAAACCTTGAACAGGCACCACTGGCATTGGAGGCTTTTTGGCTGAGGCGCTACGACGGGACTGATGAATTGGAGGGGGGGGCAAAAAGGTCAATGTGACATAGGGACAGTTTCTGACGGACACTGGGATGGGTAGCTGGAGGGGGTCTGGGAGTGGAGAAAGAGGAGGTGGTTGTAGGAGGTGTCACTTTAGGTGTTTTGGGTGCAGGTGCAGGTCCTGGAGGCTGTCGTGAGGTGGATGGATGTTGGGTGAGTGATTGCCGGCGTTTGTGTACTTTGGGAGGGGGCGTCACAGACACACGGGGAGAGGACACAGGGGACGTGTAAATGGGAGTGGAGGTGGTGATTGCAGGTGAGCGGCTTGTGGTGCTGGGTGTCCTGGTGCGAGTCCTAGTGCCTGTAGATGTGGTGCATGCAGGTGTGTGTGTAGATGAGACTGGGAGGGAGGAGGGAGAAGAGGAGGAGGGGGACACAGTGGAGACAGTGGATGTTGCTGTGTCTGTATGTGGGTGAGGCTTGCGTGAGTGCCTGTGGTGTGTGTGGTGCCTATGTTTGCTTGAGCTACTTGTGTGTGTTGACTTGTGTGCATGCTGTCTGTAGGTGTGCTTGGGATGGGCTGGGGTACAGGGGATTGGGTCCGGGTGGAGGAAGTTGGAGGGGGGAAGATGGACATAGGGACAATGGCTGCCATCAGTGCTGAGGCCAGAGATTGCAGGGTTCGCTGAAGGACAGCCTGACCAGAGTGAATGCCCTCCAGGAATGCATTACCATGTTGCAACTCTCGTTCTACACCCTGGATGGCATTCACAATGGTAGACTGCCCAACAGTGAGTGACCTGAGGAGGTCAATGGCCTCCTCACTGAGGGCAGCAGGGGTGACTGGGGCAGGGCCTGAGGTGCCTGGGGCGAAGGTGATGTCCACCCTCCTGGGTGAGCGGGCACGGGGCGAACGCTGAGGGGCTGCTGGGAGGGCGGTGCTGGTAGGGGAGGTGGCGGCTGTACCTGTAGGAGTGGGGCGTACAGATGGTGCCGCCACCACAGGGGAGCTCCCATCGGCGGACGAGTCCGTGTCGCTGGTTGGTGATCCGGTGGCCGACGTGAAGCTCCCCTTGCCCTCCGTCCCACTGGTGTATTCAGAGTCTGTGGTGTGGCCCTCCATGGCCATGTGGGATGCAGCTCCCTCGTGCTCCGGTGCCACTGTACCTCTGCCTGATGATGCTGATGTACGAAAGGACAGGGAGAGCAGAAAAAGGGGGGGAGACAGAAGAAAGAGAGTTTTAGTGCATGGCATTCCGCTACAGTTGGCGGACAAGACAGACGCAGCAGCCCCCTGCATAACGCCGTGCTCCTGCCCTCTGCACATGTAGTTTCTGGGATATGGCCTACATGGCAATGGTGGACATCTGCGCACATGGATGCCACAGGGGCAACTATACCTCAACTTGGCACTCTGCTGAGGTGGGGTTGAGTGCCACATGGCCTACATTACGGAGGGGCCTTGCCTACCGAATTCGCCCTGGCCTAGGGACACCCACAGCCACCTCCCCCACCCAGACACCTCCACTGCACGCAAAGTCCGCAGAATGAGGTTGTACTCACCCCCTTGTGTCTGCTGTGATGTCCTCAAGCGCCCATCCAACTCCGGGTAGGCCACCGCCAGTATCCGGAACATCAGGGGGGTCATGGTGCGACGGGCACCCCTCCCACGTTGGGAGGCCATCCCCAGCTGAGCCTCCGCCGTCTTCTTGCTGCAGCGGCAAATGTCCTCCCATCTCTTCCGGCAGTGGGTGCCCCGTCTCTGGTGGGCCCCCAGGGTCCGGACCTCCTTGGCGATGGCACGCCAAATGTCCCTCTTCTGGTGGGCGCTGACCTACATGACATGCACAAGGGAAGAGGTACAGTCATTACCAAGTGCACCGTCGTTGTGAGTGGCCCCCTCCCTACTCTGGCCATGTGGCCCATTCATTCCCATGCATTAATGTTCTTAGAACTCTGCCCCCTTCCCTCTTCCACCCAGCCCTCTCCACCCAGGCCTAGCCCCTACAACGTGCTCCCTGTGTACTAACCTGTTGGTCTGGAGGACCGTAGAGTAGCGTGTACTGGAGGAGGACCCCATCCACAAGTTTCTCCAACTCCTGTGCAGTGAAGGCAGGGGCCCTTTCCCCAGACGCAGCAGCCATCGTCGCTTCCAGACCGAGGTCACAGCAGCACTAGCAGTGTTGGTCCTCTCCTGTCGAAGGTCAGGTATCTAGTGATTGAACAGATAGAAAATGGCGGTGACGTCCGCAGTGGTGGCGTCTGCGGCGGTACGCATCATCACCGCCAGCGCACCTGTTCATTGGCTTCTGGGACCCATAGGGTCCAATGTTAACCAATGCAGCATTGCGCCGCGGTCTACGACCACCTACTGCGACGGTGTGCAACGCCAGCGCAGTTACCCCACAATCCCATTGTCCCAGTTTAGAGGTCAGGCAGCTGCCATTTCAGGGGCCCACATGGCTTCATTTACTACTGCGTCACACATAGCTAGGCCTACACTCAACACACATACAGGAAGGGTTTTGTGTCTGGTGTAGTCTTGTGTGTAACTGTGGGTACATACCTGGAGGAATAGTGACTGGTTCTTCGCTGTTGTCCTTCGTAGGCACCGTCAACTGGGACATATGAGAAGATGGCGGAATCCTCCGGTGTACCGACCGCTGGTGGACCTGTTGACAATGGAAGAAAGACATGTCATCGTCACCTACCGGTTTGACAGTGCCACAATCCAGGAACTATGTACCCAGTTGGAGCCAGACCTGATGTCACCGATCCGCCATCCGACTGGAATCCCCCCTGACGTGCAGGTCCTGTCAGTGCTCCATTTCCTTGCAAGTGGGTCTTTTCAGACAACAGTGGCCATGGCATCAGGGATGTCCCAGCCTATGTTTTCCAACGTGTTGTCCAGAGTGTTGTCTGCCCTGCTGAAACACGTAAGGAGATACATCATTTTCCCTCAGGTGGAGGATTTACCTACAGTGAAAGGTGACTTCTATGCCCTTGGACATATCCCCAACGTCATAGGTGCCATTGATGGGACCCATGTAGCTCTGGTCCCCCCGCAGGAGTGAACAGGTGTACAGGAACAGGAAGAGTTATCATTCGATGAATGTCCAGATGGTCTGTTTGGCATACCAGTACATCTCGCAGGTAAATGCTATGTTCCCAGGCTCTGTGCATGAAACCTACATCCTGCGCAATAGCAGCATCCCTGATATGATGGGTCAACTCCAGAGGCACCGTGTATGGCTATTGGGGGACTCTGGTTACCCCAACCTTTCCTGGCTATTGACCCAAGGGAGGAATCCCAGGACCAGGGCAGAGGAACGGTACAATGATGCCCATGGGTGGACTAGGAGGGTTATCGAACTCACCTTCGGCCTCCTTAAGGCCAGGTTCAGGTGCCTCCATATGACTGGTGGATCCCTATTCTACTCACCGAAGAAGGTGTGCGACATCATCGTTGCCTTTCCAAGCTCCATAATTTGGCATTGCGACGCCAGGTGCCTTTTCTGCAGGAGGATGATCCAGATGACGGTGTTGTAGCAGCTGTGGAGCCTGTGGAGCCTGTGGACAGTGATGAGGATGAAGCTGAGGAAGAAGAAAACGACAACAGGGAGTCAGTCATACAGCAATATTTCCAGTGACACACAGGTGAGAACATTTTCTGGTTTAACATTACATTAACTTTCATACGTCTACCTCTATCCTGTACCTCCATTTCAATCACTATTTGTTAATTGAGTTGTACCCTTCCATTTCAGTTTCACAAGTGTGGTAACCTACGTGTCAACTGCTTGCATCCTTCAAGGGCTTGTGACATAGGTATGTTAGCCTTACATTGGGCAACCCATTATGACACTGTAATTGATAATACAAAGTACCAAATCATAGACTGACTCCAGATTTTTTTTTGTTTCAAGGGTGTTTATTTAAGTGCTCAAAAAATGAAGGGGGGATGTAAAAGGGTGATGGGGGATGGTGGAGGAATGTCCATGGCAGAGTCCAGTCTATTAGTCTCACAGGTGCACTGCCCATCTGGGCACAGGAAGTGGAGCTGGGGCAGTTCGAATATGGACAGGGTAACAAAGTGGGACAGTGGGAGGACAATCAGGGTGGTCTTATTTCCTGGCGGGGGTCTTGCCATCTTGCTCTGTCCTATTCCTGGATCTCAGGGACCGCTTGCGTGGTGGTTGTCCGTCTGCAGGGGGTGGGGTGCTGGTGTGGTGGTCCTGTGGCGGGGCATCCTGTCCACTAGTGCCAGCGGAGGTGGTGGGCAGTTCATCGTCGTGGCTAGTGTCAGGGGCCCCTTGGAGTGCCACAGTGTTCCTCAAGGTCTTTTGAATGTCCGTCAGCACCCCTACGATGGTGCCCAGGGCGGAGCCGATGGTCCTGAGCTCCTCCCTGAACCTCAAATACTGCTCCTCCTGCAGACACAGGGTCTCCTGCAACTTGTCCAGGACCGTCGCCATCGTCTCCTGGGAGTGGTGGTATGCTCCCATGATGGAGGAGAGGGCCTCGTGAAGAGTTGGTTCCCTTGGCCTGTCCTCCCTCTGTCGCACAGCAGCCCTCCCAGTTCCCCGGTGTTCCTGGGCCTCCGTCCCCTGGACCGTGTGCCCACTACCACTGCCCCCAGGTCCCTGTTGTTGTTGGGGTGGTGGGTTAGCCTGGGTGCCCTGTAGTGGTGGACAGACCGCTGATTGACCTGTCCTGGGTAGGGAGGTTTGGGCCCGCTGGGTGGGTGCTGTGCTGGTGTTACCAGAGGGTGGAAGCTCGGTGTTGGGCTGTGGCTGGGCAAGGGGAACCGACTGTCCTGAGGCCCACGATGGTCCGGGCTGGTCATCAAGATCCAGTAGGGCAGAGCTGCTGTGGTCACTGTGGGCCTCTTCTGGGGGAGGAGTGGTGTTGTCTGGACCCTCTGGTGTGGTGACAGTCCTTCGGGTTCCTGCAGGGGTATAAGAACATGATTATTGCATGTGTGTGTTTCATGGTGTGCAATGGGTGGGTGTGCGTGAAGCCCAGTGCAAGCATTCCTGTGTGGGGGCTTGTGTGATGATGGTTGGGGGGGTGTTCTGGGCATGTGCAGTGAGCATGCTTTAGTGAGGGGGGATCATGCTTAGTTGTGTCATGCAGGGCTTGGTGTTGGGATGGGTGGTTTGTGTTATGGGTAGATTAGTGAGGATTTGGAGTGATAGGGGAGGGTGTGAGGTTGGGGGTGTGTGATAGCATGCAGGTAGGGTGGGGGATGTGATAGTTAAGATTTGACTTACCAGTGTCCCATCCTCCACCGACTCCTCCAAGGCCCTCAGGATGCAAGATGGTCAAGACTTGCTCCTCCCATGTTGTTAGTTGTGGGGGAGGAGGTGGGGGTCCGCCGCCAGTCCCCTGCACCCCGATGTTGTGCCTGGAGACCGTGGAACGCACCTTCCCCCGTAGGTCGTTCCACCTCTTCCTGATGTCCTCCCTATTTCTTGGGTGCTGTCCCACGGCGTTCACCCTGTCCACTATTCTGCGCCATAACTCCTTCTTCCTGGCTATTGATGTGTGCTGTACCTGTGAGCCAAATAGCTGTGGCTGTACCGGACGATTTCCTCCACCATGACCCTAAGCTCCTCCTCGGAGAAGCGGGGGTGTCTTTGGCGTGACATGGGGTAGTGTGTGTGAGGTGTGGGGTGGTGTATCTGGTGATTAGTGTGGTGAGTGTAGTGGTATGGGGTGTTTTGTGCGTGGATGTTGTGTGGGTGATGGTGTTGTGTGCCTCTGTGTGATGGGGTTGTCAATAGCTGTGCTCTCTCTCTGGCCTTCTCTCAGAATTTCTGGTCGTAGGGGTTTGTGGGTGATATGGGTGTGTATTTTATATTGTGTTAGGTGTGTGGGAGTGGTGTGTGTATGTGTATCAGGTGTGTGTATTTGGATTTGTCCAATGTGGCGGAGTTTTGAATGTGTGTGTGTATTTTGAGCGCGGCAGTGTGTACCGCCAATGGAATACCGTGGTTGAATGACCGCCGTGTGGATTCGTGGGTCGTAATAGCATGGGCGTGTTTCTGTTGGCGTGGAGGTGGAGGATTTGTTTCCGCATGTTTATCGCTGACCTTTGGTGTGGCGGTGTTGTGTGGGTGTCTGAATTTCGGCGGATTCCGTGATGTGTGTCATAATAGCTGTGGCGGTCTACCACGGCCGCGGCGGTGTATTGGCAGTTTTCTGCACGGCGGTAAGCACCTTATACCGCCAATGTTGTTATGACCCCCATAGTGATAGGCCTGGCCGTAACTGGCTGTAGTCCTGCCGCCAGTCGCTTTTGCTCATTGTTCTGTTACGCAGGTGTACAATCCTGCCAGTTTGTTGATGGACTTTTGTCTATGCCCCCCCAACATCTAAATAGAGCGGACGGACTCTCAAGGCAGAGGGCTGGATATCTGATGGAAAATCGACAGCAGGACTGATTCTGCTAAGATCAAAATCAGGCCCTAAGTCCAAACATAAAAATCTTCACCGTGACTTTGTCCAGCGGCTCTCCTAAGATGACACCTCCTTTGTGGACACCGCCAGCTTTCTTGCACCACTGAAATTGACCTCTTCCGATATTTTTCTTCAAACATTTTTTTAAGTCCGAGAGTAAGCAGAGACCAGACCCAATTCACCTTGTGTATCTGAACCGCGCTATATTACAGACAGTCATAAATTTCAACTTTGTCCCTGTCTCACATGACTAGATGCCCCTGGTGGGCACTTTGGCCTTTTAGGTGCTATTTTTCACTAAACATTTTGAAAATGTATAACTCTGCTTTGACTGATTGGATGTCATTCTGGTGTCAAAATATTTATTACATTTTTCTCTATTTTTCTAAATTGGTGTGGGATTTTTTTGTGTTGTGTTTTCACTTTATCACTGGTTGTGTGCTGCATAAATACTTAACACATTACTTCTGAGTTAAGCCTGACTGCTTTTGTGCCAAGCTACCAGCAGGTTAAGCACAGGATTTAGTGACTTTTGTGGTTCACCTCGACAGGAAATGTGATTTTTGCTTCAGAAGGGTTCTCATACCATCTAAATGCAGGTGCAAACAACTGGAGAGAAGATGGAGTACCAGCAAGGACCATGCTGACCAAGCGACCTTCAAAACAGCCCTCAACAACTACCACCACCAGATCAAAGCTGCAAAAAAAGAGGCCCTGTCCCATCGCATTGAGAACAGTGACAACCAATCCAAGGAACTCATCACCCTCGTCAGAGAGTTTGCCTGCCCATCAGCCATCGAAAACTCCATACCCCCCACAAAAACTCTAATAAAAACCATCTATAATAATTTTGATCCCCAACCTTATGACTTCCCAGGCATCCCATCAACCTCCACCGCCGACCACCCACTTATGGCAAGGGAACAACTCAGCACTCCAAAAACGATCACACTCATGAGCTCCATCCACTCAGGAGCACCCACCAATCCCTACATCCACAGGATCTTCAACCTTAGAAGGAACAAGATCAGCCGCTAGCTCACCACCATCTTCAATGCCTCGTTAACCATTGCTGCTATTCCAGACACCTGGAAGCACATAGAGATCAACCCTCTTCAAGAAGCCCTCTGCAGACCCCAATTAGCTCCAGAACTAGAGCCTGATCTCTCTGCTTCCATTCCCCACCAAAGTCCTGGAGAAGCCCATTAAACTCCATCTCACCGAACACCTGGAGAGAAACAACCTGAGACCTCTCCCATTCAGGCTTCAGAGCCAATCTCAGCACAGAGATAGCTCTGATCGCTGCAACAGATGACATCCGTGCCCTGCTCGACATAGGAGAAGCAGTTGCCCTGAGCCTGCTCAACCTCTCTGCTGTCTTCGACACTGTCTCCCACCACACACTGATCAACCGACTATGCCAGATTGGGATCACAGACAATGTGGTCAGATGGATGGCATCTTTCCAAACAAGATGCACCCAGAGAGTCTGCCTCCCCCTTCACCTCACAGTCCAAGCACACCATCTACAGCGTCCCCAAGGCTCCTTCCTAAGCCTAATACTCTTCAAGGTTTACATGACACCCCTCACAGACATTGTGAGATCACACAACATCAGCATCATCTTCTAAGCTGACGACACACAGCTCGTCCACTTGTTTTCAACAGGCCCCACCAAAACGAAGACAAATTTCTGCAACTGTTTAAAGAACGTACCCGACTCGATGAAGGTCAACTGCCTGAAGCTCAACATGGACAAAATGGAGGTCCTGATCTTTGGCAGACACTCAACTCTCTGGAATGATTTCTGGTGTCCAGCATGGCTCGGACCCACCCATACACCAAAAAATCACACCTGCAACCTCTGCATCATTCTCTACAGCGAACTCTCCATAAAATGAGAGGTCAATGCTATTTCCTTGGCCTGCTTCTATTAGCTCTGCCTGCTCCTCAAGATCTTTAAGTGGCTCCCCATCGGCACGAGGAAGACAGTGATGCAGGTCCCCATCACCAGCCGACTGGTCTATGACAATGCACTCTTGGTAGGCACCACTACCAAAGTCATGCAAAGACTGCAAGACTGATCCTCAACCTGCCCAGGAGAACCCACATCACCCAGCACCTGAAGGACCTCCATTGGCTCCCATTACAGAAAAGATGCTACTTCAAGCTCCTGTCCGATGCCTACAAAGTCCTCCATAACCAAGGACCCACCTACCTGAAGCCCTGCCTTTACCTCCACCAACCGATCAAGAACCTCCTCTCGGAACACATCACCCTCACAAAGATACCTTGCATAGGCCGCAGGCACTCTGGAGGACACTTCTTCTCCCACCACGATGCCAAAGCCTGGAACACCTTCCCCCTCCACCTCTGCATCGCACCCTGGCTGATTCACTTCACAAAGGGACTGAAAACCTGGCTTTCTATATAAACACATGCAGCAAACGCTTGGATACCCACTCGGGTGACAAGCCATGCTATACAAATATTGATTGACCACTTTTAAACAAAACCCAATTTCCTAGAAGAAGGTAATGTTCCAATTACTTACTAGTAATTGCATTACTCTGAGTTCTACTCCCTCACTCTATCGCATTACTTTCCTCCCCCCTACACTTTTTTTTCAAGTCCATCTAAGTCTGGTTGTACCTGGGCTTTAGATGAACAGGACAGCTAGAGGTTCCTTTTATTTCAGTGGTTGCATGATGATTGGAGTCTGGGAGGTATGGCTACCTCCTGATGTTATGAATTAAAGCAAGGAAGTAAGACTCAGAGTAATGCAATTACCAGCAAGTAATAGGAGCATAATTTTCTCTTGCAATGAAAATACCAAGTCAACACAAGCACGAAATTCATACCACAGAATGAAAAAAACATAACCACAGATCCTGCTTAGCATCTGAGTTCCAGCAGTAATTAAAAGGCCGCTGGGTCCTGCTTCTATCACAGCAGGCCTACATGTGAGAGGTGCAGGTTGATATGCAATTTATTGCATTTATTTGCTCCTCACACCACCCGCACTGCCCTTTAAGCTGTGGGCTGCTGTGAGCAATGACATGGCAAGCCATTGCAGTACCCAGGCTCAGGGGCACAAGTTGCCTCACATATCTCCAGGAGCTTGGGGGAGGAGGGGGCAGGAGGACTGGGAATGGAGGCCTGCTGCTGGTGAGGATCATGGCCCCCACCTTCCCTGTCTCCTGTTGAAATGTCCGGTGCCCGCTAGTGCCAGTCAAGATCTGTTCTCCCTGGTAAATTGATCACAGCTCTAGCTGGGTAATTCTGAAATTACACCTATTATAGTAACCAATTATGTAGTAGCCCTTCATGTCTCAGAGCACATGTAGCATTCCTTCCTCTGAGGATGAAGATACTAGTTGTAAGTTGCAGTGGCAGCTACCACCAATCGAAATGGTGGGGTGGGGTGGGAGGTGTCAGATGGTGGGTGTCGGGGGAATGGGGTAAAAATAAAAATAACTTACCTGTTTCTGCTGCTCCTGGTCCCGCTGCCAGCAGCTCCCTCTTCTCCCGGCAGTCATGAGTCACCAGTAAAGCAAAGGGTTCCAATCTCAGCTCTGCTCTCATGCCATATCAAGCATGAGAGCAGTGCCGAGATTGGCCTGAGAGGGCTGGTTTGATGCTTGCGCAGGCACATGGAGCTTGTGCCATATCTCCAACCCGGCTGTGTAACACAACCGGATTGGAGAAATGTAAGTGCGCATGTTAGCTTGGCCAGCCTAAGATGGCCGGCCAAAATAACACGCTCACTTTACAGTGCCCACCACTCCTCCTCCCTTTGTCTCTGCCCCACCCCTCCCTAGATGTATTGTCTGTCAGAGAGATAGTGACAAATAAAAATATAATAAAAATTTTTATTATAATTTTTTTGTCACTGCATGCCTGACTCGGAGCACGGGAGGCAACCCTCCTCCGCTATCATGGAGGTGCTGCCCTGGTAAGTTAGCACATATGTAGTATCAAGTGTCTTCTGCTTTTCTCTTTGTAGAGATTTTGGTATTACTGGTCCTTAATGTGGTGGCAGAGTGGGCTAAAATGCTTAAGCCAGGGGCCCATTCCACTAACTGGAATTCAGTTTTGGCCTAATTGAGCTCATTTTGGCAAAACATCAGTGAATCTCTTAGCGGTTCAGCCTATCTAGAACTGAATCAGCCATCGCCGTTTGTGTCACTTGATTCAGGAGTGCAGGATGTTTGAAAGGTCAAGTTAAATCCGTACTTCAGTATCAGGCTAGTTCTCCGATGCCTGTAAAACTCAGGGACAGATAGGCAACCCTTGAAACAAGTGTTGTTGATGCCCTTGTAAATTAAGAAATCAGACACTGAAATGCCAAGGGCATCCTTTTTATGTTGAGCGTGCAAGCGCTCTGACATGTTGTAATCTATCTCTGGGCTTTTAACCATGCCCACCGCACGCCCTTCACTATTACTGGTTCATGGGCTTGCCTTTCAAAAATCCTGTGTTATTGTTGGTAAATGCTTTACGTTTGTACCTCCTAGGGGCAGTTTTGTTACCACCGTGGGCAACGGCCTTGTTACATGAATAATTACACGATTGCGATACGTTTGACTGCGAGTGAACTTCTTTTTCCATTTGTGTCTCTCCTTCGCACTCATGGCGGCTGTGGCACTTTGAATTGGCTTGCTGATGTGAACTAATGTTTTACTTTGAATTTTCAGTTAATGTGGCAACAAAAGTCCAGTTAGGAATTTACAACACTAATAGCTCTAACTCGAGCTAACACGAAACCCATTGCATTGCAAATTCTTGTTAGGTTTTGACTTTCAGAGGCTAGTGGCATGGAACTGCCAAGGATTACTTTGGAGGTTGGTGTGGGGGTAGAACGTCTGGTTCAGTCAACATCACTCATAAGAAGTGCAGTCGAAGAGTTATTCTTTTTGTAAAACGTAATAAGCCTTTTATTATTCATTGTCAAATTAAGGAGTAACTGTAAGAAGGTCTATTGCATTTACTCATTTGGTGTCCTCACAATAAGTTATAGTTCCATCACTTCCTATGCTCAGTTGGACAGGTGGGGGAAATGCTTGTGGAAATCAGGTTTACAACTTTATGTAGCTTTAACTTAAGGTTTTGTCAAGCATTCTAAATGCTTTATTTGAAGGCACTGGCATGTATGCATCTTTCTGTACGCAGTCTCTTCGTGAGTGATCAGGACTTCCAAAGGAATACAAAATCTCTGTGCTGTTAGGGCGCATTGAGTCTGGTAGAGATGGCAGGACCACAATCTATGCTGCACAGTCCTTCGTGATGCCAGTGGTGTCAATCGATCTCAGGCTGTGCCACACTAGTGCTCCTGCTGCCAAGTTGGTGGTGGAGGATAACTGTTGCAGAGGTAACTTGAAGATGGTCGTGCTAAATTTATGGTGGCTGTGGGCATGCTGGGAAGACATCTTCTGTGCAACATGCATTCATCACGTTGATGGCTCTGACTAAGGTAAGGGTTGGTTAGAACAGAGACATTCTGCTACAGAGCACTGCATTTAGAGCATTGGTCATGTGACTCATGGCATGGGTCTCTTGCTGCAGAGACACTATGTCGTCTGCCAGAGCAGTTAGAAGGGGAGCTTTCTCAACTATTTTACGCCCCGGGGGGTAAATAGACGTTGAGTGATAGCTTTTGGAGCCCAGTGTGTCCAGTCACGGTTTAACCGAGAGGTGTGTTATCTCCGTTTACGCCAAAAATGCCTGATTAACTCTCTTTAAATGAGCTGTTAATACAGTATTTCATAAAGAATGTTAGGTTTGCGTGGGATTCTTTAATTATTATTAAGGGACATGGATCTACCCCCACAATTCCTGTGGTTGATGGTTGTTTCATTAAACCTAAGGTCTCTTCCCCTCTCATTTCCTTAAATAAGAATTTGCACACCACTGCAATGGGAATTCATTCACCCCCGTCCCTACAGGCCCCATAAATGTCTGTGACCACCAACAGCGGTAGTTGCTTGAGGGTCATGAAAGACTTTGACAGTAGATTCACTGTCGTGAAACCCCTCTTGTTGGATGACATTCTCAGATAGATTTTTTAAGATCCCAAGAGCAAAATACTTAGATTTAGCCTGTATGGTTAAGATAGTAGCAGACAGATACTTTCGCTTCATTTGAACTAGACTCAAAGGACTGTGGGGGTATTAGGAATATGAGAGGTCTTGCATAGAATTTGCTGGCAATTTGCGGGGTATTAATGAGCAGCTGTACCCCAGACATTGCAAATCAGTACACTCACTTGGTACTCACAATTAGGGGTGTTATGTACTAATCTAATGTACACCTTGAGTATTAGAATTACCATAATAATCATAGGTAGCTAAATAATAGGTACCTCAGAATTGTTCCTCACATAGCCCACCAGTTCAGTCTGAGAAACTCCTTATTTGCCGTGTGAAATTATTTTGTTATGCTACCTTGATGCTCAGGCACATATTACACCTGTGGAGCTGTATAATTCAGTGCTCCATGTACTTATTCATGAAATGCTATCCCCTAAAGTCCATGGCCCAATTTAAAGTATCACAGATGTTTTGGTGTTTCTGAAGGTGTTTGAGGTGTCTGAGGAGTGAGTATATGGAGAGTTGTACGTTTCAAATATTGTATGAAGTTTGTGATGACATTGTGTGTTTCGCCATGTGGTGTCCATTATAAGTCCAAGAAGGCTGTAAAGTAGTATGGAAAAGCTAATATTCTTTTTTTGTGTATTTTGCTGCTCATGTAAAGCATAATCACTTGTTTTGAAGTTAAAGTTGTTATCAGACTCGTCATAGTCCAAGATCCTGGGATAGATAATACGTACATTGAAGTATACCTTGTTTGTTAAGGTTTATGTTGCGGGCCGTGAGGTACCATCAGGTGCAAAATTGAGATAGCAAACTGTAACTGATTGTTGTGAGTGAACTAATAGTGATTGTTTTTGGTAGATTCTGTTGCGCAGAAGTAAAGCTGCACTATACTAAACAGAAATTTAGGGATATAAACCTAGGAAGGATTATGTGGTCCAGTGCATCAATCTCCCTACATGAACCTATAACTGAATTAAGAACAGAATCTATTCCATTAATCAGGGTATGGGTCTTTTCAGTCACCACATGCATTAGTCTTACAGGAACAGTAACTCTCACTCACCATTGGGTGGCATGCTTCGTCATTGGGCCATGCTCCTCGTAAGGCCGACACTGCAATGCCTGACTGGCCCTGCTAGCGAGCTCTTTGCTGGAGAAAAGAATGCTGTTACTGAGTGGATGTGAGAGGGGCTGGGAAAAGTGCTAAAATTGGCTGAAGGTACCCAAGGAAACTATATTTAATACAAAATGGCACCCCTGCCAAGGTTAAAAACAAAAAAGGGGGAAGTATAGAAAACAATAATCTCGTTCCCTACCAACCATTAAATGTATGTCTATCACTCTAATTAGAGATTTCGATATTATGGAACTGTGTGTGGGTATTCCCTACACTACAGAACTACTGGTCATGATCAACATGTTTCTCGCCTAATACAGTCAAATGGAATTTCAAGGAATCATAAACTTCTGAATGTAGAGCCCCTCCTAGGTCAGGTACATGGGTCCCTTGGGGATCGAATGGATGCTGGACAGTCTTCTATCAAGACAATTTAACTGAAGGGCGCAGTGGTCAGTCTGACCTACCCCATTGTCCAGGGAGCTTGGAAAAGTGAGATTTCAATGATTTCCTACATAGGCAATAGGAGTAAAGTTTATTTTATTCTTAGTGGGGGTTAGGAACAACAACAGGTCCTGAAGAATCACCACCTGATATGTGTGACTGCATTAGGCGAGAAACATGTTGAGCATGACTAGTAGTTCTGTAGTGTAGGGAATACCCAAGTTGTAGGTATTGCAAATAAACAGATTATAAATCCTGTATCAGAAAAGGTCCCTGTAACAACAGATTAATTTGAAGAGGACCATCAGTTTGTTTCCAGTTCACTCAACCTGCTGGGCCGAGACTTATTATGCAAATTAAATTGCATTATTTACTGTACACTGGAGGGTGTTGAGTTCCAGACCCATGATAAAAATATGGATTTCAAGATAACCAAACTGGAAACAGCTGTTGAGTTGTTTCCCATGATGACTGTTGATGGCTTGCCCCCTGATTTGAAGGCTACGGTGAAGCCTCAAATCTGGGATTTCTCAGGCAAATATATTGGACTCCAAAAAAGTGTCATACCTGTCTGAATTGCTGTCAAATCAAATGCTGAATACTCTTAAATGCCCCAATATAATCTTTCACCAAAGACAGTAGCTGGAAAGTGCCCTAGTTATTGAGTTCATGCTACAGCAGGGTATTTTGATGGAGACTTTGGGGAGTCCATGTAATTCACCTATTATGGGTCTCCAGAAACCGATTAGGGAAAACTGCATAGAGCAGGACCTTAGAAAGATTGACAACATTATTGTTACATTCCTTTTCGTTTAGTGAATTTGTGCTTACCAGGTTTTGTATTGTATTCGTGTCTATTAGCCTAAATTTGTGCCCTTTAGCTTGTTTAGCTCAGTGAGCCTCACCACTCATCATTTTTACTGCCGTCTGCTTCCTGCTTCCGCAGTGCTCCTTCCCCCTCCCAGGACCTACTTAATGGAGGCCGCAGCGTGACCCCATTGACCAGGTCCCTCTACCTGCTCCCTCACACTGCTTGATGGCATGCCTCTCTTCCCGTTTGTTCAACTGTACTGCTAGTTGCCTAGCAACAGTAGTCTGCTGAGCCTGATCATGCACCTCTAGCATTTCAGTGGTCTGTGCTTACTCCATTTCTTCTAGATTGTATTGTGCATATTTGCCCCATAATTTCGTTTTTTCCTATTCTCATATTAATTGTATTTTTGACATATCTTTTCGTTTACTGGATATGTGCTTACCAGGTTTTGTACTGTATTTGTTCCCATTAGCCTGTATTTGTGCCTTTTAGCCTGTTTAGATCAGCAAGCCACGCCATGCACCATTTTTCCTGCTGCTCGCTTCCTGCCTTCCCTGCTCTCCTTCCCCTCCCAGGACCTACTTATGGAGACCACAGAACGGCTGCACGTCCTGCATGCAGAAGGGAGCACCAAAGACAATCCTGTCTGTGCCCGGCTGTGCCTGGACCGTATCCAGCGCCAGGAACCCTGGCCCTCTGGACACCAGCAGGTCTCTGAACCCTGGACCCTCCAGCAACTCCTGCCTCGCATTTCCCGGTTCCACAGAAGGCAATTCACCTGCCACTAATGCCAGTTCACCTGCAACCTAGGACCACCCACACTTGTAGAAACTCGCACTACTCCTACCCGACTGACCTGCACCATCCCAGAACCTCTCTGATGCCTCCTGATGAAAACCAGCTCGCTCTTCAAACACTCCACCGAAGTAGGGAACCCCACCTCCTCCCTCACCCCTGACGTGACCTTCAACACAGAAACATGGTTCACCCCGTGTTGGCCCCCAACAATGCCACCACAATGCCCAACAGATACCAGATTAAACACCAGGACCGTACCAACAAAGACAGAGGTGGCATCACAATCATACACAAGGAATGAATCCTCGGCACCAACACGGAAGTCTAAACTACGCACATCATGGAGCACCTGAATTTCCAACTCCACACTGACGACAAACCAGCCATCAAAGGCAACCTTGCCTGCAGACCCCCCAGACCATGAAGTTGCCTCTGTGATGCCATCACAGACCTCATCGACCCACTCGCCACCGAATCCTTACATTACATTTTTCTGGGAGACCTCAACTTCCAGCTGGACGACCCCACACACACAAACTTCACCGACATCCTGGAAAGAATGGACAACATTTGGACTCACCCAGCTGGTCACAAACCCACACACTGAGCAGGACACACACTAGACCCAATCTTCACATCCAGCTACAGAGTCAAATACATCCATACCACAGAACTCACCTGGATCGATCACTCCATCGTCCACTTCACCATCACAGCACCACCCCTCACCACCCCCAACCCTCCCAGCACCTCCTTCTGCAGCTGGAGCCAATGTCACAAAACCAATGGACAGACGCCCTCGTCACCATCCAGCCTGACTCCGCAACCAACCTGAAACAGACAATAGATAATTTCAACACCTGGATCGCCAACACCACTGACGAAGTCGCCCTTATCAAACCAGCCAAATAAGTCAGCTGTTACATGCTGGAACTCAGCACAATGAAACGCAGCTGCAAACAACTAGAAATAAGATGCCACACCAACAGAGATGACACAGACCAAGCCACCTTCAAGTCAGCCCTCAGCAATTATCACCATCAACTTAAAAACATGAAAAAGGAGGCCCTGGCAGACCAAATTGGGGCCAGTGCTAAAAGCCACTGAAAAGCAGTCCCTCGCTCACAGCCACCTTTCCTGAAGCTTGGAAACACACTGAGGTCAGACCGCTCCTCAAGAAACCCTTCACAGACCCCAGTGTTCTCCAAAACTACCACCCGATCTCGCTGCTGCCGTTCCTCACCAAAGTATTGGAGAAGGCCATCAACCTTCAGCTCACCAAATACCTGGAGAGAAACAATCTGCTAGACCCCTCCCAATATGGCTTCAGAGCCAAGCACAGCACCAGAACTGCCCTGATTGCTGCCACAAACAGCATCCGCACCCTACTCGACAGAGGAGATTGGCCACCCTGATCATTGTCAACTTCTCTGCAACCATCGATACCGTGTCCCACCACACACTCATCAAGAAACTGCACCAGATCGGTATCAAAGAAGACTCACTCAGATGGATGGCATCATTCCCCACAGGTCGCATCCTGAGAATCCGTCTCCCCCTCTGCAATTTACAACCCAAGAACACCATGTGTGGCATCCCTCAAGGTTCATCCCTCAGCCCCGCCCTCTTCAACATCTACATGATGCTCCTAGCTGACATCGTCAGAACGCACGACATGAACATCATATCCTATGCTGATGACACCCAGCTCGTCCTCTCGCTCTCAGCATATCCCACCACAATGAAGATCCACTTCCACAATTGCATGAAGAACATTGCAGCCTGAATGAAAGACAACTGCCTAAAGCTCAACATGGACTAGACTGAAGTGTTGATCTTTGGCAACCAAACCTCACACTGGACATGCAGAACGCAGACCCACCTCTACGCCTAAACACCATGCTGCAACCTTGGCATCATCTTGGACAGCAAGCTCACCATGAAATGACAGATCAACACTATCTCCTCGGGCAGCTTCCACACTCTCCGCATGCTCCAAAGAAACTTCAAATGGCTCCCCACAAGTACCATGAAAACAGTCACTCAAGCCCTAATCACCAGCCGCCTGGACTATGGCAACGCGCTGTATGCAGGTACCGCCAGTAAACTCATTAGAAGGCTCTAGGTGATATAGAACTCAGCTGCAGACTGATCCTCAGTCTGCCCAAAAGGATCCACATCACCCACCACCTGAGGGACCTCCACTGGCTCCCCATCCAGGAAAGATGCCAATTCAAACTACTGACACATGCCTACAAATTCCTTCACAACCAAGGATCAGCATACATGAACCAATACCTGAGCTCCCACCTACCATCGAGAAACCTTTGCTTCTCCTCCCTCTCCCTGGCACAGAAACCATGCATTCACCGTAGCCACAGTGGAGGATGCTCCTTCTCTTACCTCACCACCAAGTCCAGGAACACCCTCCACCTCCGAACCTCTCCCTCGCTGATAGAATTAAGGAGGAAACTCAGGACCTAGTTTTTCAACTAGCCTAACATCCTAGCACCTGGATACTCTCACAGGTGATAAGCTGTCCTCTACTAGTACAGAATGATTGATTGATTGATTGATTCCATGTTGTCCTGTGATATCGTATCTGTTGGAAATGGCCTTTCTGCAGGGTCACCCCCAAATGTTTTGCCTTCCTCCTTCTCTTTTTCTGACCTCATTTTTGCTGGCTTTAGGGCTCTGCACACTTTCCATTGCTAATCAGTGCTAAAGTGCATATGCTCTCTCCTTAAAACATGGTGACATTGGCTCATGCCCAATTGGCTTATTTAATGTACTTATAAGTCCCTAGTCAAGTGCACTACAGGTGCCCAGAGCCTGTAAGTTAAATGCCACTAGTGGGCTGCAGCACTGGTTGTGCCACCCACATAATTAGCCCCCTAACGATGTCTCAGGCCTGCCTCTGCAGTGCCTGTGTGTGCAGTTTCACTGCCACTTCGACTTGGCATTTAAAAGTAATTGCCAAACCTTAAACTCCCCTTTTTCTACATATAAGTCACCCCTAAGGTAGGCCCTAGGTAATCCATAGGGCAGGGTGCTATGTAGGCAAAAGGCAGGACATGTACCTGTGTAGTTTACATGTCCTGGTAGTGTAAAACTCCTAAATTCGTTTTTACACTGTTGTGAGGCCTGCTCCCTTCATAGGCTAACATTGGGGCTGCTCTCATATACTGTTTGATTGGTAGATCCTGATCTGAAAGGAGTCGCCAGCTCATATTTAGTATGGCAAGAATGGTGATACAAAATCCTGCTTAATGGTGAAGTTTGATTTTAGAAATGCTACTTTTAGAAAGTGAGCATTTCCCTACACCTAAATCTTTCTGTGCCTTCCAACCCACGTCTGGCTAGGTTAAGTTGACAGCTCCATTGTGCATTCACTCAGACACACCCCAAACACAGGATACTCAGCCTCACTTGCATACATCTGCATTTTGAATGGGTCTTCCTGGGCTGGGAGGGTGGAGGGCTTGACACTTACATGTCAAAGGACAGTTAACCTGCCCTCAGTCAAAGGACTGCCACACCCCCTACTGGGACCCTGGCAGACAGGGTGGAACCAAAAGGGGAACTTGTGCACTTCTAAGCCACTCTTTGAAGTCTCCCCCACTTCACAGGCGCATTTGGGTATTCAAGCAGGGTCTCTGACCCTACCAACTTAGATACTTCTGAGGTAGACACTCTACCTTAAGGACACTTCCTGGAGAAGAGAACCTGAACCAGAACCTGCATCCTGCCAAGAAGAACTGCCTGGCTGCCCAAAGGAATCACCTGACTGCTTTCTGTGAAGGACTGCTGCCTTGCTGTTGCCCTTCTGCCTTGCTGCTCTCTGGATGTGGTGAGAAGTGCTCTCCATAGACTTGGATGGAGCTTGCCTCCTGTTCCCTGAAGTCTTAGGAACAAAAAGACTTCATCCCACAAAAAGGACTCCTTGTGTGGCAGAAATTGCCGCACAGCCTGGCAGAAACGATGCACAGCCTGTACCGCAGTGAAAAATTTACCGCACGCCAAACCGGAATGGCGCAGCCCGACCTCACAAGGAGAAGATCGATGCAGCGCCAGCGTAGCGAGTGGAAATTTGACACACGACACACTGGATCGACGCACAGCCAACGCAGAATGACGCAGCCCGACTTCCAGAGAGGAATCGACGCAGCATCTGCGGTGCAGTAGAAATTTCCATGCAACGCCCACCGGATCGATACAGCCCCTGTGACTTAGTTCTGCCAGCGCCTGCGAAATCCACGCATCATCACCGGGGCGTCCGAAAACCTTCCAACCAGAAGAGGATCCACGACCGAGAGCTGGAAATCGACTCACAGCCGTCCATGTGTGAAAACTAAACAACGCATCGTCGTGTGCGGCCCGAGAAATCGACAAACACCTCCTTGTTTTCCACACATCTCCTCCTCTGCGGTTCTTTGCGGAGATTTTGAATGCGAACCAGGTACTTTGTGCTTGAAAGAGACATTTATTGCTTTTAAAAGACTAAAGACACTTTGGCCCTCATTATGACATTGGTGGTAAATCCCACTTACCGCCACACTGACTGCTACCAACATGCCGCAGCGTATATCCGTTCACCATATTATGACACACACAAACCAATCCGTCACTATTCAGCCACAGACACAATTCCACCACACCAAAGGTCAGGGATAAACTGGCGGTATCCAAACCCACACCGTTATGCCAACAGAACAACGCTCATCACATTATGACTCACAAATCACCACAGCAGACATTCAATTGCGGTAAACCACGGGCGGTACATACTGCTGCGCTCAAAATACACACACACAAACAAAACAACACCACATTGGAAAATTCAAACAACACACACCTGACACCCATACACACTCCACACATCCACACTGCCATAAAACACACACCCACATTACCCACAACCCTTTATGACTACAATCAATTGCCACCAGAGAGAGACAGCAAGACCACTGACACATCCAGAGCCACACACTACTCACACCTATCCTACACTCATGTACCCCACATAACACACCCCAACACATTGCCCTACACACCCTCACCTACACACCTGACACAACACCCATGACACCACAAAGACACCCCCGATTCTCAGAGAAGGAGCTAAGAGTCATGGTGGAAAAAATCAACAGGGTAGAGCCTCACCTATTTAGAGCACAGATGCAGCAGATATCGATAGCTAGAAAGATGGAGCTATGGCGGAGAATCGTGGACAGGGTCACTAGGGATGACATCAGGAATAGGTGGAACGACCTGCAGGGGAAGGTGCATTCCATTGCAGCAAGACACCAACTCGCTGTGCAGAGGACTGGTGGTGGACCCCCGCCTCCTCCCCCACAACTAACAGCATGGGAGGAGCAAGTCTTAGCAATTATGCATCCTGAGGGCCTCCCCGGAGTAGGAGGAGGACTGGACTCTGGTAAGTCAACTTTCTACTACTACTACCCCCAAACCTGAATGCCATCACATACACTCACCCTCATTCCCATCACTCCACCACCTCCCACACACCCCACCATCACATCTCACTCCTCCCAATGCCAAGCCCTGCATGCCCTACCAATGCATGGACATCACACACAGCCCTGCATGGACACCTATCACTAAAGCATGCACACTAGCGAGAATCAACTAGCCCACCACATACCAACTACAAGTGAAAGCTGCCAGGGCAAATACAACCAAAGAGGGCAAGCCACCGATGCACAATATGTCACACACAGAAACAATAACACATCATTTACATCCCCACAGGTATCTCAGCCAATGTCACCAGAGAGGAGGTGTCAGCAATATCCAGTCTCCCAACTGAAGAGGCCCACAGTGATGACAGCAACTCTGGTCACCTGGATCTGGATGACCAACCTGGCCCATCAGGGACCTCTGGATGGTCGGTTACCCAAGCGCAGTCACAGACAACCACAGAGCCTCCCCCATCTGGAAACACCACCACAGCACCCACCCAGCGTGCCCACACCTCTGACCCCAGGACATGTCAATTAGCAGTGTGTCCACCTCTACAGGGACCCCAGGGCACACCTCATACCCAAGACAATCAGGGACCTGGGGTCAGTGGCCGTGGGCACACGGTTCAGGTGACAGAGGCACAGGACAACAGGGAAACTGGGAGGACTGCTGTGTGCCAGGGGGAGGACAGGCCCAGGGAACAGACTCTCCAGGAGGCACTTGCAGAGATCCTGGGAGCATACCAACATTCCTAGGACACGATGGGCCAGATCCTGGACAATGTGCAGGAGAACAGGAGGCTGCAGGAGGGACAGTACCAGGGGATCAGGGAGGACTTCCAGGACATTTACACCACCCTGGTCTCCATAACAGGGGTGCTGGCAGACTTGGGCAATATTAT